>NW_003456426.1:653384-713444 GCF_000151425.1 Trichophyton rubrum CBS 118892 | reverse complement strand
CTAGATACTAATGTGAACATTTAGGTTGATGAGTGACTATGAAGTCACATTAGTCAACGACAACAGTAAGTTATATTCAAGAGACCTTTAAATAAGACCGTGGAAGTTAATCTTTCTCTTCTATTATTTAGTGTTCGTGATATTCCCCGTTAGCCATAGTTTGGACACTGGTGAAATTGATATCTAACCGCCGAGAATGCTTTAGGCAAGAGTTCTACGTACGATTCAAAGGGCCGGAAGAGAGTACGTTCTCCAAAACGGATAACGATATGATTTTATTTCTTGCTGCTTACGAATAATAGCTCCGTTTGCCGGTGGGATTTGGAAAGTGCACGTCGAACTGCCTGACCAATACCCGTACAAAAGCCCGAGCATTGGCTTCGTAAACCGGATCTACCACCCGAATATTGATGAACTGTAAGATTACCGTTCTGTACTATCTGGTATTTGCTAACATGCGCTTTAGGTCTGGATCAGTGTGTCTGGACGTTATCAACCAAACCTGGTCCCCGATGTACGACATGATAAACATATTTGAGGTCTTTCTCCCACAGTTACTTCGATACCCCAACCCATCAGATCCATTGAACGGTGATGCTGCTGCTGTGCTCTTGCGTGATCCCAAGAAATACGATGCCAAAGTTAGGGGTAAGTTTTGGCTCTAGAGTAAATGCTTGCTTTCAACTAGTTGAAGATACTAATCACACAATCTCTTAAGAATACGTCACCAAGTATGCCAGCAAAGACGCTGCGGATGATGCTGGTGAAGACACAGAGGATGATGGCGAGATGAGTTCGGTGGGTAGCTACGAGTCTGGCGGCGAAGAGCCAGCTGGTGAGATGGACGATGTCTGAGCACACCCTTCGGCGTATATTGTCTTCCCATCTCTTCTTCCCCTCAGTCCGGTTTTCCCCTTTGGATATATCAAGTATAACTTGGCGTTTTAGCGGTATTCACATCGACTCTGAAATGGAGTTCTATTGCCTGTTGAGCCTCTTCGCTGGGAGCATTGCGTGTATGGTGCTCGGATTTCTTTTGTCTGTTTTCTTTTGTTCATGGAGCCAAGGGCGACAGATCAAAGCCGGACTGTGAAGCTTGTCTCTACTTCTTTGATTCTGCCTCCTTGTTGACTTCCAGCTGTCCTTATTGCTACTATTCAACTAGTCTATTTCATTAGAATCTTGTATCTCCCCTATATCCATACTATATCGTCCAGGCCTTGAGGCATATATATACATATAACACATAGATTCTGAACGACACCGTGATATCAACTCCAGCTTTCATCCCGCTTACACGCTCCGCGGTGTAACACCCGATGTTTAGGCAGAGCCCCATCCTTGAATGGAAGCTGCCATGCAATAGTCTGTATATTACTCGGATACACGGTGAAATGGCCCCTTTCACTGGCATCCGCCGTATCCGCAGCAATGATGGCTCCATTAGCACCTCCCCGTATCCATGTTTCTTCCGTCCTGTTAGGAAGCGTTATATGCGCCACACCAGAGACATATATCACCCATCTAGAAGACATCTTAACAGCCTTTCCCTAACAATGTAATTATAGTATGGCATAACTTACTGTGCAACAGGAGCGTTGTGTAAGCCACCATTAAAATTCGGTGGAAGGACAGAGTACTTTGCTTCCCCCCTGAGACCGTCTAGGGGTAGGACTGCAGTGCCCTTAGTACCTGGATCATCTGAGACGTCGAATCTGCGCTCAAGTTGCCAGCATTCTAGCGCTGATTGGCCGTTCTCTCCTGTCAGTGCAGTTATGTTCAGCGTCCCTGGGACTTCGGTCTCTGGTATCGTGGCAAATGCCAGGAGTGGATATACGGTAAGACTCGATAATATGGATAGGAATCGCTTCATGATGCTTCACAGGTATCAGATAGGGATAAGGATATAATTTTTGCCTGAAATATTTAGAGGACAGTGCAGTTATATAGACGTTGAATAACCCCTGAGATGGGACAGCCTACTGCGTCGGAGCATCATTGCCGATAGAAAGGCTACCAGGATGCATCCTTCAGACCGTATGCGACGGTTGAGCTGAAGGTATACCCGAGCAACTATAATGGTCAACAAGCTATTCAGCCATCTGGGTGAAACCCTGATGCCGATCTCAGCGCCGCTGTCGTCATTAGTTTATAGTCGGAGAGATCTTCGCTGATAAAGTATAACCAGCGAGATGTCCATTTGATAGCCACCGTAACTATGTCGTGCTTAAAGAGTAATGATAAATGTGTTCTGCTATGCTTTCTCGGAGAAATTCCTTTTGAACGGTTTATTATTTTTTTAATTTCGGAACAAAAGGGGGGCTAATCTATCATACATACCTGGACGCCTGCGGATTTAGCAGAGCCCATTCACTTCGCCGAACAGTGTTTTTCAAAGCCCAAGAACAAGGGATGAAAATGGGAGGAGAGGGAAAGGAAATCGTGTTGGAATTTGACTAATTTTGGGAACCAGTCAGGTTGCACTGGCGCCGGGTAGAGGAGTAAGATGATGCGGGGGAGGTAGATATCCAGCTTGCCATCCTTGTGTTTTCAATGCAATAAAAAAGGAGAAACAAAAAAAAGTTCTAGAAGTAGGAAATAAGACGCGAAGGAAAGTAGAAGTAATATCAACTAGAAAGGAAAAGGCAAGGTTGTGTGACGAGATAAGAATATCTAGAAAGAAAAGCGAAAAGCGGCTTGCCGGGTAGTGTACGTATGTATGAACGGAAAGTCATATGTTGGACGTCATGAAAACCAAGAGAGGATTGGAGAGACGTCCTGTGGATCGTGATGGTGATAGTGGTAAATTTATAAAAGAAGGTGATTATATCGTGGGCCAAGTATGCACGAATCATTTGACCTTTAACACGCCAAAGACGTCTACCTCGTCCTTTTGGCTGTCGTCCATATTCAAGGCGGGTCTGGTCTTCTTTCCTTTTCTCGTGCTCATCACGACCTCACCCCAGTGTTTGGGCACAGCAGAAAGGTTGACGTTATGAGGGTAGTCTGGGTTTCGGTATGACACATATCGCATCCCCGCGAATTCGCCGGGCATAGGGGATGAAGATTGCTGTGAAGACTGAGATCTCTGAGATGCTCTGGGAGGGGACTGAGTCGAATTATATGTATCGGCTTTGAAGGTAGCCTGGGTGATGGTTGCTTCTGAGCTTGGGATTCGGGACGCTTGAGCACTGCTCTGAGCCGAGGGCACGAATGGCTGAGACTGGATGGCCCAGATATCAACGACAGAACTAGAAGTTGGGTTGCCCTGTTAGTTATACTATGTCCGGTCTTCTTGTCGAGTGGAGCCACTTACTCTGACGCTCGCTGGCAGATGGCCTCGAGAGCCTCCCTCTCGCGCTTCAACGTCTCAAGCTCTGGGCCCGGTGGAGGGCCCTGGACAGTCCCGTAGTTAAATCCGGCCTGATATATGTCTTCATCTAGCAAACGCGAGGACTCGGACTGTGATATATCGCAATGCGACGGGGTATCAGTCAGTAAACGCTCTCCTACGATACGCCCCAGCCACCAGCGGGCAGATGACCTACCTCCGTCCTCTCCTGCCCATGCAGGCACGACAAACAGACACCCATCGGCAAAGGTATGACAGAAGTACTGCGCAGGTATATAAGACGGTAGCGAGCGATAGGTAGCGACCAGAGTTGGGCCGTTCAATGTTGATGTCAAAGTCGAGGGAGGGTGGTCTTCACGAACAGCGGCAGCCGGGCAATAGGCCTGAGGAGAAGCCCATTGAGCGACCAAGAAACACAAGCATCGGGCAGCTAGCGGGGGAGCAGAGAAACAGCGGCTTGTTTCTTTATTATTAGCTATTCCATCATCCCTTCGTCTTCGTCTTCGCCTGCAGCGACTTTGTTTTTCTTCTGCTCTGCTTCTTCCTTGCAGCCGAAAGTTGCGCTGGCAAGTCGCTGCTGACCAATCAGCCCCCGGCACTTGCAGCGTTATCTTCACCATGCAGTGAGACTCGCGACGGTTGAAGAACACATCCTGACTTGCAGCGGCAGGATAAGAGGAAGACAGCGCTGAAGCAGGCCCAGGGTCCGCTCAGTCGAGGACGGCGACCCTGCTAGCAGCCCCGAAATCAAGGAAGAAAAGCAGCGAAACGCACCATGTTCGCGTTACCAAGTGCCAAACGGTAGTTAAATGCCCTTGTCGCACAGCTTTTGCAGGCGTACGCACGCACGCAGTTAAGCAGATTGCAGCGCTTCTAACTAGTGTTCTAGGGTCTGCCGTGATGATTTGAAGTCGCCCGAGTCGTCTCGGGCTTCGTCGCCTGAGAGTTCGGCTGCTACGTATGCCGCCACGGCGCTGGAGAAGGCCTTTTCGTCCTTTGAGACGGTCAATTCGAAGCTGCCCACTGCCTCTGAGGGATTGGAACAGGACGCCAGGATGGGCGAAGATGCGGAAGAGGAAGAACATGAGTTTGAGTTCCGGCTCTTCAGCTCTGTGTCTGCCAGGAAGACCGCGGACGAATCTCAATCCAGGACAGAGGGACACGACGGCAGCGGTTTGGGGGGAGTCCAAAAATTAAAGATACGGTTACGGTCTCCTTCGCCGTCAGCACGTCCGCCGGGAGATGGTGGCTTCGTCGTGCCGTTTCGAGGATGGGACTACTACTTTTCCAATCCGGAGCTGGTTATGCGAGCCGTGGGGGACACCTCGGGGCAGAGAGGAGCCAAGGACGAAAATACATCGAAGCAACTTGATGCGTTGAGAGATACATTTAGAGATACAGCCGTAGACGGGAAGACTATCCTTGCCCGTGCTGCTTCGATGGCTTGGGTATGTACCCTTTTTTGGCTTTTCGAATCTCTCCCCTACAGGTTTTACTAACAGCGCTTAGCCTGGTTGCCATCTTCCATGGAGAGTCGTACATATCCGAGGACCAAAGGTAAAGTTGGCTTCGAGTATGACGCCTTCTACCAAGTCGGAATCTTCTTTATCCAAGAAAAAGAAGAAGCCCGGGAAGAAGAGACGGATAGCACTACGAAAGTGGGTTGTCATTAAAAAGATGGCCGAAGAAACTGAGAAGGAAAAACGGAATCGGAAAAACCGGGAGAGAAAGGTAAAGAGGAGGCAGAAGGAGAGAGAGAAGAAAGCTGCGGCCAGAGCCGCTACAGGAGAGGTTGAGCCTACGGCCCTAGCGGCTTCTGATACCGCTACTACCGCTGGGGAGACGATTGATAAGTCGTGAGCGACAGCTACAGCTAATACTGTCTGAATATGATATATTAACTATATAAACCAAGGCAAGCCGTATAGTCACACCTCGCTGATATATCAACTGTACTAAACGTCATATTAACGATATAATATATTAGGAGAGAAGAAAAAAAAGAGAAACAGGAAAAATAAAACAATCACAGGGGTATCCCAAAAGTAATTAAAAGCCCACCTCGTTGCTTTGGCCGATATCAAAGCCTCCAAAACCTCATATTATGACCATACGGTTAAAGAGAAGTCATACTGAACGTTAGGCTCTATTCGGAAAGACCGTTATTGCTCGCGAAGAAAACCGTCCAAGCTTACTTGGCGGCGGCAGCTTCGGTGGTAGGAGCGGCTGTTTCAGTTGGCTTGACCTCCTCGGTAGCCTCTGGGACAGGAACTGGGGTGGGTTCCGCGGCCTTGGTTGCGTCTGTGGTGGTGGGAGTTGGCTCAGCGGGCTTCTCGGCTTCGGGGGCGGGAGCCGGAGCTGGGGCTGGAGCTGGGGCGGTGGTGGTAGTATCAGGGGCAGCCGGAGTCTCTACCGCCTTCTTCTCTACCTCGGCCTCAGTGGTAGCTGGTGCAGGTGCAGTCGATGCAGGCTCTGGTGCCGGTGTCTCAGGGGTGACCTTGTCCTTGTTTGCTATGTCGGTGTTAGCCAAAAAAGTGTTCAGCTAGGTCTTTCACCTGCATGTGTATACATATGCATACCATCTTCAGTTGTTGAGGGTTCCTCCTGGGCTCCCTCTGGCTTTGACTCTGGGGGGGCAGTCTCAGGGGCCTTGGTGACCTCTGGTGCTGGAGTCTGCTGAGCAGCAGTTCCTTCAGTAGGGGCTGGGGCTGGAGCAGCACCTGGAGCTGGAGCTGCAGGCGTCTCTTCTGTCTTCTTGTCCTCGGGGGCAGTCGTGGTAGGTGCAGTAGCTTCCTGGTTCTGCTTCTTGTTCTTGAGACGGCCAAGGAAGTTCCTCAAGCCCTTCTTCAGCTGGTTGAGCGCATCTGGGGCTGCTAGGGGTTAGTTCTGTCCTCTTGCAAAGACCTTTCCAGGGCATCTGCTTGATCATCAAGATACTTACGGACACCTGGCATCTTGAACGGGCTTGGTCCGGTTTAAGGGGCTGCCCTGATAGATCTATAACGGCGAGTAGACGTTGACGCGAATAGCTCCCTTCGAGTAGACAAGATACTTCTGCCGGTTGGCAACGAGTCTGCAATGGTGCAAGGCGTAGTCCTGAGCTAGTCGCGCGCCTGAAGTCGAAGCTGATCTTCAACGCCTTGTTCGTCCGTTGTTTCTCAACGTCTCAAGCGAGAAAAAACGCGGCAAAGAAAAAGGTGAAACGCCGAGCACGGGCCATAATAAACACCATGCCACGTGATCCGCCCTTTGAACCTTAAGGGGCTTCTTATACGGATTCTGCCTAGTTTTGTTTATTTTATATCCGTTTCTACTTTTCTTTGACGGGGTGTTTACATTGCTACAGAGGCATGAGGCATCTACCGTTTGGATGTCGTGACAGCCATTGTATCAAATGTTGATTAACTTCATCTCCATTTATAATCAACATGGAGAACGGAGTCTGTGGAGAAACGGAGAATGCTTGGTTGTCGGATAAAGGGATAAATTGGCCGTCTCTCTGTTGCTGGAGATGTATCCGTTGAAGAAGGCGTAGTCTTCAACTAGTGGGTATTAGCATCTAGCAGGCTGTCCGGTAAGACCATCTTGACTGGAATGTTGCTTGTCAATCCATACAAACTCTTCGAGTCCCTCAGCCAGTGGAATAAACAACTACCGCAGCCACTCATAGCGCCAAAGGGATTAATTTCAACTAGCTGCGTTGATCCATCAGGCACGCTCAAAACATCAAAGGTAAAGCCCTCCCGCTCCATCATCTCGTGTACAAGCACATCTGGCAGCTGGCGTGCGGTCTCCATAATCCTACTGTGAATCTGCAGGGAGTCAAGGCGCACCCGATTGGCCACCCTGACTGCATCTTCCATGTTGTTGACTGCAAACGGGCTTGTCCACCTATATTGTGATATGGCAGCAATTCCACTTCCCGGTGGTGGACAGAAGACTCGAAACTCGCGCGAGGGGTCCATCTGCTCGTTATACGGAATGAGATAAACCACAGGCTTGCTCACGCCGTCCTCGAGGGTATCTAAAATGGCCCGTCTTCCTCTCATAGAAGTACACAGCTGTCTAATAAGATCGTGTACGCTTGTAATGGGTTTCATGCCGTTCTCACCGTCCTTGGTACTGCAGCTGTCTAGTCGGAGGAACCATTTCTGATGACGACCAAATAGTTCTTCGGTCTTCATGCCGGCCGATGACTGCTTTGGAAACATTTCAACTAGGCCATTGAAGATAGACGATCTAGAAGACGCCCTTGCGATCCAGACTTGATACATTTCTGTCGTCTCAAAGGCCAGGTAGCGAGGTAGCTCGAAAGTGTGCCATTCCTCTGCGCCTTGGCTAGACATTATCAACGGCACCCAATGTTGGTATAATGTTGAGAAGAGGCCTGGCTTGATATGCTTGAGGTCTTGTGTCTCCGGTACCAGCGCGTTAATATCTTCGAACGAATGGCCGTGGGTATTGAATTTGTCTGTGTCTGCCCAAGCCTCCTTTGCTTCTTGCAGCGCAGTCTGCACCTCGCTGAATGGAATAGTTATCAGCTCCATGATAGTAGGTATAATCTGTGCATATCCTTGCTATCAGCTGTAAGGTAGCAGCCTGAATCGACTGTTGGCTTTCGCCAGGAGGCAAAGCATTGTCAACCCCAGGAAAGGATGACCATGGATGTTCTCCTTCCATTTCCATGTTTCGTGCAACAGAATAAACTAAACAAAGGCAAGTCTCCCAGTTGAGTTCTAGTCTAACAGTTTTGGAGCGTTCTTTACTCCGCTCTCCTGTTCACGGGTCTAGGCTAAAAAAAAGAAAAAAAAAAAAAAACATGTCAGGAAAGCTCAGGATGCCAGAGTCGCGGCCCAGGCTCAAGCGAAGAGACCACCGTATTCACAGCAGGCCCAATATCGCTACATCTCAACATCAGCGGGGGATGATGTTTATAAGCGATATTAACAATATATCCTCTTGTCTCACGCTCAGTATTCTATCCTTGAAAACGCTCCGACTCCTGGTGGTCACTTTCTGATACGCGCACGTGATGTTGGCTGCGCCTGGGCGGGTTGTCCCATCCCTGCCAAGACCCAGTCCCACCCGCAGCCGTGACTTTATTTTGTATTCTGAGGGTTTTATTGGACAACTCGGCTCAAACTCATCACATTCTACTGGCTAACTCCGGGTGATCTGTGCCAAGAAGCGGAGCCGCGGAAGCGAGGTTTTGCCGAAAGCCGACATTCCGGGCCATCGGGCTCCTTGAAATGCTCCCGTTCCAGGTATTACTCTCGTGCTCTCACAAGGCGGCCACAACAATTTGTCTCATTATGGGCAACGTTGGTAGCATGGTTTGCATTACTCCCATCGGTATTGGAGAATTCCGGGGCTTAATGCCATTACATACGAGGTCCTCGCTTCATGTCCTTGAAGCCGCGGAGTAAAAGCTCCGTTCGCAGTAACTACATGACCCACGAAACTAATCAGCAGCCTCTTCGTGGCTGCAGTTGACCTCCTACCAGAACGCAAGGCTCCCGGGAGTTTTAATGGGAGGCTTGCATTCTCAAAAGTTTCCATTGGGGAGAATGCTGACTGCCACCATTGAAGCATTTTCGGTCTATAACACTCCTTGTACACAAGGAGATATGGCCAAGGCACCTATAACGGAGGTAGATTTGACCGAGAACTTTTGAAATAGCCGGAAGGCGTCGGATCCACGGAGACTCGAAGTTCCCGCCCTGGGTCTACATTCTTGACTTTGCAGGCAGCAAACGGGCCATCTGGTTGAAACTATCAGCGGGGGTTTTGAGCTGGCGAAGGCCTGCAGGTGGTTATAAAATCCGCCTGTCTCCCGCCGTCTATCTCCCCTATAGCTCATATTCCTTCACTACTTCCATACACCCGGCAGATTTATCCTGCGATCTATCACGGTTTACGGCCTCTTCAAGTATATATCCACTTTGAATACCGAACATTCCGAAATATCCAACAATGGAGCGCGTCTATCTTATTACCCACCCTCGCTCTGCTTCTAATTTGCTTGTCCAGATTCTGGGATTGGAAGAGCAGCCAATGGTCAAGGCTCGCCCGCATGCTGGCTACTACTTCCTGGAGACCCTCATGTTCCTTGGGGAAAAGGGTCTCCGAGCTAAGCATGTCGACGAGTGGACCGAAGAGGAAAAAACCCAGGCCCGTGCCATGTACAACAAAGGATATGATGAAATGATGAAGGATGTTACCGAGTCAAAGGCTGCCGGCAGAATCTCTGTCGTCAAGGAGCACGCCAACATTCTCCTCGAGCCCAGCAGCCAGACCAAATTTATGTTCAAGACCAACGACGTTAAAGAGGCACCACTTACCATCGACGTCCCCCAGGGATCCGAAATTGTTCGTAGCCCAGGAAACCAAACTATCTTCTCTGATGAATTCCTCCTTACCTGGAAGCCAGTCTTCCTCATCCGCCACCCCGCTCTCATGTTCCCATCCTTCTACCGATGCATGGATGACTTCAGAAAGATGAAGAAGGAAGATATCGGCAACACCGACTCCCTTGAGGTTGGAAAGCCTGATCTACCCATTTACATGAGCCTGCACAACATTCGCTCCATGTTTGACTGGTACAGCGAAAAGTTCCAGCAGGCTGGATCATCTTCCACCACCCAACCCTGGCCCATCGTCATCGATGCAGATGATGTCATGGCCGATGAAACTGTTGTTCAAAAGCTGGCTGATATTATCGGGTTGGACCGCAACCACCTGAAGTTCACTTGGGACCCCGTCAGCGAAGAGCAGTCTAAGAAGTACGACCCCATGGCTAAGCGTATGCTGTCTTCTCTCAACGCCTCGAACGGTATCATGAAGGACAAGCTTGCTGCCAACATCGATATCGAAGCTGAAGCTCCCAAGTGGAAGGCTGAGTTCGGTGAGATCGATGGAGCTAAGATATACAAGTGGGTTAAGGAAGCCATGCCCGATTATGAATTCCTGAAGTCTCGCCGTCTCACCGCATAGATGTGTTGATCACAAGCGGTTAACCTAATAATTCCCCCTTTCTCCGTCTGCTTATAATTCTTTTCTTTGTATAGAGTGCATTTGTTTTATTCCCATTTCAAAATATAGAAAAGAATACTCCTTTGTTTAATGTTGAGTTAGTACATAACGAAATATATAACTATACATATATCCACGGTGTTGGGCTGCAAATATGATGGGATTCTACCGTCATCGAAGTATGCCTCACCTTGACACTGAGAGATGAGACCCCCTTTACCGTCACCAAATAGTTCTATATCCCGGCTAAATGGTGAACATAGACCGACTTAAGATGCGGTTAAGAACCAAGCCTTGACTATTTCCTTTTAAATGAGCTCCTATACCCCATTAAAGAGTACGCAAAATAGCAGATTACTTGGCAACCCGACCTCAACTCTTCTGCTAAGAGCCTACCCTTGTCCATGCAGTGAGGCTGGACCCAATAGCAGGGCCATCCAGCCTCGTCTGTGCTCTAAAGCCTGGTAGAAGCCCTGTTAATTGGCCTTCTGTGGTGATTTGTAATGCCTTTTAAACCATTAGTACAATGTATGCGTTTTGACAGGATTGAGAAGAGTAATATGCAAATACAGATTCACATGAAATTTTGCGACAACTTGAGTTGTATAGATCTGGAGATCAATATAAATACTCAGCCATCAGCCTTGGGGGTAAGTAATATGGAAGTAAACCATAAACAGGACCCACCATACATAGCACAGATATCACCGTCCAATACAAAAAAGTCAACCTGTCAGCAGCTATGTTCGAGCTTTTGAGCAAAATCAGCCCTCTAAACAACCTTGCTCTCTTCGTGTTTGGCTACGCCGTGGTAGCAGGATTTGTCCATCTGCTTCAATCTATGAAACAATCTTCGCCCGAAGATTTATACCAAGGTAGTCAGAATGAAGCGCGGGGGGAAATGAATGTAAGGATCCCGAAGAGGCGAGTATTTCGATTGTTGGCTAATGTGGGTAATTCCAGGGTACAATATTGAGATAAACGCATAACTACCTTACCTCCGTACGAGATACGCTATTTGAAGGCTCCAAGCACTTTAAAGCTAGCCGGCTCCCTAATATGTGCGGAACAAGGAATATTGTTGGTTGTGGGATGGAGTCATTGCTTAAGTTCCATGAGATACGGAGTTAGGAAATCCATGTGTGAGCGACTGGAATTGTATCTGCTTACCTAGCTGCTGGCGAAATAGCCATTATCCAATACATTTCTATGCGATATTCAAACGATATTCAAACTTTTATACACCTGATGATCCAGCTAGTTAGACCGGGAGTTAACTAGACTATCTATCATCTCCAGGTTGGAGGTGCACTTGTTTTGTCCCATTTGCATTTCGTAACTAGGACACTAAATATCAAACCACTGGATCAAAAAGGGGAGGCCCCTAACTAATTGGCTGCAGGGAAAGTCGTTATATCATTGGCACTAAATAACAAGGCCGGCGGCAGCAAACTTAATGCTGGTATTAAAAAGCCCAAGGCTCGTTCGAGGTAATAACCCGGGATTGGGATGCATTACGCTATCAGCAATCCTGTTGAATAATATGGTCAGATGTTTCCAAACCAAAAGAGAGCGGGAAATAGCGTTAACTATATGGTGGCTTTATTTTAGTTTCAAAGCTAGCAATTGCTATACTCCGCAGTTGACACCATTAGCATGTTGCTTTTCTAGAAGTTAGACTAAAAGACATCTACAATAAAGACTGAAGAAAGAGATAAAAGTTGGTCAAGGAGCGTTGAATAAGTCTAGTCTATAACATAATCAGGTATTTAATATTATTAAGGAGTGACATTATCCCGGAGGCCTTCTAGCCTTCATCATCGGTAAACATATTCTTTCACAACAGAGACACATCGGCTGCTAAGCTTCTAAGCCCTGAATCCACAGTCGGTTGGCAGAGCATCCTCGTAGGTGACGTCGATTCTCCCAAGGTGTGCGGCCTGGTTGTTGGTAAGAGTGTCCATGGCAGCCTTGGCGACGTTGAAGCCATCGGCCTTGTCGACGGAGGTAACGAAGATAGATTTGTTGAGGACAGGCCAAGTGACCTTGAAGCACTTGCCGCAGTTGACGCTGTTGTATCCCTCAACGGCGAAGGAGCCACCAATGTTGGGGAAGTTGGGGAGAGAACCGGCGGTGGTGAAACCCTTAGTGATGAGGCCGTTGGTGCCATCAGAGCAGGTTACCTGAGTAAGACTGAGACCGGCATTGTCGTACTTTGGGTCGTAGGAGAGGGAAACGGTGCCGCTGATGGCAGCAGCAGAGGAGAGAGAAGCCATGAGGCCGAGAGTAGCTGGGATAGTGAACTTCATAATGGTTGGTGGACTGGTTTGAACTTGGGTTTGTTCGAGAAGTAGGTTTGTTTGTAAAGGTTGGGTTGGTAGAGGTAGATTGATTGCGACTTGTCTTTGTTCTTCCTGGAGCTGTGTTTTCTGATGGAGAGAAGAGGAGAAAAGCTCGAGACGGTGGTTACCTACCCGGGGTTTATATAACTTTTCTTCACAGCTATGTTGGCAATCGCACTGAGGGTTGAACACAGCATTTCAAAGACTCCGTTGTCTTTGGAGGCAGCTACCTCGCATATGCAAAATGATCTGCATTGAGGGATCCATGGCTGGAAGCTACCAGCGAACGCCTTCATGCCCTGCGAGCCTGCAGGTTACATTCTGGGAGCTCTTCGATGCACGGCCGCTTCAGCCCGTGGTTCCCGAAGGCTTTCGATGCGGGGCAGAGCAATGGAAAGCAACATGTATGGAGTAAATTATGAAACATTTACAATCAGGAAGCATGTACAAGGTGTTCACAAATCAGGTGAGACACCTTTACATACAAAAGGACTTTGTATGCTGTCATCGAGTGTGTTCCATTGTCCCGTATACTCATGTAGAAAAGCGGCGGGTACCACCACCACAGGGTACATGCTTGCGGCGTGCATGCTCGTCGCGGAGGAAGAGAGACATGAATCCATCATGTCGCAGCAAAGCCCCAGTAGAAGCATAACCGTGAGCCATCTCCTCCTTCAGCCAAGGTAGCATTGTCAGTCATCTTTGCAGCGGGGGGCTCGCGTTGTGCAAGAGCTGGAGGGAAAAGCAAATAAGCAAGCTCCAAATCCAGTGACACGGTAGCTGCGGGCTTTCGATGGAGATGAGAGGAGCTTGCGCTCATTCTGTGATACGATCGGCACAGGTATGGATCTGCATCGTTCGATGCTCTATATTAAGCAGGCTTTGTCTTGCTAGCGTGCAGATGTCTCAGTCTCTTTCCCTGACCCATCCTCTGCTGCACTGGTTGTCGGCTGAGGGCATTTCGTCTGCGCCCGTCAGGTTACATCTCGACCAGAAGGAAGCTGGACAGACTGACTGTTTCTGACTGTTTATCCGCAGCGGCGCATCCCCTCGACTGCGCTGTCTGGCCGTTGATGTTGTCGATTCTCTCAATTGTCTGCCTTTTTTCAGCCTTATTCAGTCACGTGGAGGTCATGTGGTCGCTTGTTCGGAGTTTCAAATGCCGATTCCCGGATGACTAATATTTACTTACATAATCTACATAATCGGTATTGCTCAGCATAAGGATGGATTCGATATTATTATTATTATTAGAGTCAACGCTGCTCTTGACAGTTGAAGGATGGAAGTCGATGGAACGCTGCAGCTGGGCAGATTCTGTGGTGCCCGCGGTGGTTAATTTGCAGCAGCGTGGCTCTTGCAGGTGTTCGAGAAGAGTGAGACAGGTTGCACCAGGCGGTCAGGATGCTCGTACAGTCCCACTGCTTCTGGGTATCAGAGGCAGCAGCCCTGGTTTACAGGATATGGTCTGTCTATTTACGGATAAGCAGTGCGGAAGGTAAATCTGCTCTTTACCGGGTAAGGTTATGTTGCTTCGGGAGAATTGTTACCGGCGGACCACAGTAGAGGTGGATGGGTGGGAGCCGTGCAAGCAGAGGCAATCTACGTACAAGGTGAGTGACCGCAGAGTCCCCCGTAGAGAGGAGAGGAAAGATGATCACAGCCGGCTAAACTGAAGCTATCATTTATTCCGTACTCTTCCTAGAGTTAGATAGGCGACGAAAGCTGCGCCAGAGCCAAATTCGCTGGAGATCGGCCCATAATCAGGGCCAAGTTTGCTTTTTCCTGATACGCGGAGCTGTCCCCGGTCCGTACAGCCCTCAACACATCTTCACCCCACAGTTTTCCGGGCTGAAAGTGTCAGGACAACACCTAGCCGAGATGGCAATTCTCACCGTCTAAGAACAGGCAAAAACAAGAGGCAGGATCGGTCCTATCGCATTTGCTTGCGAGACGGTGAGGATGGCGACTGGCGCTCAGGATCAGGATGTTACCCATCCTCCTCCATCAGAAACCTCACCATTGCTGGGTGACAGAGCGACTGCAGAGAATGGGGTTTCTTCGGGTGAAAGTGAAGCGAATGTTACCGACCTCCCTCTGATAGAGGAAGCCAGCTTCGGTGAGCTCTTGACTATACTGATGAGTACCTGGGTCGGTGTGTTTTTTGCAGCTCTTGGTATGTCGCCTCTATGGATCATAAGTCTTTTAAAAAAAGGAGTTATCAAAGATTTGCGGACTAACTAGACTGATCGCATCTTTGAAGATGGCACGATTGTTGCGACTATCTCGGCTCAGATATCTTCCTCGTTCAATTCACTGTCACTGATATCATGGCTTGCCACGGCGTACCTGGTCTCGAGCTCTGCCTGTCAGCCGATCAGTGGCAAGCTCACCGACATCTTTTCTCGCCGAACAGGCCTAGTTATATCCAACATTCTCTTTGGAGTTGGTAATCTGATTTGTGGCCTTGCTACAGAAGAATGGGTCATGATCTTTGGACGGACCATCGCCGGAATGGGCGGAGGAGGGCTGACGGCCATATCTACATTCCTTACCTCTGACCTCGTACCTCTGCGCAAGCGAGGTATCTGGCAAGGCATTGGAAACATTTGTTTTGGAATTGGGAGTGGTCTCGGTGGTATATTCGGTGGATATGTGAATGACAACTGGGGGTGGCGGTGGGCATTCCTTATCCAGGTGCCCTTTGTTGCTGTCTCCGCTATCCTAGTGTCGATATATGTCAATGTACCCGTCAGAGTGACGGACACCTCTCGGTGGAAGAGAATTGACTTCCTCGGTGCTGGGACATTAGTCTGCGCCCTCGTTCTCTTCTTACTTGGACTTAACTCTGGCGGGAATCAGGTGGCATGGACGCACCCCTTGGTGCTCACAACAATTCCGCTCTCGGTTGTGCTGCTCATTGCCTTTATCTACATCGAAGATAGAGTTGCGGCTGAGCCGATTATCCCTATCCGCCTCCTTATGGACCGCACTGTTCTATCCTGCTGCTTGACCAACTGGTTTGTCACAATGGCTGTATTCGCCCTCTTTATCTATATACCCGTCTTCCTCCAAGTACAGGGCTACACCACTACATTGGCTGGAACTCGCTTGGTTGCACAGGCCTTTGGTACCTCCGTCGGCTCCCTAGGATCCGGATACCTGATGCGGATGACTGGGCGCTACCTCTACTTCAACTACGGCTCCGTCGTCTTGATTGTCATCGGAATAGGATTGATATGCACCGTCGATCTCGCAACGCCGGCTGTTCCGCCTTTTATCTACCTGTTTATATCAGGCTTAGGATACGGCGGCATGCTTACCTCCACTCTTGTGGCCATCATTGCTGCCGTGGACCATGAACATCAGGCCGTAGTTACTTCTGCCTCTTACGCCTTCCGCAGCACTGGCAGTTCGATCGGTATATCTGTCGCTTCGGCCGTGTTCCAAAATCTTCTCCGATCAGGCCTCTGGTCTCGTCTTGGACACTTTGGCGATGCTGAAAAGATTATCCGGAAAGTCACAGAGCGGTTCGGGGAGATTCGCAACCTCCCTCCCAACATAGCTGCGATTGTTCGCGACTGCTACATGGGCTCACTCCAAGCAGCCTTCTTGACTGCACTGGGACTGGCTGCCATGGGCGCCCTGGCAAGTTTGGCCATGAGAGAGCACAAGCTGCATATGAACCTGGCCAGAAAGGATTAAATAGAGTATCTGGATGGTAGATCTACATATAGAGGACTTTGGATTCATTATATAACATCCCCTTTTTTCTCCATATCACATAGCACCGGCTGTGCTTTTTGGTGGCAACTAGAGCAAATCTTTTAACCCGCCCGGAAATAAACTTCCTTAAGTCCATTCCCCGTAGTTAATTTATCTGAACAAACAACGACTGAATGTTCAACCTCAGCCGCCTTTGAACACTCGTCAAGCCCTTTTGACCGACCAGTTATATCCTATAACAAAGGCCAAACTCCAGTGATAGAGGTAGGTGATCGCTGTCCTCGACCTTTTCTTTCATGCCACCTTGCCCGCCGCGACTGTGTTTTTACCGCTCGTCTATGGCGGCAAACGACGAACAGCCTCAAAGTCGCTATTTCGCATATATACATTAACCTTGCCTGTCAATTTCTAGGCTTTCTTGGGACACGGAAAAATCTCAGAATAGCCCCTATCTCCTCCGTTGCCAGACGGTACCGAGCCCTTGTCTCCATGTCCTTGGAATGCGACTTGGGCATCCATGCGTAACCCCTGCAGCGGATGCGAAGAGATAGAGGAGAGAGTCGGTAAGCCCAGGAAACGAATTACAAATAGCTATCACCACGTCTCTGGCTCTTCTGCAGCTTCTCGGCGGTTAATTCGCTATTTATAACCAGCCATTTTGCTATCACCTCCCTGGCCAATAATAAGTAGCGATCTGGACTCCCGGTCTCTCGAGATTTAACAACGTCAACGCCCACTCAAAAAATCCCATGCAGATGGCTGTCGGGGTCAAACAAATGCTGGATGGAGAGCGCCTAGACTCCAAGCCTACACCGAAGTTCGAAATTATGAGCCCTGCTCATATCAACACCAGCCCTCGAGATGCGGATCCTTGCCACGGCGAGAAGCGTGCGGGCGGTACTCGTCTCGAAGACAGCCTGATGGACGGGCAGAAAGGCATAAATTCGCTCGGAAGGACTGATACGCACACTAAGCGGGTCATATTAGCAACTAGCACACCGTTCGCCGACACGATTGTTCGCTCGCTATATCGAGATCCCGACGTCGAACTTCGATTAATCGTTCTGGAGGGCTTGGGTGTTGGACAAAAGGAAATGGACAATGTGGAATGCTACGAGGACACACCGCAGCGAGTTACAGACACCACCAGTCAAACGTTGCGGGGCCAGTTTAATATGACAGCTGCAAACCTTGCGGACTGGGCAGACTTGTTGATTATAAGTCCCATGGATGCCGGAACGCTTGGGTCAATGGTTTGTGGATTAACTACGAGCCTTACACTGACGCTGTTGCGAGGCTGGGATGTTTCTAAGTCTATTATTCTTGTTCCAGGGATGACCACCCGCCAGTGGGTTGCGCCTATCACGCGGAGGCATCTGGACGATATCCAAGTCTTTTGGCCATGGGTCAAAGTGCTGCCGCCTATTCTCTCCAAGTTTGAAGCTCCTGATCGCCTCGCCGAGCTACCGTGGGATGGGAGAGAGTCGTTTTACGATGAGATAAAAAAGGCTCTGGGATGGTCTGTGGGAACAGGTGTAGATGGTAGAAACACCCCTTCACAAGAAATTGAGATCCCTGGGAAGGAAAACGGACTGAATGAGAAACAAAACGGGATGATACCTCCCAGCATGAACCTTCAATCAAGCGACAGCTTCTCCTCACAGACAACAATTACACATCCGACTCCAACCCAGACTGCTCTTCCTTCCGAAATATTATCAATGATCTTTGAAGCTCTCGGCGACTGGGAAACTGCGGCCGCCGTAGGCATCTACACTCAATTACCAACTCCAGACCAGTGGAAACCTTTAATACCCCGTTCACATTCCTCCCAATGCACCCTTGAATATGCCATTCTAAAACGGCCGTTCT
Source organism: Trichophyton rubrum CBS 118892 (assembly GCF_000151425.1). Taxonomy (NCBI): domain Eukaryota; kingdom Fungi; phylum Ascomycota; class Eurotiomycetes; order Onygenales; family Arthrodermataceae; genus Trichophyton; species Trichophyton rubrum. The sequence continues at coordinate 695,120 of NW_003456426.1, read as the reverse complement.
CTGAAATCGAACAATACCTCTCTTCAGCCTCGCCGTGGAAACCACTGTCCTCATTATCCGCCCATCTTATTCTCAAATTTTCTCGCATAGATATATTAGACTTGATTATTACTTCTCGATCAGATATTTTCTGGTCCACTCCTCGGCTTCTAAACCTCCCATTCCGGGCTTCGGCTATATATGGCAATACTGCCCTCCTTGACTGGTGGCTTCATTGCCCTGAACTACCAAAGAAAGACTACTTGACAGATGCGATGGACTCTGCTTCACGCGCCGGGTACATCCATGTCCTTGATTGGTGGCGCAATTCGGGCCTTCCGCTCCTCTACACCGAACGAGCACTGGAATCTGCATCAGCAGAAGGCCATATATCTGTACTATCCTGGTGGAAAAACGCATCTGAATGCTCCCCTGCGCATTCTCTGCCTCTAAAGGTCGGTAAATCAGTTATACTAGCCGCACAATCTGGGCGAACCAATTCAATAGCCTGGTGGGATCAGTCGGGCATACCCTACTCGTATACCGAATCCGTCGCTCGCATTGCGAGTACCCATGGCCACGTTCATGTTCTAGAACTGTGGTACAAGCTAAAAGGCACGAAGATGATATTTGATAACCAGGTTCTTGTTGGTGCCACAAAAAACGGGCATGTGGACGTCCTAGAATGGTGGCGGAGAAGTGGGCTCCATGTCGAGTTCAAGACGTGTGATATCGAAGAGGCCCTTGAGGATGCAATTGCCGGCTCAGAAGAAAAGGTACGTCGGTGGTGGGAGAGAAATGGGTTGAATCTAGGGGTTGGAACAAGTGAGTGGATGAAAGTCAAGGTATTATAAGTTGATGCCATATATATATACATATCCCCTATGCCCGTATTGCGTGTGGTAAATCATCTTTCCTTACTCATTCTATTTTTAATTACGTCACTATCCAACTATCCGTTCAGCCTACGTAGTCCTCATATAAAAGATATGTCTAGCTGATGGCCTCTCGCCGCTTTTCTTCACCTGATAATCAAAACATGGCTCTGTATGCTGCTTTTAGCTGCTAGCTCGCTGCTTTAAAATAACTTGCTTATTATGCTTTAGCCCTATTTTTAGTTAGCCTCTATCGAAACCTTAATTGGAATAAGCTTAATTTTTTGTACATCGAAAGCAGGAAAAAAATGGATAGATAGCATCAAGCCCAGGACGGGTTGTCTTGCATGGAGACATTGGGTTGAATAGAGAACATACTACTACTAGAGGAAGATTCAACTACTGGGTAGTCCGAAAAATTTTCGTTTATATATAATTTATATTCGTCTGTACATATATGTATGTCAAATATATCCAGAATAAAAGGAGTATGGCACAGCCATAATGGGCGAATGGTAACTATTGGTGATTGCCAGCAAGTTCCAATCGTGCAGCCCGTATATATTTCAAGGAAGGATTGTCGCCTATCTTGATGCAATCAAGAGACCTGAGGTTTGGAGGCAGGTTCGCGATGGCGGAGCGCACCAATTTATTTGCCGCTGCCGTTGTAGATAAGCTTGCCGGTGGTGCCCTCACCAGGGCTCTGGATAACATCATTGGCCATCTTCTTGATGGTGTCACAGAGACCAGGGCCGCCTTGCTTGCCCAATCCGATGAGATAGGCACCAAGACCGCAAACGTGAGGAGAAGCCATGGAAGTACCAGAGAGAGTGTCAGTGCTGCCGCCTGGCTTAAGGGAGGTGATATCCTTTCCTGGGGCATAGACGTCGACTATAAGTAGATTGTTAGTTTCAGTTCAATATTATATCAGCGGTAAACAAAGAACACTTACCGACAGCGCCATAGTTGGAGAAGTCAGCCTTGCCATCATCTTTAGTGGAGGCAGCGACAGTGCAGACGGATGGCTCAGAGGCAGGAGAAGAGTGCTGGGCATCCATCTATAACATTTCTGATTAGACTGATGGATCTATAGAATTGGGCTTTGCAACTTACGTTTTCGTTACCAGCAGCGACAGCCATGAAAATACCAGCATCAGAAATGGCCTTAGCAGCCTGGTTGGAGGCCTCAGAGCGAGGTCCACCAAGGGACATGTTCATGACAGACTTTCCAGCAGCCTTAGCGGTGCCATTGCCACCACCAGAAGCCTGCCTCATGGCCCATTCCATACCCTTGATGACACCAGAGTTGGATCCGGAGCCGTCACAGTCAAGAACCTTGACAGCAACGAGGCTGACACCCTTAGCCAGACCGTATTTCGTTCCACCAACAGTTCCAGCAACATGGGTTCCATGGCCATTGCAGTCCGTATTCTGCTGATCAACAAAGTTCTCACCCCACTTAGCACGACCTTGAAAATCTTCATGATCGATATCGATACCAGTATCGATGATATAGGCTGTAACACCCTTGCCAGCGGAAGGATCATAGTAGTAGGTTGTGCCACCAGGCTTCTTGGAGCCAACGCGGGCAAGTCCCCAAGAGGGAACGTTGTCCTGATGGGTGAGGTTAGTGCCGTTAGTGGTGGTCCTCACAACAAAGTCGGGCTCAATGAAGTCGACCTATTAAGTAACTGTTAGCTACTACCGTTTCTAATTCCGGGCACTGAATGCTTTCAGGGTTGGGAAATCCTCTTATACATCATCGTGGCTGGAAATATCTTTGATCATCGCGTCATCGAACTCGCCAGAGTAGGCCCTGAAGATACCTCCAAGGGAGTACTTGTCTTGCATTCCGGCCATGGGCTTGGAGCTGCCGGCACGGCGCATTATACGGCTGTTGAGGCTTTGGCTAAGCCAAGTTGTATGAGCGTTGAAAGCTTCGTCGGAAACCTCCCTCTTCATGACAACAATGTACTTGTTTGGGATGGCCTCGGCATGAGGACCGGCCTCAAGGATTCTAGCACCATTGACAGTGGACAACGCCGCCAGGACGATAGGAATGGCTTTGGTGATGAAACCCATGATGGATAATGCAGGAAGACAGGCGACTAAGGAAGGTTAAGAGAAATGAAGGTTGGGGTTGATGGTGAGGATGGGATGAAAGAGAGAAAGATTTGAAGCGGGAAAGGGAGGCCTAGATATAGACTGCCAAAGAGCACGGCAAAATCCGGCATTCCTCATCATAATCAGTTCTGAATCGTATCTCTAGGGTATTCAGGCAGTATTTGCGTCATCTGCTACATATTGCACGCTTGGAACCCCCCGCTTCTCGGGGCAAAACGCTTCTTGCGAGGTACGCTCCAGGGTATCTCCAGAATGGACACTGTGATTAAGAACCTTGAGGGAACCGATCATCAAGGAATAACACGGCTGTACCTTGCTGTGTGAAGCAAAGAACAAGATAATGAAAAGATAGGCCAGCGGATGTCTATCTCAAAACGTGTTGTGGGGATGGTGATATTGCGTTACTTGCATTAGGTGCAGGCCGCATCAAAGGAGATAGAAACTTTGACCCACAACTTCCCGTCTTTGCCCAGACCGTGTTGCGTAGATAGGGCCACATTACCAGGGGACTGGCCAGGAATAGCTATGGAATACGAGAGCATCAGCGTAGAAAGTATACATATACCTGCTGAAGGAGGAGCCAATGTTGCTGGGGAAAACAAGGCGATCAAATGTATAACCAGGTACATAATACTTGGCCAAGTCGATAACATTTAGCATGGTTGAAGCAGCTAGTTCAACCATCCACGATCACTCTCAATCGCTCTGAAAACGATTCAGGACAGTGAAAATAAAATAGAATCAACGGTGCCTTATGGGGTATTTCCACATGGAGAACCAGTTCTCTAACCCGTGTTTCGTTTCGAGAACCTTTAGTGTGGAAACTAGTCAAACGACTCCGCTTATGCCGCATGTTGCGACAGTGCTCGCTCGAACGGAACGGTGAAGAGCTCTGACTTGTGAGATTAGCGCTCGGAGTTTTAAGAATTGCCGATCCCCAGATTCTGCCAACCAACTCATTTCCGGTTAATTTCCGGCCAATGGGAAGTATAGTTTTTTATTGGAGTCCTGATGGAGTGGTTTGGCACAAAAATAGTTGACCGGTCTTGGTAGTCCCTCCGAGTACGTCAGAACAAGCCAATCAACCTTGTCAGGTGGTGGAAAACATGGTAGAAGAATGGCAGAATAACCCTGAGCTTTTGAATATCCAAGGATGATCAGATGTGACATGTAGGACATTGCCTTCTTATTGATCATGAGGCTGTTGAGCATATGCTAGTATCCTGGAGATAAAGTTGAGATTTTCAAGTTTGCCACCCCTTGGTCAGCCAGCAGACAAATGACTTGGAGGATGAGCATTCCAGAATATTCATACCATGAGTTACATCCGGCCTTGGCGACAGTCGCAAGTCAAGTCGAGTTATATGATACGAGCTCCATAAGTATCCATGGCTACTTATCAGACCGCGGAAAGACCGAAGTTGTGACAGTGTGAAGCTCCTGTTGTGGGGTGATCGTATGGTCTTGATGGTACTCAGCTGCGTCATCAATAATGTCAGAGCTCTCTAACGAGCACAATTATGTGAACCTAGCTTGAATAAAAGCTTGAAAAGGCCGTGGCACTTTTAAGGCAGTGTTCAATCGAGTCCCCACATACTCACGTTTCAGCCTCTGGGCATCAATGAAAACCTCCTGTTTTAGAGTATAAATCGCAAAATTAATCTTCTCAGGTGAATGGATCACTCGATAAAAAGATTGACAGACGTTAAGCCAGCTGCTAACAATAACATATCCTTTTTTCTTTAGCAGTGAACTAATTTGGTTTTCAGGTTTGCTGTTCAACCGGTCTGGCGTACAAAGTACTCTTGCTTCATACGGAATACGTCGATAGCATCAGCCATTCGCACCCAAAAGCGCACTACCATTAACTTACATGATTTCTTTACTCATCTGAACTGTTGAGAATGGCTCATTGTGATGGAGCGACTTGAGTAAGGTGTTGTTGTATGGTGGAGTTGTCCCTGATTACTGTAACTTGGGCAGTACCAGCATTCCCACTTAGAAATGGGCATTTTCCACGTCAACTCTTCATCACTCGCGCCACAATAATATGGAAAAAATTTATTCAGGGGCTGTCTTTAGCTCGCATCTCCATCCGAGTGGTTGTGGTGTTGTTGTGTCGCGGTTCTTGAGGTCGTTAACGTCGTTAAGGCTGTGGTTGTTGCTGCTTATGTAATTCAATTTTTTGGTGACTAATTAATCACGTGATACTATTCATCGGCCGTGATTGGTCATGTGATGATAAGCTTATTTAAGGTATGAGTTGTTATATAATCCAGCTTACTCAGCAGAGCATCTTCATACAGTAAAAATACCAACTTTTAGCGACGGCAGCCAATAGGAAGCTCATAATAGCCGCTTTTACGTATCAAGATACGGATCTCTTACATGCGCTCTGTCTTTACTTTGAGACTTTGGACACTCAAGAGTCGAATCCATCGACAAAATAGCTGCGAGTCGACAATTGGCTGGCTTGTCAATAGCCTGCAGGGAAATTTATTCTACGGCAGGGCGATAGAGAGAGTTTGCTGGACCGCTTTACATTCAGACTGAAGAGAAACACGAGCGCCTTGGAGGTTTGAACAAGCTTCTCACAGTCTGCCTAAGAATACAAGGCCCTAACCATTAGTTACAGAGTTACAAGTTGCCTAGCTACGTCAATGCTTTATACACAAAGCAACTAGTTCAACAGCTATCAAAGCCTGAAAGTAGCGGCTATGTGCTCAGCTTTACACCCGCCGAAACCCGTTATTGATACATTTGCTGAAATCCTTGCCACCGGCATCAACCAACCAACGAGCTCACTTGATGCTCACAAACGGAGGGTTTCATCTCCCGAACGCCGTGATGCCACAGGGATCGTGTTCAGCCGCTCGGCTCCTACACTATAACTGTGAAATATATCCCCCTCCTAAGGCCGTTTGGACCAAGAAGTCGGCTGTTTTGCCCAACCTCTAACCGCGAGATTTGGGACGACACACATTAAGATGGCCACTTTACTTGGGCTTGGTTTGTCCGTAGCCTTGACGTTTCTTCTAGTCTCCTATTTCCCCAAGTATTCCATTTTTGGGACCTTTGCATGGACGTTGCCAGCTCTCTTCACGACTTACCTTGCCCTCCGAGTAGTGTATCTTGTCATATTATACCCTATCTTCTTCACACCATATAAACACCTGCCCGTCCCACCGGTAAGTCCGCCCGTGAGCTTTGGCTAAATTCACTGAAAATGAACTTGTAATATATTTTCTGACTTTTACTATGCAAAAAACAAAGGGAAGAAGCATTTGGAATGGACATTTCAAAATTCTGCAGGCATCTTCCCAAGGCACTCCAAGTGCAAAGTGGACCAGAGAAGTTCCCAATGATGGAATCATTCGCTATTATTTTATGTTGAACCGAGAGCGACTGCTAGTCACATCAACAAAGGCCCTGGCAGATGTACTGGTCAATCGGGCTTATGACTTTACAAAGACCCGCGCATTGGTTGCATCTATAGGCTGGGTTACCGGTACTGGTGTCATCCTTGCGGAAGGAGATGTGCACAGGGTAAGCCCGCTGATGTTGCAACCGCCTCATACAGTTACCACAGCCTTTGTAGCTGACAATTTCTAAACAGGTCCAACGGAAGAATTTGAACCCTGCATTCTCGTTCCGCCATATCAAGGAGCTCTACCCTATTTTCTGGCAGAAATCGGTAGAGATGGCCGAACGGATCGCAAAGGATATAGCCCCCCTCCCTGCAAATGAAAAGATCATTTCTTTTGCTGACTATACCGGAAGAGCAACATTAGAAATAATCGGGCTGGCCGGCATGGGCTATGATCTCGAGTCAGTAAATGAGCTTCGAGAAGAGTACCGAAAGATGTTCACTACTCCAGGTCCTTTCACTAGAATTATTCGGAATGTCGTCTTCTTGACCTGGCCGGAATTGTTCTTCTACTTACCACTGCCATATGTAAGGACGATTACTGCTGCGTCTCAGAAGATCCGAGAAATCTCTCGGTTGCTTGTTCAGCGCAAGCGATATGAACTCTCTTCCAAGAAGATTGATGACTCAAGTGGTGATATTATATCCGTCGCTCTTGAAAGCAGCAACTTCACGGAAGAAGGTCTAGTTGATCAGATCATGACCTTCCTGGCTGCGGGTCACGAGACAACTTCCATTGCTCTCCAATATGGCACACGCATACTATGCACCCATCCAGAGGTTCAAAGTCGATTGCGTGAAGAGGTTAGGGCTAAAATTCCGTCACCGGGGCAAAATAAGGACGCAAATGGGCTATCACATATATCGTCCACCCTTCTAGACACATTACCTTACCTCAACGCTTTCTGCAATGAGCTTTTTCGCTTCTATCCACCAGTTACCGTTACTACTCGTCAGGCAATTCGCGATACCGTCATTGCCGGTCAACCTATCAAAAAGGGAACAAATATTGCCATTTCACCTCGGGCAACGAACCGCAATCCCGAGTTCTGGGGAGAAGATGCAGATATCTTCAACCCAGACCGTTGGCTGGCCCCCGGTTGTGCAAATACCGGTGGTGCTGAGTCAAACTATGCCTTCCTTACTTTTATACATGGGCCTCGAAGCTGTATTGGGAACACTTTTGCGAAGGGTGAGCTGATGTGTTTGGTCGCTGTACTGGCAGGAAGGTTTGAGATGGAACTTGAAGACCCAGATAAAGAACTGGAGATCACACCCGGTATAACTAACCGGCCAGCAGATGGAGTAAGGGCTAGGCTGAAGGTCTTGGAAGGTTGGTAGAATGCTTTACGTGTATATCTTAACGGAGTATATTTTACGTGATGATGTGTGCAAATTTAACGAAAGAATACGAAACAGTTTAACGATATAGGTTTATGAATGTATGTAATGCTAGCATAGTGCTTTATTTAAGAGTAGTACTCATCTCTGAACGCCATCATTCTCTCCCTTAGGACACCATCAGCATCTTCCTCAGTCCAGGCTCGAAGCATGCCGCCACGGTTGAAGTCAAATACTGCTTTTCCCTTAATCGGCTCCTCGCTCTGATGCTTCTCGGCATCGTGTGGCACTTCGGCTTCGATGCCAATGATTCCCCCCGAACCTTCTCCGGTCACTCCCCACCTAGAGCCTGCTGAGCGCTGAAGTTCTCCGCCAGGTCCAGCAATGGCAGTAATAGCATCTGCAAGCGAATTCTTTGCACCCAGCTTCAACAGTGAGGCGGCCGAGTGAGCAGCGGCTACACGGACGAACGAGTCGCCGTTGCCGGTGCAAGACAGTCCGAGAGCCCGGCGAGTTGACGAGCTGGGAACGTCCCAGGCCTCAGCCCAGTATCCGGTCCCAAGCGTTGGGGTATCGCCAATCCGCCCGGGCAGTTTGTTGGTCAGCCCTCCTGTGCTTGTGGCAGCAGCAATGTTCCCCCATTGGTCAAGGCATACACATCCAACCGTTCCTTGACTGAGATACTTCGAGATATCTTCTCCCGCTTTAGGCAAAGTGTCATGGTCAATTGAAGCTCCTTTACCTAGTCCTTTCATATGCTCGTCCCATCGTTTCTGCGTAAAAAACCATTCGTCGGGTTTGGATTCCAACCCCCATTCCTTCGCGAGGGATTCCACATACGGACCACAGAGGTGAGAATGCATACTCTCGCCATTACCCCTGTGGCCTTCAACGTCATTTCGCAGAAGGACTTCCCTCGCTAATTGTACTGGATGGCGAACGTTTTTTAGCATCATGACCCCGGCACCACGCTTAATCAGTGCCCGCTTTACATCTTCGCAACCCTGAGTTTCAGGGAGGAGTGAGCAGACCATCACAGAAGCTTCCATCTCATGAGTGCCAGTAAGCGTAAACACGCTTCCCCGTCCACAGTTATATAGTTCGTCATCTTCTAGCAATGACACTGCATGTACGGCTGCGTCAATAGCAGAGTATGGCGTAATATTCTTCTTGGTCCCATCTTCTTCTTCCTTCTCACCGTTGAGGAGAGTAACGGTCGAATGAAGGTATTTCAATAGGGACGCTCGATATCTTTCGTATAACTCTGGAGGGATCCTGGAGCGTACGATATTCCCCGCACCGCCGTGGATGATAACCGTTGGCCTAAAACGCGGCTGCGGCGTGGATTCCGAGGAGGCCGCATATGTAACTGTCATGATGTCCGCGTCGGTCAGCTACAGGCGGGAAATAGGCTCTTTAGGTGGATTTATACAATGAAACTGATATCCAACTCCACGTTCGGCTGAACGGCGGAGAAATAGCCGTTGCACCTGGGCTGGGCAGGGGTATGGTCACGTGGAGCTAAAGCGGCGAAAGGGAATAAAACGGTACAACGACGATCAATGAGTTAGTTGCGATTGACATGGCTTTTTTTCAATGCAATGTGTAGGTAATGTACAGGGCACGGAAGGCGTTCTCGCTTTCCAACAATCATTAGCGCCAAAAGAGAAGAGAGAAATTGGGCATATATCCATGGGAATTTGGGAATGCGTCGCAGATGTACGCGGCATTGCCCGTATATGCGCTAGGGGACATGCATCATTTATGGGTGTAGCTGAATAGGATGAGATCGGGGGAAACAGTGAAAGGAAGCCTTCAGGCGTTTGGCAGAGATTGATCGAGACACCCTGTGAGAATCGGAGTTTAATAAGGACATTATAAGAAGGATAAAAAAGGAGGATTGAAGGAAACCAGAGGGAAAGGTGGAAGACAAGTAAGCATCATCTATTTATAACCCATGCCCCTGACAAATAAAACGAGACCGGATAACTCCAGATAAGATGGGAAAGTTGAAGGAGAATATGGGGACAAGGTTAAATCCCAAGCAAAGCAATAGGGGCCAAATGAATTCGTTGACGTGAAAAGAATTGAGGGACGAGGCCAACTTGGTATATATGATCGGACTGATTATGCAGCCATTGTGTTCGATGAGCCGCTGGGTGGAGGTGGAGGCGCCTATAAGTGATGTATATTAGCCGGGAGTGAAAAGGAGAAGAAAATCTAGGACAAAACTCACGTCTAATCTGGTGTTATCAGCCATCATTCTCTGGAACCCGATACCAACACCTTCGATAACAGCCAAGAAACAAGCACACATAATGGCGGAATTTCGTGCAGCCCTCATTCCACCACGGATAGCCAGAGCACCACCAGTGAAGAATCCGGCAATAACTAATGACAGCAAGTTAGTTCACAGGTCCACAACTGAATACTACATGTTGAGATATGCTATAAATGATTGACGTACTGGCATTGTAGGGATCCTCCTTCTTCCGTATTCCCTTGACTGTACAGTCGAATGTTGAAAAGAGACCACCCCAGACACCGAAGTTACCGCCGAGAACTGGTGCTCGAGCCTTAATAGCTGTGATAGCTCCTATTCTCCGTTCACCGTATGGACTGTTTCTGAATCCCTTCACACCGTGCCAGACTGCACCACCAATAGCCTTTATAGATAACAACCTAGTCAGTTGAGCTGTGCCAATTACCGAGAATAGACAAATATTGAAAACTGGATAATTGTTAAGGGGAGTAAACGTACACCCATGCTAAAGGCACCGCCAAAGTCACTGAGGATGACATAGGGACACGGGTCGCGGGTGTGATCCATTATGCCAAAGTAAATGCGTGCAAGGTATTATTATGTTATAAAATATAGCCGTAATCGTGTGATTAGAATTGATTCTCAAGCTTAGAAAGAACAACAGGCCAGCCTTGTCCGGTATATTGTACAAATCGAGGGTTATGAAGATTTTTCTTCTAAGAGATGGAACGGTGTCGGGGTCTTCTTTCAACACGGCGGCGTTGACCGCGTCCGGGAATAAGGCGGTAAAAGGATCAGATCCAAGAGAGCACGTAAAAACAACAGCAGATTTCTAACGGGTCGACGATGGTGTTTCTGCGCTGTCGTTCGTCTCTTCGATCGTCTTTTTGCTTTGAAGCTTTGCAAGAAAATAAAACTTAAAAAAAAAAAAAAATCGGAGCCCTTTACTGCACGTGACGTCATGTGACGAATCTTGCCATTTCAGCCAGACGGCGAAAGTTAGAGATATCAAAGTTGGATTTCAGCAACAGACAAGGCGGCAGATTGGGAAGTCAAGATAAAAGAGCGAACAGCTGGGTGAAGAGCTAGGTTTACGGTTCTGATTCGTGGATTTTTCGTGTATCCCGTTATATATCACCCTCGCGGGCTAGACGGGCTGATCTAGATCCATATCTAGATTGAACATATAAACGCCTGCAACAAAAATACAGATAGAAGAAAAGACATCCCACTCTTCAAATGAAGATAAGTATAAGCAGACCCAAAATGTGGGATATAAATCAGTCCAAAAAAAAAAAAAAAAAAAAAAAAAACACCCGGATAGGTCATTAGATCCGGTGGCAAAATCTCACGTATACATGACGGTCATCAGGAACAATACAACAAACGTGCGGGATATCAGCTAAACAGCTTTCTCAAGGGGGAGGGCTTCTTCTTCTTCTTCCTTTCCTTCTCCTTCAGCTCATCTTTCTTATGCTTGCTCTCACTGTGGGACCGAGACGTTTTGGAGCTTTTGGAGTGCCTGGACGAGTGTGAGCGGCGTGAATACTGCGAGCCCGTCTCGTACACGCTGCCTCCAACATATGAAGATACTCGAGTTGGCGCGGGGAGTATCCGGCTGCTTCTGACTTCGCTTCGACGGTCATTATCGTACGCGTGCTGCTCGTTAAGCATCACACGAGACATTGCTGCTGCTGTGGGCGTGATGAACTCCCCGTCAACAGATGTTCCACAACTCTCAGCCTCAGACTCTGCCACTCCCCTTCTCCAACCTTCAATGCGGCTCATGCCAGAATTGATTTCAAGCAGCTCGTCCACCATAACAGGAGCTTCGAGTTGCCGTTCTTCGACTCCTTCTGGCTTCGATGAGATCTGTTTTATGATCTTGTATCCTCCAAACATGACTACTGTGACACCGATACCCACACCGGCTGCGATCATGAAGTGTGGGCTGGCCAGGAGGGCGAAGACTGCTGGTGCACTGGCTCGCAAGGTCGCAAGGGCTGTGGGACCGAGATCAGACACTAGCTTGCTGATTTCAGCCAAGGTGAGAGCAACAGCAGCCATGGCATCTGGGTTTGACTGCAGGTGAGCAATCGTTGCCGTAACCGAGTGGTGTGCGCAGTCAGCTTCAACAAGGAGATCCTTGACCCTCCCTACGAGCCCGGGCATATCGCTAGGTTCCGGGTCGAGCCGATCAAGTGCAGATTGATGGAATTCACCGTATGCGAGATCCATATCGACTTTTGGAAGAGTGTGGGCGCGTGCTTCGCCATACGGGGGCCTAACAGGCTTTGCCATGGAAAGGTTATGCTCCGTATGACGCCTTGCGAGCTGGGAGTTGGGATGGTAGCCATCTGGATACTCGGATCGAACTTCAAATTCGAATGACCGGCGTTTTTGTGACCTGCTTGAGTGGTGACTGTGATGTCTGCTTTGCCTGTCATCGTCATGATGCCGAACAACCGATTTGGCTCGGCCTAGGTGTCGTTTAGAAGTCGTGGAGCGGTCATCTTCGAGGGTGTATGCTGCGAGAGCCCGGCGGGTATCTCGTTCCGCCTTTTTTGCTTCCTCGGCACTTCGGATGACGGCCTTACGTTCCTTGTAGGCAGAACGAGCTTCTTTGAATACACTGAAGAGATGTTTGCTCTGGGGAAAGCTTTAGCCAAAATAATGGTGGTGGCAAGACAACGGCGGGACTCACGGTGCTAACGACTTTGCCAGACTTATCTATCACGGAGATCGTCTGACCTATAGCGGCAGCCATTTTGACTGTTGATATAGGTGTATAGCTCTGGATGAACCAGTACACAATGTCTGGTCAGGGAGAAGCTGTCCGAGGGCTTCTACTACCATATGCACTTAATATGAAAAATATATGGGTTGATTCGGGCGTGCCAGGGAGGTCCGCCTTGAAATGCAGTGTCTTGCTGAGTATATAACTGCCACTGCCAACTCAGCAATCCGGGATAGTAGTTATTATTATAGAGGCGGGACAATCAATCCAGCCAACGACTGCCATCCGATCCACGGCGATGCCTATCCGCCCACTCTCTGCTAGCCAACTGGCGCCCTACTTTTTCTCTCCCCCTTTCCCTGTCTGGCCTCAGTTGGGCTGGGAGAATGAAGCGGTTGGGCTGCGTGATTGGCGTGAAAGAGAACGGAGAAAAAGAGAAGCAGCCAGTCGATGACAATGTGGCGGTGAAGCGTGGCGCAGATTCTCGTATTATATGCAATCTGATATTCGATTCCGTTGATGATGCAAAGCTGCAGAATTTGCTCTATACAGAATCTTTCTCTCGCTTGCAAATGATGACTCTTTGCTCGCTTCTTTGCTTTCCCTCTTTCTCCGGGGCCCGGTGCGAGGTAATAAGCTGGATAAGACAGATGTGATGGAGAGAAACAACGGTGTAGGGGTCAAATATATTCTAGTGGAGTGTAGTGGACCACCGGCCGCCGGGTAGCCATTGGACTAACCATTTTAACAAGCATCCCGTCTTCGCCTGGTCCACTGCTTGTTTTCAGGCCTTGCAACTACCGACAAGCAAAGCTATCGGGCGAGTTTACCTAGCTGCGGCCAGCAGCCAGCCGTCCACGACTATCAAGGCTCGAATATCCATCGCCATCTTCTTCATGGCGTAGGTAGCTCTTATGGAGTGACTACCCTTTGTTGACCACTTCCATAACCGATGGAAACGACGTCTCAAACAAAACCCCTGGGAGGTTTTGACCGCTGTTGAAACAATTCCCATTACTTTCCGTCCAAATTTCCGTCTCTGGTGCCACCACGGATCAGAGGTTTGATGAAACCCCCTCCAGAATCCCGACGATTGATGCTCTGGATAATAATACCACAGAATGGAAGCCATCAACCATCCAACTCTCGAGGCTTCGTGACTCCCCCATCCGCCTATCCAACGAGTGAAACATTCCTCCGTATGGAGTACATATTCTGATCATCCCTTCAGTAGCTGTCGTCGACTCGGCATCCAGTACTCCGTACTCCGTAATTAAGTGATACTGAGGGTTTCTGGTAACAATGCATGTATGAGTCCATATGAATCCAGACGCTCGGCAGGGGGATCTACATGGTCGTCCGACAGCTGAGCCTGCTGATGTGCTAGGACATCCATATATTTAGATAAGTTTAACGGAGTTCTCGCTGTGGTTGGCTTTGCAGACTGATGGAGAAACTTCCCCGTACTCCGTGAGGGTAAGCCTAGATCAGAGTTAACGAGTCCGTCTCTTATCAGGATTTACAAGTTACTTCGTGTCCCGTATGAAAAAAAAGTCCAGGCCCTTCGTCACCTCTCCGTAGTAACAGTGCATGCGGAACTTTCTGCTTTTCCCTCTCCAGTCTGCAAGGCAAACTTCTATCCGCGCTAAACGTAAGATTCTCACGCTTCAGCATGTATACCTAAGCATATACACCAATCATACTTAGGATCACACAAGAGATGGGAGTTGCTTTGCCCAAGCAATATATTGAGTAAGGGGATTTATCTCTGATTGGTTGGTTCATGCATGATGAGATGCCTCATTTCATGGAGGACATGGACTGATACTCCGTATTGTGTAGTTCTTTTTCCTGATTCTTCATTAATGACCGTAGATAAGAAGCCGAAATGATATCGCATAAACTGTGTACAAATTTGGCGGAAAGAACCTACGTAAGAAATGAATCCATATCGGCCCTCGTAGAGGATATTTACGGGGTCCTAAACCTTGGTCGTCTTGTCTCGTTCCCCTTTGTTCATCCTGAGGTAAGCCCACAAACTGGGGAACTAAACATCTAATCGTCTTCTGCGGCAAGCCGGGCCGCATGAGCTATCCAGCCTTGCCCGCTATGCCGGTCTCGCCGCTAAGATGCCTCCCTCCGTAGAACCGGCGATTTAGCAGACCATTAACGGGCTTAACGGCCTCTTTTCCAAGCGTTCCCTATTTGGCAACTCGAGATCCAAGCCGAATACCAAGCTCCAAGCTCCAAGCCACGCCTCACGTCCTCGTTTGAGAAACACGGCCTAGTTGCAATGCCAAACCTAATGGCCGTCTCTCCTTCGAGCTATAGATGCGGTGAAGCGGCGCCAGTCGATGCAACAAGCTGGCTGGTCCCTTGAAACCAGCGAGATCCCACGAGAACAAACAGTAATTGGTCTGGCAATAATCCATTGTGCATCATGCGTCGTTGATTAAAATATAGTCGAATGACCATGTCCTACCTCCCAATTATTTTCCCTCCAGTGTAGAAAAGAAACATAGCTGCGCGCTTTCGTTCACCTATCGACACTTTTGCATTCTCTCGTTTGAATTCCGTCTTTCATAATCTTATCAAGCCCATTGCTGCTGTTGCTCTGTTGCTTGTCTGACTGATTCAACCTCGACCTCCGATCACAGCCATGCCGCCATCTGTCACTCGAACAACGCTGAGATATGGCATCAACTACAGCCAGTCTGCAGCCTTTGGTAAGTCAGTCTCATTGCAAGTCCGTTAATCCGCCTTCCTCTGCCTGTGTAAGCATCTTCTCTGCCTGTCGTGTGGTTGTCGATGAGATGGCGTTGGTGAAAGAAGAACGAAAAAGTCAATGCACCGCCACGCGATGTCGACATCGGCTCGATGGAGAAAAACTCCTTTTGGGCCAAAACCTCCGCCAATTTACACCAACGTAACGAAGAGATATTCATAGCATCTATCATTGACACAGGACGCAGTTCTCTGCAGACGAGGTGGTAGTGGCTCGGTTAAATTAGCACATTACAAAAGTCACGAAGGAGCTGGCTGGGCATTTTTGGTAGTTCTCATCTTGGACAAACTGACACATGGATGATCTAGACCTCAACGGCATTGATACAGGCTTCACCAAGCTCTCAACAGCTGAAACTACTGGAATGAATGCACAGGACTCCGATTCATCACCGACAACGGAGTCCAGAACTGCCTCTGGAGTGGCTCATCGGCTGCAGGCCAGCCGTTCAGTGCTCTCGTTAGCTATTGGCAAGGACTGCGTATTCGCAGGGCTTCAAGGAGGAGACATTGTTGTGAGTACCACGACTAGTATTTTTCGCAGTCCAAAGCTGATATCAGGATAGGCATGGTCACTTTCAACTTATGAGTCCATAGCTTCCGTGGAAGCACACCAGGAGAGCGTCCTTGGGCTTCATTTGTCCCCAGATAAGGAGCTTCTATTTTCCAGTGGCGGGGATTCTACCGTTAATGTATGAACCGACGAATTTCTCGCAAGAAGCAGTGCTAATAAGTCACAGGTTTGGTGTACGAGAACGCTGGAGCAGTTGTACTCAATAGAGTCACATCATGACCCCGGGGACATTTTCACTACAGTCTACTCTTCAGACAGGGGAACGGTGTATTGCGGTGGCCAAAACACAAGTATCCAGGTATAGTTTGCATCTTTTTATATTTGGGTTATTTACTCACGGGTTGTTCTCTAGTGGTGCGATCTTCAGCAAAGTGATATCCCTCAAGCAGTTGGGAACAAGGCAAATAAGCCGCATAAGTTTTTTGACTCCATGGGTCCCGGAGCTACAGAGCCCATTTCTACTGCCTGTCAAAATGGAATCGAGAGCCACCAAGGGCAGAAACTGTATTTTAGAAAAGACCAACATCGATTATTCGCCCATAACGGATACGTTTACTGCATGAGGCTTGTCAGGGGCCTGGTAGAAACCAGTGGCGGAGAGGTTCTTTTAACAGGATCTGGTGATGGATCTGTAAAAATATGGGAACTCGGCCATGGACCGGGCGTGGCGCCAACGGAGCTTTTTATGCTTCAAAACAGAGACGAATCAGTTCTATCCATCTCGGTTGACGGAACATTCCTCTATTGTGGTCTCTCGGGAGGGGCAATAAATGTCTGGAATTTGGAGTCGAGACAGATTATTAAAACGATCTCTAGCCATACTGGTGACGTATGGGCAATTGACATTATCAAAGGGTTCATTCTAAGTGGTGATTCGGATGGTGTTGTGAAGGTAAGAATACCTAACTTCCAACTCACAAGATGCAGTGAATGTTGTCTAATTCATCTAGAAATTCAACTCTCGTTTCGAGGAGCTTGGAACATGGACAGCTCATGATGGGAAGATGCTCGCATCTACCTCCGGGAATGTTAAGAACAGATGGATCTTTGCTACTGGCGGTAATGACAACACAGTTGCTCTATGGGATTTGACGGACGAAAAAGCCGATTCACAGGAGATACCTGCCATTAGCAACGGTACGTAACAGCCCTTTTGCCCGATTATAAGTCATTGTCTTCTAACTTACAATATTTACAGATGAGATGGTCAACACACTGGCAAAGTTCATTGCATTCAAGACAATTTCGGGTTGCTCAACATTTGCTGGCGAATGTGCTCAGGGCGTAATCTTCCTTCGCAGACACTGCAAGTATCTGGGAGCCCAGACTAAGCTACTTGGGACAGGACAGAAGAAAAACCCGATTGTCTTTGCCAAATTCCCAGCGAATGCACCTGTAAAGAAGGACAAGTCCATTCTTTTCTATGGTCATTATGACGTTGTTGGAGCTGGAGCAAGCCATCCTAAGTGGAACACTGACCCATTCCACCTGACCTCCCTAAATGGGTACTTATATGGCCGTGGCGTCTCCGACAACAAAGGGCCGTCCCTTTCTGCGCTTTATGCTGCAGCAGAACTCTATCAGCGAAAGCAGTTGTCTTACAATGTTGTTTTCCTCATTGAGGGAGAAGAAGAGTCTGGTTCGCAGGGGTTCGGACAAGCCATCCGTGAAAATAAAACCTTGATTGGTCCTATTGACTGGATTCTCCTGGCTAACAGCTACTGGTTGGATGACCACATTCCTTGCCTAACATATGGATTACGAGGAGTGGTACATGCAAACATTGTTGTATCAAGCAATCAACCAGATCTCCATAGTGGGATTGATGGAAGTTCTCTACTCGATGAACCTCTCAAGGACCTGACGCTACTTTTAGGAACGATTGTCGGACCCAAAGGAGCGATCAACCTCCCGGGCTTTCATGATCCGGTTTTATCATTAACACCCGCTGAAAAGGCACGCTACGATGCTATTGCCGAGGCGTTACTACCACACCACCCCGAGATTAAGAATTTTGAATCATTCACGGAATCTCTAATGCATCGTTGGCGTGAGCCTTCGCTAACCATTCACTGTATTGATATTCCTAGTTGCAAAAAGTCGACCACCACTATATCAAGGAAGGCAAAAGCATCACTTTCTATCCGTATCGTTCCAAACCAAGAATCAAGCAAGGTGGCAGAGGAGTTTATCAACTATGCTCAGGCCCAATTCTCTGAATTAAATTCGCAGAATACCCTCACCGTCGAAATTACCGGAACTGCAGATCCATGGCTCGGAGATCCTGATAATGAACTATTTGAAGCCCTTTCCCGTGCTGTGACATTAACATGGACTAAGCAAGGCAATGATAGCCAGGAATACAACTACCCTCCACTGAATAACCCGCAACTACGCTGTCGCCCTGCACCAATTCATGCAGATTCTACTGACGCCGCACATGTCGTTACTTCTTCATCCTCGCCGAAATCGCCTGCTGCAACGCAAAAGCAGTATATTCCGACATCTTCGACTCTTGTCGACCCATCGACTACCTCTAGTTCAAATGGCATAAAGCCTACTTCTACATGTGAAAGTCAAGGCTCTGCCCAAGAAAAACGCTCACACTCTATCTCTGGACAGACAGACTGCAACGTTAGAAACCCCATCAAGCCAATCTACATCCGTGAAGGAGGGTCCATCCCCACTATTCGTCTTTTGGAAAAAGAATTCGGTGCTCCGGCCGCTCATTTGCCTTGTGGTCAAGCTAGTGATAACGCCCATCTAGATAATGAACGTTTACGGATCCAAAATCTGTACAACAGCCGTGAAATTTTCAAGAGCATGTTTTCTGGAAACTAAATTTACTTACTGCATATACCCCGTTTGGCGTTTGGCTTTGCTTTCTCTTTCACGCTTATTTTTGGGTTGAACGGACTGGTTGGATTTCGTTTTACACCGTGATGAAAATTGGGCGTCAGTTACCTTTGGCCTAAGTCAGCCTTTCTCTCCCTTGATTTTTAGCAGGCATACGATAGTAAGCAATAGCGAGCCAATAGCATCACCTAGTCGGGCTTATTCAATACAGCCAGTTGATCGTCGAAGTTATCATCTTGTTGTCTCCGGATACGAAATCTGCCCATCCGGAAGCGATATTCCCGGGCTGGTCAGGAAGGCAGCCGCTCTAGTTGCTTATTTAGTCTGGGGAAATCAACGTCGCCGCCAACATTTCTTCAACTAATATCAAATCACTGTTCACCAATTTCTTGTCCTCGTCAGTTAATCAAGCATGGCCGTGCTCACAGTGGGCGCCTACGCCTTGCTAAGTTTTATCGCGGCCATCTTTCTCAATGTCATCTATCAGCTACTTTTTCGCCTGCTTAACAAATCCCGACCGCCTTTAGTCTTCCATTGGATCCCATTCCTGGGTAATACTATCAGCTATGGAATGGACCCATATAAGTTTTTCTTTTCTTGTCAAAAGAAGGTGAGAGATGAATAAACATTAGCGTTTACCTTGCTTCATTGACTAACTAACGCTGATCATCTGGCTCTAGCATGGCGATATCTTCACGTTTGTCCTTCTGGGCCGTCACACTACCGTATACCTGGGAATCAAGGGCAACGAATTCATTCTCAATGGCAAACTAAAGGATGTGAATGCAGAGGAGGTGTATTCCCCTTTAACAACTCCAGTCTTTGGGTCCAATGTTGTTTACGATTGTCCCAATTCCAAGCTCATGGAACAGAAGAAATTCATCAAATACGGTCTCTCGCAAGCGGCATTAGAGGCTCACGTTCCCTTGATCGAGAAAGAAGTGTTAGATTATCTTGATACTTCTCCCAATTTCCACGGAAAATCCGGAGACGTAGATATTTCTGGTGCCATGGCTGAAATAACTATCTTTACCGCCGGTATTACCCTTCAGGGGGAAGAGGTACGCTCGAAACTTACGACCGAGTTTGCCGCTCTATATCATGATCTGGATAAGGGTTTCACCCCTATGAATTTCATGTTACCGTGGGTCCCTTTGCCACATAATAAGAAGCGAGATGCTGCCCACTCTCGGATGCGTGCCATCTATACCGAAATTATTGAGAAGCGACGTCGCGAAGGAGCTAAGTCCAACAATACCCAGACAGACATGATTCACAATTTGATGCAATGCACCTATAAAAATGGACAACTGCTACCGGATAAGGAAATTGCGCATATGATGATCACCCTCCTAATGGCCGGTCAGCACTCCTCGTCCTCCATCAGCTCCTGGATTATGCTTCGTCTAGCCTCTCAACCAGATATATTGGAAGAACTTTACCGAGAACAGTTAGCCAATCTGCCACATACCGGTCCCAATGGCCGCCTAGCTCCCTTACAGTACAAAGACCTTGACAGCCTTCCGCTACATCAAAATGTCATCCGCGAGACCCTCCGCCTCAACTCGTCAATCCATTCGCTCATGCGAAAGGTCAAGAATCCAATGCCGGTCCCTGGTACCCCTTATGTGGTACCAACATCGCATGTCTTACTCGCATCTCCAGGAGTAACGGCCCAGAGTGATGAGCATTTCCCCAACGCGATGAAGTGGGATCCTTATCGATGGGACGCCCAAAAACCTAATACTGATGAACAGGAAGAAGATATGGTTAATTATGGCTACGGTGTTATGTCTAAGGGGTCTAATAGCCCATATCTCCCATTTGGGGCTGGCCGGCACCGATGCATTGGAGAAAAATTTGCCTACGTTAACCTAACGGTGATAGTTGCTACGGTGGTGCGTCACTTGCGATTATACTGCTTGGAGGGGAAGAAGGGTGTACCTGCTACAGACTACTCATCACTGTTTTCTGGACCTATGAAACCCGCACGGATTCGCTGGGAACGACGTTCTAATTCACGTTGAACTCACAGTTATTGAACAGTTTCTGTAATTATCTTGCTGCCAGGAGAGGGAAGTCATCGGGAGACGAGCCAATAATAACATTTCAATTTTCTCTCTGCTGTATTCGCATGTTCTAGTAAGATGGTTTGTTAGGCCCACTCGAGCTCTGAAAAAAATTTTTTTTTTTTTTTTTTAAATTTATTATGCTATAGATTAATGGTAGACTTATTTATTCATTTAGATCATGGAGCGGGCCAATTTCGAGGTTGCGGCTCATTTATGCTTAAAACCGGACCCACTTCCATAAACCTTCTTTATGGTCCGCCTAGAGTGAACACACTCCGTCGTTGGCCTATTCAGCTCTTAGCCCTATTCAGTAGAAAAATGTAGATTAATCCTCTGCCATATGGTCTCTCAAACAACTAAAGAAGTTGAACGCCTTCCCGCTTTATTCCCTATTCTAATATTGGTAGCAAATGACATTGAATACATTCATTACCATATCCTCTTCGCCGCCATTTCGTACCTTTTCACATTTTCCAGCCCATGAGCCCCGGTCCCAGACCCACCGGGATTATCACTCCTGCTCTTCGCTTCCCGGTCGCGCAGCCTCCGCAAACCCTCCGGGTCATCGACGTATATCCATCTTCTTTTATCTTCTCCTACCTCCACAGCGCCCCAGCCGCCGCCACGTCGACCTCCTTCTATCATATCGCTGTTGCTGTGGCTTGCCCTATTGAACGAGGATGATTCGATAGTTTGGGCAGACAATGAAGGCACATGAGGCAAAGGGGATGTGGATCTCATGTATTGTTGCGGCTGCTGGCGACGTTGTTCTCGTTTCTGCTGCGCTGCGTACTCACGCTCCCGGTATTTCATGTTTTTGTATCTTGTGCGAGAGTAGCCAAGAAGGATCATGCCCAGGACAAGCTTTCCCAAAAGTAAGGTTATATAAAGTAGGAGGACAAGTATGACGGTGAAAATAGGGACGAACGATTCGGGAGAGGGTGTGGCGTATGACACGAGTGTTTGGAAAAGGGAAGAAGCAGCTTGTGCAATTGTCGAGAGTGATATTGAAGATAGAATTGTCGATGCGGAAGCGTTGGAGAAACCTGGTAGAATAGACGATAATGAGGCCGATGAGCCTGAAATAGGAGCGTAGTGACTGTGTATCTCAGTCAAAGATGTAGCGTTCGACGGTGGGGGGTACAAAGGAGAAGATGATAATTGCGGCAGCCAGGCAGTTAGAAACATCTGGTATGTCTGAACTGAAACGCGAAAAAATAAACAAGCAAGCGGTATAACCGGTAATCCGAGGCGGCGGTTAAGATTCGGGTCGGAAAATGCGCTGCTGTAGTAATCTTTGGCGAGGATGTCGAGGAATCTGCCGTACATTGCTGGCTTAAGGTTGTTAAACTTGCTGATGTAGGCATGTTTGAGCCAGTCAACTACCATTTCGGAACCGAGAACAACAAGAAAAGGGGCTAAAAGGTGGCCAATTGCAGGGAGAATGGAGTTAACACTGCTCAAAGATGAAAATACGGATGATGGGATAAGAAGGGTGAATGATTGCGGGAGGATTGATGTAGATGGCCTAAAAGCAGTTGTGCTATTCGTGGTAGTTGTCGCACTGCTTTGAGATGTCAAGGCATTTCCGAGCTTGAAGCCTCCTGTTTCCACAAAATTTCTGGAAGCGATTATGATGAGCATGAGCCATAGCTGGAACCGCTCAACAACATCTGCACAGGTGAGTTGAAACAGATTCTCCTTTTCAAACCTTTTGAAGACCGTCGATTTGATCTCGACGAACTGGTTGGATAATAGTAAGGTTATTAGTGCGTTGGAGTATGAGTTCACTGCCACATTCAGCGTCATCACCTGATAGAAGAGCGCCGTGGCGTGGATAACAGTATATATAAGAGCGAAAATAAACATCCAAAACGGGCGTACGACTTTGCTCCGGCCATCCGGTCTTCGTTCCAGTGCTTCTTGAGAGAATAGGCATTCAAGAACATCCTGGCCAATGGCGGAAAGTAGTCGGTCGCCAACCTAAGGAGGGGATTAGTAAGTCCTTCAAAATGAATGAGTTTGTATGCACCTACTTCAAGAACGTTATATATAACGTAGAGCTTGATAGCTGCCTGCCCTCTAATCCAATGGTACATTCGACTTGCATCAAAGTACATTAGAATAGTGCAGGTAAATATCATCAGCAATCCCTTGAGGATATCTGCCTTGTCGTTTTCAAGTAATGTAGACGGAATAGACTTGGTCCTCTGATGTCTTCGAGTCGTAGAACCACGACGTCGACGCGCGTCTGAGCCTGAAGCTGGATCTAGGGCTGGACTGCCAGCTATCGGCGATGGGTCAATGGGTATAAGCTTCTGTGAAGCATCTTTGATATTAACTGGTTTTTCATGCGTTGTTTCACGCACAGAGTCACGCCGTCGTCGACGTTTCCACATCCGACCGAGACCGCTCACTATATACGAAGCGACGAACCGGATCTCAAGTCCAAGATTAATCATCCAGGACTGTAGCAGGATGTAAACTGCCTTTAGAAATTGTAATGGGAGAAGGGTAAAAGTATGCAGCCACGAATCGAGACAGGCAAGAGTGCCAAAACATAACGCCTGTTCTAGAAGTGGAGGAAGAAGAAAGAAATTCTGCAATCTTTCTAACATTACCCTAGAGCTCTCGTAGGGAAAATCATGAGCTCCTGATCGATGGATATAGAGCGATGATGGCCTGTGAGAGGATAGTTCGAGCTGGAGGTATGTCGGTATAGAAAAGGGCGGAATTGGAATAGACGCTGGCACAGGAGATACGCTTCTGTTTACACCCGATGAGCGTGCTGATCGGGAACCTGCATCTAGTTTCAACGGGGACGGCATCCGTCTTGAACGGTTATTTGAGCCATTGTCGTATAGCTGCTCTCTTCCGGTCGCAGGCACTGGGACAGACACAGACGAAGCTTTGTCTCGAGGACGAAATGAAGTAGGAAGAGGCTGGGAAGGATCGCTATTAACACGCCGGCCATGAAACTCCAACGGATCCTGAAGATGGACCTGCTTCTTTCCCGTGCTAGACCGACGTGTTCGCGCGCGGCTTCTATTGCGATCCTTTAATGCACCAATAGAGCCAGAGACAGTGCCCATATCTACGTCGTAGACATCTACTTCCTCATCTTTCTCCTTCAAGGATATCGGTGGAGCGGTAGATGGTTCTAGTTCTGGTCCTGCCTTAACTTCGACAGGTGAGACGTCAAGGGCTAGTTTCGAGGGTGGTATCTGCTGAACTTGCGGCTTCTCGGCATCAACCTCGACATCAGTGTCAGCATCATCCGTTACTCGCAGACAAGAAAATTCCGGTGAAGACGTTAAATCTTGTAATTTCGCCGGAGAAAGTTTCTGGACCTTATCTCTTTCTTTTGTTGCGTCCGTCCCTGTGTTCTGTTTATTAGACTTTGATGGGTGCGACGAGGTATATGAGCGGTCTTTAAGCGTAACATCGGCTGCCGCAGGTCTTGGTATCAGGCCAGCTGGCCTCTTCAGGGCAGTAGGGTCTTCATCCGTAACATTCTCAGGCCATATAGTTATTTGACTCTCCGGCTCTGGCGTTGGGGCCGGGCTGGGCAGTTGTCTGCCATCGACATTGTCGCCAACTTCCACTGCTGCCACCGCATTTACTTCAGAGCTGCTGATGCCCACATATTTATTCCTAAATTTGTCCTCTTGTTTCCCTTGTATCAGCGCTGCTAGTACCGGCTCTGAACTCGCTGCCGACTGCTCCTCATAGTCAAGTTCGTCGACCTCCTCACTTCGTTGTTTCCCGCCATTCAACAGGGATGAACCGACCACCTCGCCCGGGAAAATGTCGCCTTTTCCTTCTCCATCATCAATGCCTAGTCCATTCATTGTATGGCACCCATCACTTGTCATTCTGCATTGTTCGGTTGGTGGCGGTGTAAGGGAGGCAAGTATTTTATAGGGCTTTCGAGGTTGGATGTCGTCGTGACGACTGATAACGCAGGCGAAACTGGTGCTGGTGCTTGAGGGTGGAATAGACGATGTAGTACTTTGAGTCGCTATGAAGAAGATCAGCAGAGGAAGCTCCCTGGTGGCTCAAGTAGCTATTTGTATATGATGTCGTGGCCACGAAGCATTCCAGGCGGATGTTTTGTTATCTTTTTTCTTATCAGATCTACAGCTTACACATCAGGCTCGCCGCTTTAACAACATATAATTACCAAAAGTCTTCGACCACATCACTGTCAAGATGAAGATTGAAATAGAAGAATCAGTTCATATATTCTATTTTCCGTCCATTAACAAGGCATGTCTTCCACATTTTCCATGCACCTAGCTCGAAAGGCTGAGAGACATGAACTATAACCTGAATCGCCCAGAAAGTCTGCACCATACAATATCCCCCATGAGGTTTCTTCCGACACGGAGGAAGGGAATAAAGGAATAGGGGAAAGGGAATCGCTTCAGGGGTTTTGCAAAAAGTGAAAAAGAAAGAAAAAAGAGCGATAAAGACAAAGAGTGAGAGAGACCAGTTGAATGAAAGATGGTCAGGAGATAAATATTTGTAAATGGTGAGAGAAGAAGAATATCGGAGTCAAAGGGCAGTCAATCAGTCAATCAATGAATCAATTGGCGCATCTGTCGTTAAAGCAGTGAAATGTCACTAGGTAAAATTGGGAATCAATCAAGAAAAGTAAAGATAAGAGAGTATAGAATGGGTCTTTAGAGAAAGTGAAATTGAAGCTCGTAAATTGGTAAATGAATGGCCAGAAAAGGGGTATATGCCAGTTAACAAGGAGAAGATGATGATGAAGAAGAAGAAGCAGCAGTCATAGAGAAAATGCCACATTTATGGGTTAACGGAAGGGTATGACCCATTTTGTGTGCCATTTGGTGGTTGTATCTGGGGTAACTGAGGTTCCTGCCGTAGATCTGGCTGCTGCCCATGACCCTGACTACCAGTTTGACTGTAGCCTACTTGGCTATGACTGTACTGGCCTTGCGATGGTAAGGGTGCGGTTTCTGATCGTGGTGGTATGTCTTGCCCCCCTGGAGCAGAGTAAGGAGCTAGCGACGGCCGGGCAAAATTTCTATACGGTGCCCCGTTACCATGCGTAGGAGGTGCACTTGGCGTTGGCGTAGGGGCGGACGGTATTTGTGGGAGGGAAGACATTTGTGGGCCATCGTATAGCCCGTATCTTTCACGTTCTCGGTCACGGTTAAATGATGGCGCAGGCGTAGATACGGATGGTGGAGGAGCAAAGGCAGTTCCAGGGCGAGATATTGATGGGAGTGTTGGTTGGGGGCTGTGCTCTGGTAGATCGGGCACTTCTGGTGCATCCCATGCTTGTTGTTGCTGTTGTTGGTGGTGACTGGATGGGGTTTGGCGGCCCATTGAACTAGGTCCCGGGGTGAGAGGTCCAGGAGTGCGAGGCCCCGGTCCGGGAGTCAATGGGCCTGGTCCCGGTGTCATTGGTCCTGGTGTACGCCGGCCTTGACCGAGCCCCTGAGCATTGAAGACTGGTGCAGTGGAGACAGAGAGCGGAGTGCCGTATCGTTCTACGGGTGGCAGCATGGGCGTCTTCGTGTATTCACGCTGCATTGGATCGCGCTGGTGGTGGTGCTGCTGCTGGTGTGGTGGGCGATAATCGTATTGCGACGATGGTGGTGAGTACCCAATACCACCAGCGTTGTTTACTAGAGAAGCAGAGGCGTCATCTGAGTAGTGCGTCCGATGCATTGAGGTAGAGGATGCCATGACATGGTCACCATGCTGGTCATGATCATGGTCATTATATTCGTTGTCGTACTGATCATGTTCATAGTTGTGGGAATCCCAGTCAACTTCTGGCAGAGGCGGCGGTCGATCAGTGTTGGACGTCTGTGGTCTATAAGGCGGCAAGGTAGTGACGGTTGTCTGGCGTGAGAGGGGAGGCATCTCCGGCAGTTTAGGTTGCTGTGGCTGCTTGAGGTCCATAACCGAGGGAAGAGTGGGCAAGGTTGGGTTGCGTTTGATAGAGGCCACTCCGGTTTCTAGATCGGTGTTGGTACGCTTCCTATCTTGCAGGACAACAGCGTTCGTGAGAGCCTTGTCAACTTTCTTCTTGACAATGCGTTCGAGCCGCCTGTTGATCTTGCGACGGCAGTAGGCCGAAAGCGTGCCGTCCTCTGACGGGATATGGTGCCAGAGGAAGAGCAAGTAAAGCAGTACAGAGACACAGAAAGAGAGAAACTCAAAGGCCCAGATAACGAGGGTGAAAAGCATGGAGAAGAGAATGAGGGCCTGTAGCCTATCCTTTTCAGCCAGGGCTTCAATGTTGATGAAGAACTGGGAGATTGCCGAAGTTCCCTCTGGGGCAGCATGTTCGCCGATTGGGATAAGATTGAGCTGTGCTACAGAGTAGAGGGTGATACCATTGATGACCTGACGCGGTCCCTGAGCAAAGATGACTCTCAACCATGCTAGAGACCGTTAGATAGAAGAGTTATTTTGGAGGAAACCTACGAAAAGAAAAACTCACCCTCGAAGTTGAAGTAGGTAAAGATGGCAACGTAATCTGCTCCCTTCCTGCTCTTGGTCAACTCGGCGAAGACAAGGAATCGTCTCCATCCGGAGGCACGCTTGCTGGTGCGAATACTCTGGACTTTGACAGCGATGGGGTCGAGATAGCACTGGGCGATGCCGCCGGACTTGATGACCCTGATGGCACGCAGCCAACGGTAGACGAGCAGCACGAGGGAGAAAATGATGCACCCGGCGAATATCCACTTAGAGATGTCGAGGGGGATAGCAGGCTTGATCTGACTGGACCAGCGAGAGAACGCAAGCAAGTTGACGGCCGTGAAGGTGTCAAGCGCGTAGACGGCCAGGGAGATCATGACGTTGAAGTAAAGGATCGTGTACGAGACGGGGATCCAGCAGGACTTTGTAGTAAAGTCATTCAAGTTCTATCCAGTGTTAGAAGACAATAAGCATGGTAATAAGAACTTCTGGGTCTCACAATGTAATCCCATTTCTGCTCCTCTCTGAGCCGGACCTCCTCATCGCGGCCCCCGCAACAGCCCATGATGGGAACTCTGTAGTAGTAGTCGTAGCGCTACCTATGTGGTATAAGCAACGGCGCAAAGAGCGAAGTAGCAGCACAGCCGCACGTATATGTCAAATATAGCAGTACCAGCGCAATGCGACTGGCCGTCTTTTCTTGTTTTCTTCTTCTTTTCCCCTTTGTTCCTGTATGTCTCCTGTCCGAACCCGCGGACAGAGCAGTATTGATGGCGGCTAAAGGAGCGGCAGGACGGGCATTTATCAACAATGCCAGGTCCCTGGGCGAAGTTCCGGTCTGTCTCGACGTCAAACAGCAAGTCTAGCGGCACCGCGCATCATTTCGAGCTGGGGGTGGTATGCGCTGTGTGGTGGGAAGTAAGTGGTCGAGGCAGACTATCACTAGTAGCAAGTAGATATATGGAAGTAGACGGAGTCTGCCGGCCAACTAGCCAGACAGCGGCAAGCAAAACAGCAACAGCTAAAGAGCGACAGCAGTAAAGAACGAGAAATCAGCAGTAATGAACGAGTATCCTGCGATGCAGAAGACGCTGGAATGAAATGATATCTGGCGATGCCGCGAGAGAAGCCAAAATGCGAGACCAGAAAAGCCGCCGACGTCGACGTTGAAAAAAGGGAGAAAGCAGGCGGAGCGGCCGAAAGGGGACTAGCGCCGCCAAGAAGCCAAAAAGATCTTCTTTTCAGGGGACAAACCTTGTTAGTCAGCATGTGTTATTCTTTCTTTCTTTCTTTTTTTCGTTTTCGCGATTTTTGTTGATTTTGGGATCTTTTTTGATGGACGTCGAAGTATTGGCGTCGACGTTGCTGTTGGTGTCGATGGCTGCTATTGCAGGGCCGGTGGCAGATATAAGGCAGGATGACATGCATGGGCTAGTCAGGCTGGCGACTAGTTGAGGGGGTCACGGCGGGTCGCGGCGATGCGCTTGATCGCTCTCTAAGTGGGCAGGTCTGAAACACGGAGATGGAGATGTGGCTGAAACGACTGCGCTCGGCTGGCGGTGCAGGCAGATACTCAGCCATAGAACGCTCTCTGGATGGCCAATAAGTACTTACATATATGTACTGCGGTCGAGCCCGGATCAGCTTGTGCCGTTGGCCGTGTGGTGGCGGCTTGATGCTTAATCCTCTACGGAGCAGTTCAGACTATGTCGATATCGATGGCAGCATGACAGCAACGTCTGGGACTCTGACGGCACGGCGCAGGCGCATAGCGAAGGGCAGAGTACGGAGTCAGGCTTGGCTGACTGTCTCATGCAGGAGCCGCTCCGTATTTACTGACTCCTGGCTGGTGGCTTTAGCTTGATACGTGATTAATATACTGAAGTGATACTCCGTATCCTGCTGGTTTATATATATGACGCTGGGGGGACGGGTCCGTACGAGTTTTGGGCCCCCGTTTGGCTGAGGGTGATTTCCTCGTCTCCTCTCAACAAGTTCCGCAGGTTCTGTCTCTCCAGATGGCTTGTTTGGCTCTCGATGGCTCTTTTTGATTCTGCTTGGCGATTGTTACACTTGCAGAGCAGCCGTTGACTGGTTAGCAACGCTTGGATCAGCATGTAACTCACCGTCTCCCACTCAACCAGTCAACGAGTATCTGCTGACGAACAATTGATGATCAGCTGCAGTTCCGGCGCTTAGCATGCGTTGCCGGATACCCTGGGCTGTTCCTGTCTCGACTTCACACATCCGACTCGAGGATATCCTGGACTCGACTCAAATGTATGCTATATAGAGTACACATAACTGTATGGGTAACGGGTGACCGAGGAGATCATCGTTGAGCAGCAGCATCAGGCATCAGCATGGTAGAGCCGGTCAGGACTGATATACACCGCTTAATAGAGGTGGAAGATACCTTGCTCATTTACACATGTTCATGCATATACACAGCCCAACGAGATGTCAAGGGTCAAGCACGGCGCTTAGAGAGTAAATACCAAAAGACAATAGAGAATATGCATGTATTTAAGAATGTATTTACATTGCGTATGTTCACATGTGCAGGTGCTAGAGCTATGTACGGTGGAAAATGTATATATATATATATATATATATATATATATATATATATATATACAACAAGGGAAGGGTATTCATTAAGCCAGGTCGAGCGCAGGCCGGACCAAGCCATTGGTCATTCGTTCGTTGGGTTTGTTCTGCGGATGATAACCCTATCTCATATCATCCGCAGCGATACTTGCCAGTCACTCAGTTGCGAGTAATTTAGTGGCCGGCACGGAAGGCTCTCCAGGACTGGGCAATGCGGTTGGCCTGGCCGGGAGTGAACTGGTTCATGCAGACACTAGACAATACTAGTCAGTACATCATCCTTTCCATTCACTATAAAAGAGAATAAAGCATACTCGTAGCTGTAGTCCATGTAGTTGTGGATAGAGTCAACGCCGCCGCCAGGGCAAGAGTCCTGAGAGCTTGGGCAGCCACTGGTCTTCTTGGACTGGGGGGGAGTGTCGGCAACCATGTCGGCATCAGCGCAAGAGCCGTTCTCGCTGAAGACGTGGTAGAGACCTGCAGACGTCAGTCATACAACTTTATACACTCAGCGATAAGGTTGTAATAACGTACCCAAAAAGTGGCCGACTTCGTGGGTGGCAGTCTTGCCCTGGTTGTAGTTGGTGGTCTCACCACCGGGGACGGTGCCGGAGCGGACCATGCAGCCATCCATGGTGATGGTGGTCTGGCTTGGGTTGGCGCGTGGGAAGTAGCAGATCTAATATGTTGTTAGTCGCCACGATACTCTTGATACGAGAGTTCTAGGACAAAGACTTACTCCCAAGAGACCGCTGCTGAGGTTGGGGATGAAGTAGATGTTGAGGGAGGAGTAGGTACCCATGTGCAGGGCCCTCTTCATGCCAGCCTCGTCTTGGCCGCTGGCCCAGTTGGCGTTGTTGGTGCGGGTAGCCTTGACCAGTCTGAACTGCACGCCAGCTCGGCTGTAGTGCTGGTTCATGGCGTTGATCTGGGCCTGGAGCTGAGAGTCCTGTAACATTCGTTAGCAACCAACCCAAAACGTCGTCTCCGCGCGGTCAGCCAGGGAAGGAGTGGGAGTGACATACGGGAATGTTTCCGGTCTGGCCGTTGGTGAGGACGTGGAGGTAGGTGTCAATGGTGATGCCGGCAGTCAGGTCAGCGCTGGCGGCCTCGGGGCTGAGGGAGTTGAGAGCCTGGGTGAATTCCTGCTCATAGGCACGAGGAGGAACAGCACCGCAAGTTCGCTCAGCAGTGACAATGGAGCCAGCGGCAGCAAGGCCGGAGAGGAGGACGGAGAAACGCATATTGAAAGGATGTGTATTTTATGAGGATAAGGATATCTCAATGACTTTCTGGGTTGGTCTGCTCTGGTTTCTGGCAAAGAGAAAGAAGAGAAATCCAGCTCGACAGCCACGGATGGTCATTCCTTATATACTCCTCTCCCTGAGCTCAAGCCCTCTCGACTAGGTCATTGCTCCGCAACGCGGAAATTGGTCCATACCAAAGTCGCATTGGGGAATATGCGGGTTCAGTGGGCTAACACCTCGCATGAAGCCTTGGCCCCCGGGCTACGAACCGTCATCGGGGAGGGTATCTCAGTCGCCAAACCATGGCTGTATCCTCGTCCGCAATCCAGCTAGCTAAGGGGCAAAGGTTGAAACCGGCCGTAGCCGTGCCCGCCGCTCGAGATAACCAGCTAAAGAGCAGGAAGAAACAGGAAAGAAAAGAAAAAGAAAAGAAACGAAAACACAAAGGGCACTATGAAGAAGAAACAGCCATAGCACCAAGCGGTGAAAAACAGGCCTGTAAAAGCTTCAAGGGACTCGAATGTCAAGTATCAAATGGCAAATGGCAAATGTCGAAAATGTCAAAAATGTCAAAAATGTCAAATGATGTCAAATGGCACCTCCCAAAAAAGAAGACAAGCCGGATATTAGAAGCCGGGGTGAGGCAGAGAGAGAGAGAGGAGACCTGCTGGATAACTATCGGCCGTGGGAGGGAGGCCCTGTTATCTCGAGCACCCAGCTGACTCGGCTACCCAGGGCTTGTGGAGCTTGATACCATGCCTCTCAAGAAAGTCGTAGCAAGCCGTAGACGAAGAGGAACGATATCAAGTTGGGCTGAAAAGCAGAGGGCGCAAGTTGAGCGTCGAGAGAACCCCTTTTTATATAACTTGATATTGACCGATGCTCGATCGTCGCCGGTAGATCAACACCATAGCCGCCTTCTCGAAGCGTACCTGTACTTCGCATTCCAGTCGATCAGAGAGTAGATCATGATCAAAGGCACACCTGACGACCCGTCTTCGCCTTCTCTTCCCCCCGGAGCAGAAATAGCACATCACGCTAGCCTGTCCCTCCCCCCGCTGTTTCATCTTGCAGGAGTCCGGGGTGCAGGCTGCAACCCTGGACGGAAATCCAAATCATGCTTAGGATATCTTGGACGGGTCAGGCCGTTCGTATTATTCCCAGAATCCAGTCCATATTTCGTATTCACCTGCTGGCCACTGGATATCTGCGGGGACGGCCAGGGCGAGTTGTTGATGCCCGGCGATGGGGGCTCACAGAGACGCCGGGCTTGATATCGCCGTGAAGCGGCCACAACCAGCCCGACGAGAACGAGAAGAGACTCAAGCAATGACAGTCGACAAGCCCCGCGAGCTGTCTATGACTTCTTCTGCATGTTCGTCTCGCGTTGGAGCGTCTCGAAGACGTCGCAGCCAAGCCGGCTGGCTTCAGGCTTATTTCTCGCCCCTGCGACGGCTGTGATGGCTGGCAGATGCAATATCAGCGCCTCTTAACATCACGAACCTGTCCAGCAGCCGGGATAAACACCTGTTTGTCTGTTGCCCTGCTGGAATTGACATTCTCCGTCATCGATGCCGTCCTATTTCTCCGGTTCTTCTCTTAATCTCCTTGTCCTTAGCGGCGCCCGAAGCCCCTTGACCAGTTAATAGCCAGCCACTGACTTAAGAGACATCAGCATGAAGCGCTACCAATATTCAGACACTGCTCAGCGTGCTCTTCGCGGGTACGCTTCATCCGGGCGCATTCAAACCGTATGATCCATTGATTAGATGTTATTGTTGTGGACTGACTCCATAGTAATAACGGCTGGCTTATTGGTCCTCGGCTCCCGGGATTTCCAGCCCCTTTTTGCTAGGCTGTTTATAAAGCGCGGGACGACGGTGGATAAACAGGCTGAAAACTTCTTCCGCCGTCGAATTTCTCATGATTAATTGATCTTTTTTTTTTTTTTCATCTTAATTTCCTCGACCGTGGATTTTGATGCATCAATTAATTAACTGATTAATTGACTGATTAATTGCATCTAGTCTGGTCTTCGTTGTCCAATATCAGCCGTCATGGGTGCCAGCCAGCGAAGGGGCCCAAGGGGGGTCGAGCAGCCAGCAACGCCAACAACAACGCCAGGAGCAGGATCAACGTCGACCAATTTCACCGACGGCGCCTCGGATGAATTCGAGTTTGGCGGCTCGCTCGGAGCTATGGGCGTCATGCTCGGGTCCCCGTTGATAATGTGGTATATGTGGATTGGCGCAACATACTACGGTGGCGCATTCCCCTGGCCTGCCGCCGGCCAGAGCTGGACGGACTTTGCCCTGCATCTCGCCCATCTGGTGTACGAAGGCGGCTATCCCACGGCCAAGGCATGGGCTATCTACTGGGTGTTCTTCGTTGCCGAAGCCCTGATGTACTGCTACATGCCAGGCGTGTCGAGCCATGGACGACCGCTCAGGCACGAAGGGGGCCGCAGGCTGCCCTACTTCTGCTCTGCGTATTGCTCGTTCTACGCGACTTTGGCTATCGCTGCAGTCTTGCATGTCACCGGCCTATTCCCGTTGTACACGCTGATCGATGAGTTCGGCTCTATCATGACAGTTGCCATCTTGTCTGGCTTCATCAATAGTGTTATTGTCTATGTTCAGGCGCTGGTGCGAGGCCGAACCCACCGACTCTCTGGATATCCCGTCTATGATTTCTTTATGGGTGCTGAACTGAACCCCCGTATTGGTATCCTGGACTTTAAGATGTTTTATGAGGTTAGGATTCCCTGGTTCATCCTCTTCCTCATCACCTGTTCCGTCGCTACTCGTCAATATGAGACGTACGGCTATGTTGCGCCTGAAGTCGTCTTTTTGGCTGTTGCGCATTATCTCTATGCCAATGCATGTGCCAAAGCAGAGCAGATGATCATTACTAGCTGGTGAGCCTCTCGAATGTCGCAATTTATCAGGTAAATATACTGACCTTGCGCCCAGGGACATGTACTTTGAGAAGCTCGGCTGGATGCTTACCTTTTGGAACATGGCTGGCGTACCATTCACGTACTGCCATTGTGCCTTGTACATGGCCAGAAACCACCCGTCAGAGTACCGTTGGAACCCCATTGCTTTGTCTGCTCTCGGCGTCGTCTATCTCTTCATGTACTGGATGTGGGACAGCGCCAATGGCCAGAAGAACGCATTCCGTCACAAGGAAAGGGGCCAGCTTATTAAACGCAACACCTTCCCACAGGTCCCCTGGCAAGCCATTGAGAATCCTAAAACCATCAAGACAGACGTAGGCGACCATCTGCTTATCGATGGCTGGTTTGGGATCATCCGCAAGCCGAACTATGTCCCGGATATGTTCTTCTCCTTCACCTGGGGTCTACTCACCGGCTTCAAGTAAGTCACAAACCACATCATATCTAGGGTCATGGTTAACGAGTATTTTAGGAGTCCCTTCCCTTGGTTTTACTTCGTCTTCTTCATGATTATGATCATTCACCGTACTCAGAGGGACATTGATAGATGTCGACGCAAGTACGGCGAGGCTTGGAAGCAGTACGAGAAGGCTGTTCCCTACATCTTCATTCCAGTGAGTATATAGCCCCAGATATAACCAGTTACGTATGCTTACAAGCCCGCAGTACGTCATCTAGTGGTCAACAGTTTATAGATGATCTTTCCCTACGATATAGCCGCTCTCCTATGGCTCTACCATAGCTGCTCTACGTGTATAGTATAATTATCAAATTACCAGCATTGGCTAATAGAATACTTAGATAGAATAAATAGATATGATCAGCATAATCTTCAAAATCTTCACATCAGCAGCAAGATTCCTTCCAACATCGACGACTCAGTCGGTTGATTTTTCCCAATCGACCTCAGCCTGCAATTAACCGGAAACATGGAATCGACCCTTCAGATTATGATAATAGAATCGTACCCTGTCCATCGATTAATCTCTTAAGGACCAGGCCATCAAAATGAATATGGTGATTTGACATTCTTATAATATCAAGCATATGATTGTTTTCTGCTCTCCGGCATTTGCAGACATGGTATGCAGCCTCTCCATTAAATCAGTATCCCACGTGGTAGGCAAAGGATGGCTCTCATATCAAATCCATGTTTAAATATAGGGGTATCACCATTATTTTTTTGAGATAACTGCGTCCTCCATTGAAATTTGCATCACTTATCTCCATTGCATATCTCAATAGCCAAACTCCATCCCATTCAGTCTTGTTCTCCGCGAGTCTGCCCCGGAGCTTCTCAGAAGTGGGATTATCGAGCAATTCTACGGCTGTGCGGAACACTTTCCCATACAAGGCCTTCAACTGCATCGAATAAAGCACTTACGCATCTTCCTTTCCGAATCGACAGCCATGCATAATCCCACAGCCATATATATATTCCAGGTATTGAGATATCGTGAGGGCAACGTTGATGATGAGAAGCAAGGAAAAGCCTGGCCATGCAGCTGGGGTATTGACCAAGGACATTCGTCCAAGTTACCATCCCCTAGCTCAGCCGCGGGTACGTAACAACCGGCTAAATGGTTGATACTCCAGCTTCTGGAATGTTACATTAGCTATTCGGTTGAATGGAATTTCACCTCCATCTTCTTTTTCCCTTCTAGGGGGGTCACCACAGAGTATAAGTGGTATGTATCCATTACTCCACCAACACAACACCCAAGGAATGTCCTTGTCTATATCTTTGCTTCCTTGGTGGTATCAACGCCTGGCCGACAATTTTCTCAAACCTGGCCCCTCTAACCTGACTTGTAACTGAACTGTTTCATTCCCTGAAACAAGGGTGGCGGCCTGTCCTCCTCATGAGTGCATCCCAAACCACAAACGTGCCTCTGGGTTACCCTTCAAACCAAGATGACGGCCGTGTGGGAAGAGTATACGTTGTCGACCAGAATTGTCTCTAATTGCCCCCGGCTTCGACACTCTCGGTGGTGTTGATAATCGGTGTTTGTCCAGAATAAGGGATAGGGTCCCGCACAAAGGGGTATTAGGAGTATGGGGCCATGGATGATGCCATGGCCGGTATGCCGATGATGTCGCCTGTGCAGGAAAGTTGGCGTCTGTCTCAAGAACTTGTTTGGACTTTCAAGCACTTTGTTAGATGTGCGTGGAGCATTTCCCGACTTTATGAACGGATGGGTTTGAGGTATCGCGGTATCAGTGCAGGATGCATGGACGAACGCTTTCTGGAACCTCCGCATTGGCCAATCCCCAGGATAATCAATACACGGGCATTGACTAGATCTCATGCTTAATGCTGTTGAGGCTGGGTACACATATATAAGGGAGGAAGAGCTCCACAGACCGAAGTTGGCAAGTTACATCACAATTATATTATCAAGTCACAGGTATATTGAAAGGTAGCATTTTTGGCTCTGTCAAATCTCATTCCTGTACATTAAAATTATGGCATATGAACGCTGGATGCCACGGGTTTCTATGTAAGTTAGTATGTATGTATGCATGTCCGTATATGCATGCACGTCTATTATCTACAGAGAATATATATATACATATATATATATCATTCATTCGTCGTTCATACAATCGGTGCATAGAAGCTGAATTTCCCATCGGGGTCATACTTCTGCTTCAGGGCCTTGAGCTTGTCCTGACGCCATTGCTCGTAGCCGTACCATTGTTGAGGAGTCTCGGTGCCGAAAGCATAGTTGACATACGTGTGGAGTTCCGAGCGGCCGCTGCCCTTGAGAAGGATCTGACGCAGCTGTTGGCCAAGGTCAATGGCCTTCTGGTCAAGATCAGAGCCGGTAGACTCGTAGCTGATAAGCGGAGCGGCAAGGAAGTTGTCTGACCTAAAGGCGAACGCGGCGCTCTTGGGGTCGACGGCCTTGACGCCCTGGGTAGAGTACCCTTCGAACATGAAGATGGAGTTGTGGAAGGGTCCAGAGACATTGGCCTGAGAGGCATACAGTTTGTAAGCTTGTTGCATGGCCGGTACGTTGAAGGACTCTAGGTAGATAGGGAAGCGAGGGTTGGAGGCACCCGTCTTCTGGCATGGTGGCGAGTCAAGAGCGATACCGGTCCATTTGGCTAAGTCCCTGTATGTACCCGAATCGGGCTGGACGTTGAGGGCACCAATGTCATGGAATGGGCCGGTGATGGCCGGGTCGACTTGCTTGACACCCTCTTGGATGAGGTAGACAATTATAACGGGCTAGAAGGTATTGATCTTAGTAATGGGATATATATACGCTTGTATATATTAATAAAGAAAGGAAAACTGACATTGTTGGCATCGGCACTGGGGTTGTTGAGCCAGTACGACCATTGGACTACACCTTCTGGCTGCTTCTTCAAGAGGTTGTTGGCAGCTGTATAGACAGGCACGACCTTATCACCGGAGAAAGTCAAAGTCTCGATAGCCCAGTCGGTGTGTTCTATATCGTAGATCTTGAGGGTGACGGAAGTGACAATGCCAAAGTTATGGCCGGCACCGTTCATCGCCCAGAAGAGATCGGAGTTACTGTCGATAGTCTTGAGGGTGCCATCGGCAAGGACAACATCCATCGACAGGAACTGGTCGGCAATTAGGCCATGGTGACCCTGGAGCCAGCCGTGGCCGCCTCCAAGAGCTGGTCCAAGATAGCTGACACACTCGCAGGTTCCGGTGACTAAAACGCGAGTCAGTAATCAAATAGGCCATAATAAAAAAAATAGATGTAATAACTAAATGAAAGTTAAAAAGGACTGACCGGCCTGTTTCTTAGCATCCCAGAGAGTGTCAACGAGATACTTGGAGTTTATTCCACCTCCAACCTTGACCGATTTGCCATCCTGGGCGATTTCGACACTGTTGAGCTGTTTCATGAATATCTCGATGCCACTGTCTACCTTGCCCAGGGAGGTGAGGGCGCCATGGGCAGAGTTGTAAGTCAGGAACTTAACACCCTTATTATTTGCGAATTTGACCTGTCTCCCTGTGAGTATATATGACTTATCGCATAAATGAAATTTCCGAAGAGGAGAAACGGAAGATAAATGAACCTACCGTTTCAACGACATCTTGAGGAACGGCCGCCGAAATGGCAGCGTTAACAGTAGGTGCTCTAAGGGCAGACCAGCGAGCTGTGGCAGTGTCGAAGTCGCCAGAGCCAGGGAGATAGACCTTGGCCCCTGGCGACAGCTTCGGGACGAGTTCTGTTTTGATATCGTCTACCCAATTATCCATTGCTCTGGGGCATATGTTCACAGGCGTAACATTGCTAGTCGAAGGCTGTTGCTGCTGGATGCTTCTGGCGGCTGAGCTGTTCGCCCATGCAGCCAGTGCTATGATGATCCCCTGAAGAAGCCCTTGCATCTTTAACGGTGTTAAGGGGTGGGCTGGGTGGATGAAAGGGAATGGGGGGAAGGAAAGATGTTGATGCAATGTTATGCAGGAAATGAGAGGTTAAAAACCCCAAGCCAAAAGCCAGAGGAGACGCCGGCACCACATACTTCGGATCGGCAAGGCAAGAACAGAAAAAGAAGAAGAATGAGCCGAATAGAATAAGCAATACTGCGGGCCTTGCAGACTATCTTCACAGGTGCAGACCAGAGAGCAAGGCGGCATGGCAGCGCGGCAAAGAGGTTAGTATCGTCAAATATAGACCGGGGCTTCAGGGGGTGGTGGTCTGGTGAGCCCATCAGCAAATAATAATGGTAAAATACCATCATCCCGGACCCCTGTACCCCTGGATTTCGAAAAATGGGCCATTTGGAAATCCAAAAGAAGGGTCTATCTCCACTCTCGAAGTATAATAATTAATGATATTCTGGGAGGGCTCACGCTTGCACCCACGAATGGTGGATGGAACCCCCAGAGATGGACATAACTGGACGGCCCATCTATCTGGTCTCAGGGTCCGTACTTATTGGCCACAGCCCAGACTGGCCGTTTGTTTTTCTTTCCTTTTTGCCATGTGCTCCGTCATGTTTTGCCTTCAGGACCGTCCGTGGCAGTCAGGTCGCACTAACTAGTTCTGCTGCTGGGTGTTTGTAGATTTTCGAGCTCGTATCCTCGGCCTCTCTGGCAGTTCACGTACTACTAAGAAATGCAACCAGGGCTCGGGCGATCAGACGGCAGGGGATCCCGGATACAGCCAGAATACGTTCTCTGCCTGCGTCTCATAAAAACTCAGGTCCTCGTTCTCCTTCTGTGGCATTTTCGTGGTCCATTCTGCTTGCTTGCCTGCATTGCTTGCCTGCATTGCTTGCCTGGTTGAATGCCTGGCAATATCCTGTACTCTCCTCCGGCCTGCATTTCAATCCCTCTTCCCTGGACAGAATCTCGACCTTTGTGAGCAACCTGCTCCCGACGATGCATAGCCATTGAATTGGGAGACTGCTTCGATCTATCACTTTTGCGCCTGTCCGACCACCCCGTCCCGCGCTCTGCTATAGTATTATATCGAATAATATCATGTTGCCAACCAGCCCGGCCGAGGTGGCTGCGGCCCAGGAAGCTGGTCGCAAGGCCACGATCGAGATATGGACGCTCTTCGCCATCGGCTTCACGACGACGATGCTGAGGATCTATGCACGTATACACGCCGTCGGCGTCCGGAACCTGCGGCCAGACGACTTTCTGGTGCTTGTAGCTTTGGTTAGTCACGGCACCGGCCGCCGTCTGTTTTGTGTGGCTGTTGTTGTTGTTGTTGTTTTTCTTTTTGCGTGGTGGACGATGGAGTGACGTCCGTCCCCCGGTCGATAGCAGGAACAAAAGAAGCGCTGACCATCCATGTTGTTGTTCCTCTGCAGGTCTTGTATGCCGCGCAGTCGACGCTGGGCTACCATGTCGGCACCAAGGCCCACGGCCTGGCCAACAACTTCAAGCTGGACTCGGAGCGGGCTGCCCTGCCGGTCAACAGCATCGAGTATGGCTTCAGGTGAGTTGGCACAGCCGGGGTTTTTTTTTTTTTTTTTTGGAAAGGGGAGCGGCGGAGAGACACAAGACAGACAGGGGGACTGACGGGCGAATATAGGGTCACCGGGTCGAAGATTCAGCTGGCCGGCTGGACGACGTACACCTGGCTCATCTCGATGCTCAAGTTCTCGATGCTGGCGTTCTATATCAGGCTGACCGAGGGCGTTGGGGGAACGTACCGCCTGCAGATTTTCATCGGCTTTGGCCTCGTCGCGGGCACCTGTATGGCCTCGCTGCTCACCATCTTCCTCTCCTGCAGGCCCCTCCACAAGTACTGGCAGATATATCCAAACCCAGGCAGTGCGTTATTTGCTCCATTATTACCTTTGCTATGCTATTATGCATATATAGCTAATGCCGGTCTTAGATGCATGCCAGCCTGCAGTGTCCAAGCCCGTCGTCTGGGTCTCATTCGCCGCCAACATTATTACTGACATCTATCTGATACTGATTCCCCTACCCATGCTGTGGCGCTCGACCCTGCGGATGATCAAGAAGATAGCAGCCAGCATTGTGCTCGGTGCAGGTATCTTTGTCCTTGTCTGCGCGTGTCTCAAGAGCATCTTCGTTCTTGTAGTAAGTATTCGATGTACCCCCTATATATGTATATATATACAAATTTTACGTCAAAGGTACTAACAAGGTAGAACCCCGTGCATGGCGCACAACTTGCTGGCGCATGGGGAGTACGAGAGGCCTTCGTCGCTGTCATGGTGACCAACTTGCCCATGATCTTCCCTCTTATCCGTGCTATGCTCTCTCCGTGGTTTTCCAAGCTCTTTTCAACCCAGAAGAAGTCCAGCTACAAAACCCCGGGGCTTCAGACCATCGGCGGCACCCCCCACGGAGGCAACTCGTACTACAACAACAACAACAATAACCGGAGTAAGGGCCGTCGACAGCCCCAGAGTGACATCACGACCAGCTTCACCCTCAATGGCAGCGATGAACGTATTATGCACGACGATGTCAAGATGCATGATCTCAAGACCTTCAACTCAACAGAGCACGAACCCCAGGAGCCCCTACCAGCCCGAGGCATCATGATCTCCAACTCCGTCGAGATCATGCATGAGGATAGAGGCAGTTTACATGATGAAGAACAGCAGCGTGTGGAGAATGTCCGTGAAGTCTGGTAGCTTACTTTCTTGCGGGTTCTTTAAATGAGGCATGACGTTGATGTTCACCAAAAAAAAAGGAGAGGAGCATATTTTTCCTCCTTTATTTCTACCTTTCCTATTCTTATCTTATAATTACCTGGTGGCTTTGTCAAGCGCATCGAGACAGCAGAGCATATCAACTATACGATATCGACCACGGAAATGCGGCTACAACGGCTACGAGGTTATGGATCGACTTAACAGCCGGTCTTAGAAGTCGACTCGACCCAACCGCTGGGCCAGCTTGACCTGCCACCTTTTTTTGCTCTTTTACCTACCG
>NW_003456426.1:641659-653284 GCF_000151425.1 Trichophyton rubrum CBS 118892 | reverse complement strand
TCTTCACCTGCCCTAGTTTGAGATTTTTGCATGTTTCCCCCACTATATACGGAGTACGAGCGGAGGTCTCTTGAGCATTTCGAATTCTTCTTCGTCGATACCATTTCTTTTTTTGTCTTTCTTATTATCTTGGACATGTCTGTTGTATTATGGAGTCCTCCGTACACATGCATAGTTTATATACGTTCTGGAACGATACTTGTACCAATGCCTGAATTAATCAAGCGATATTGCTTCTACTATAGGACAAAATATCACCATCTGGTGATTAGAATTGGCATTCACAAGCTTTTTGGTAGCCGAGGAATGCGAGGTGGCTGGTGGAATTAGCCCGCGATGGGAAATTAACCCGGCCAGTATAACACTAATCTATGTCTGGATGTACCAAAAGGCCTTCCAGTTAGTGCGTCTTAACACGGCACATACATATATACGGTGCAACGTGGGACGGAACGCACGCCTGAGCAAATCGCACTACCAGCGTCAAACCGTGTTGCCAGATATGTATATAGCGAAGAAACGGCGACCAAGATTAATTAATGTACGGACACTCCGTACTCCATAACACCGATCGTCGCCATCCACTTGCGGATGAACAGGATCTTCTCCTGACCTCCGAAGGTCGCTGTGGCATCATAGCACTGAACGTCCCGCATAAACTCTGACTCAGGCTTTTTCTGTGCCGTGGACCCAATTCGTGACTTGGACTTTTATGCCCAAGTGCTCCGTTTCTATTCGTTTACCTTGGGTTTTATGCACGTTTGTTGGTCATGGTAAGCACACGAGCTGGCTTGAAATGGCACCTTGATGGCTATCTATCAGGTTAGCTCGTTGTTTGGAGCATGGCGATGGTGCGTATCATCATCCCGGCCGCCCAGGTGGTTCTCAGGCATTAGCCTGATGATGAACCCCCGAAGAACGAAAAAGAAGCGCACACACCTCCAGAGAGCGGAGTAAAAGCGTTCATCCATCGCCGAGACAAAACCACGTTACACCTGCAAATCCGATCAGCAGGTGGACAGAATTGATTATACATAGGCTTCGGAGCCTCAACCAACCGGCCTGTTTGCCCTGCCGAAAAAGGGATAGAACAACCACGTTGAATAACCACCCCTGACGTCCCATTTTTGTTTTTGGACGCCTCTCGGATACAGGCCCAATTTAAGATGCTACAAACGCCCCTCTCGAGAGATAGTGATCTGACCAGGTTGACGCTGGGTTATCTCGCTAAGGTCGGAGTACGGATTCCGTGGCTTATCGGGCGACAATATTATGAGCTCACCTCTCAAGAAGCAGCTTCTCCATCCTGTTGTAGGGGCTCAACCTCGTGGGAGCAGTGAATCCACTTCGGAATGCGGCCTGTCTCCTTTCTCTATAGTGCCTATCATCTTGGTATATCCTGACATTGTTGCTCCATAGATTGCTGTCTAGCCATGCCCTGGATCCGACTCCCGAAAACCTGGGAGGCCCACCGATGCCATATATGTAGACTGGATCTCAAGATTCCAAGGGGAGCGGCTACGGGATCCCAGGCCGGACAGTCCTAGTGTACGCACCAGCACAGTCACAACGTGTCCTTCGCGCCTCATATGACCTCTGTTTTATTCTCTTCGGGACAAGAGGCCTCCTTTCCGAGAGCCATGGCCATCGCAAGAACAACTTTGCCACCCTGAGGAAGCGAGATCTGAAGAAGCGAATCTGCGGATCCTTGTCGGCAATCAAATTAATGCAACGCTGTGTTTGTTGTGTAGTGTGCTTCTTTTTTTTTTTTTTTGGCCCCTTTCTGAGAGCGGAGGATGAACGATCTGCCCACACCAGACAGACACTTTTGCTTGACGGGCAAACTCCGCTCCGATCAGTAATATCTGTACACTGATTGTCTCTTGATGCCCATCAGAAGTTCTGGCGTGGCTTCTGGTTGGATGACCCGAGGATCCGACGCCACAATGGCGGCAAGGCGTCGATCGGATCTGACGGCGTTGAGATCTGATAGTTGCCCGATCTCTTTTGTTGTCTCACTCCATTTTTATTTTCTCCCCTGTGAAATATCCTATCACCGCACTGCAATATAAGTGTAAGTGTAGTCTTTAAAAAGGGTCGTCGAGCTCTCGAGCTTTTCTCCCATAGACGAGCGTTACACGTGATCCCAAGCTCTGGCCAGGGCATTGCTGAGTGGGAGCGCGTGGAATGGACTGTCTATTCGTT
Source organism: Trichophyton rubrum CBS 118892 (assembly GCF_000151425.1). Lineage (NCBI taxonomy): Eukaryota > Fungi > Ascomycota > Eurotiomycetes > Onygenales > Arthrodermataceae > Trichophyton > Trichophyton rubrum. The sequence goes on along the minus strand of NW_003456426.1, from coordinate 651,079 downwards.
GATAAGCACATGGTATAGTGCTATATTGACGATCTCACAATAGTGATATTGGTGATGGTTTTGGTAGACAGAATGACGCCGACGATGTATCAAACGATGTTCACCCACTAGAGCTATTTTTATTGGCTACATTTAATGAACCTTATCAGTTACCATTGGCTGAAAGTATTCTATGGTCCAACGACAACTGTTGAAACTTAAATCAAGCCAATGAAACTGTTTGAATTCAACCAATAATATATTTTAAATCATACCCACTTTTAAGCTATCCATCGACTTTTCAGCCTCAACTTCTAACTTCTCGTCTTTCATCCTTTCTCTTTGTAAAATTGGGCCTTTTCATTCCATTCTCCATGTTGTCTTTTAGTATCACGGAGTGATGTGCTTCTCCTACACATGGTATCGCTAATCAATCCAAAATTTAACGACATAGCTACCTAGTATTACGGCATCCCATAGAACAGCTGGCGCGTACCTGAATTCCCCACTCCCGCAGTCTCCACGATGGATCCAGACGGTAGTGGTGTCGGCTACAGAGCTCTCCTCTTTCCCACAAGGGAGGAGCCCTGCTAGACAGAATAGAGAGCAATGGAAAGCGGAGAAATATTACCGAAAACCAAACTTGATAGGTTTCTCCAGGGGAACCATCATTGCGTTGCTCTTCTTACCTTACGAATCCAACAACACCTACGGAGTACCTCACGGCGAACAGCTCAAAGTAACATTGATACCCCAACTAGCAAGACTTAACCAACATACTTTCAGAAAAGTCTTTGAAGAGAAGCTCTGTTCCCCACGCGAGGTTGTAAATGGCCATCCTGATTTCCGCTTACAATAAGCGAAAGTAACGGGCAGAAACTACGCCTGCTAGCTTGCGAGGAAGACCTCGAGTCCTCCAAACGTTGCATCGCCGAACTAAAAATGTACATGATAGTTAAATGAACTGTGTAGTGGACCCACCGCCCAACTTGCTCTTGGTCTATGGGAAGGAACCAAAACACCCTTGCTTACTGTCCTTAGTGCATAACCCACTCCATAAGCTGACTGTCGGCCATCTCCGCGTTTAATTTATGGCCAATAAACCCCAGGAAAGAGGCTATTCAATGAGCCAGGTACGGAGGAAAAGTTGATATACTTAGAGCGTTGGGTGGATAACCACATGTGTTCTATCTCAGGAATACCATGTCGTGATTGAGGCGGGGAATACTTACATCACCGACTGGCGAGCCTATATTCCTTCTAGACTACAAACCCCACATATCCGCTATTGCCAGTTTTGTATACCCAATACGGTACAAATGCTGGCAAACCTATATCCATGCTCTTTCGTTGCTTGTGTACTCGGCATCTGCCTAGTAAACTGCCGATTCATTCTCATAGTACAAAATCAACAAAATGATGAGCTTGGCATCTACATACAGTAACCCTGACTTCAATACCGTTCCAGCACGGATAGTGGAGGAGTAGCAGCAAGAAATACTCTCCCCGGCTGCGAATAATACGTCATCCCAATGTTGCTCTGTTACCTCCAACGACCTCTGAATACTCACCGGTGCCTTGGACCGGACCGGTTATACTCTCCAGAACGCACCGGTCACTCTGGATGGAGAACCTGATTTAGGTCCTTACTTCAACCCCGGCCCGTAAGAGACTATTCTTGACCATCATAAACGAGATGATATGTTCGGTCCTCACCATTTCAACGCTAGTCAGATAGGGCGTCTAGTACGCCAGCAGTTAAATGAAGATCTCAACGACAGAGGGGCCCAGAGCTAGTCAACTCAATATATTGCCAACAGGGCACATAGAAGCTGCCGTAATTCAGATACGCTTACTCCCCTACCACCCTGCTTAATCTACCAAGTGGTCAATGTACCACAAGTCAAATGAGAGGGTGACTATGTTGCTTTTGCATACCTCTATGGAAAGAACTTCCGCTTACCATTCAAACATGGAACATATAACTTCCTCTACTTGTATAAATTGGTGTTATATATTAGCTTTAGATTTATATCATAGTAACGATGGTAATAACATATGATACTCAAGATAAACAATTGAAAAGATAAAATAATAGTAAACAAGAGAGTAATTATAGTGGTGTTGGTTCTGCTATAAGAATTGAGAGATAAATATTTAAGCTCACTTGGCAGATAAAGCCATTCATTTATCCCCGCTTCACATCCTGTCTCTATATTTCCTCTAACGAATGAGATGAGATTGTGTAATACTCACATTATTGACACTTTAATATTGGTCGTCATAAAGATTAGATATAGTATAGTTGGTATCGGAGTAATGGCAAGCTACAATAGATGCTTAACGAAACTGTGATATTGACCTTGGATTAAAACAAGGTATTTTTATACACAACACTCTTCTTAGACAGCGATCCCCTGTTTCTTTAGGTACTACTTTTTGAATAAGAGTGTATCTATAAAATAAAAAATAATATATATATATATAAGAATTAAGAGGTTGGCTAGTTATGGTCCTCTGACATACATGGCTTTCTTGCTGGGCCTTGCTGGGTTGTCTCACCTTCCTCCTCATGGCAAAAATCTCCAAGTTCCTCGATAAGAATTTTGTAATAAAGTATCAATCTATGGCTTTGATCTTTATTAAGCAGTATGTTACCCCGTGAGTTCGTATTTGACGTCAACAGCTTGATGGTCTAGCAGATTTAAGGTTTCAGGACAATATTTGGATTCGCAGAGCCGCGCGCTTAAGGTTGAGCCTTATGATAGCTAAACGATAAGTTGCTCTTCTCCGTGCTCGCTGTTTTATCTATCCTTAATATACTGCAGAAATAATTTTAAGAGGTTGACAAAAGAGAATTACCCCTTAATGTGAATCGCAAGGTACATAGTTGTTCACATATTAAACAGGTATCGATCACAAGGCGTTACCAGGGTTCGCTATTTGTTGGATAAGTACTCCATATGTTATTCGAAGCGTGGGTCTTTCTATGCACAGCGATGATTGCATAGCAGCGTATCAGTAGAGGGAGCGGAGTACAGAGTACAGGTGGAGGTTTGGTGCTTTGCCCCTGATTTCCTGTTGATACCGCCCGTAAAAATCAAGGAATGGTGCAAGCCATCGTGGCTACGACATACGCGTACAGCACTCATCATGACTATACACAGAGTACGTAATACACAGCCTTAGTATAATGACAAGTTGAAAGCAATTTATACCCTCCTTCTCGCCATGACTGCTGCGACTGCAGTTATCCAAGATAGAGATATCACCGTTATCTTGCCTACAGAAACCCCAACCGCGACGATTGATCCGCAGCAGTGTCAGACACATAATCTGACCGAATACTTCGCTTACCAGAAGCCATCGGGCGCATTTGTATCAGCCATATGGTCGCACGCAACCAGGTTTCTCAAGCCCTACAGCTCGACTGCTGCCTCTGGAATTCGTGGTTGCCCCTTTTCTGAGTCCTCCGACTGGTGTAGTCTCCGCACTTCCATTTCCGCGTCTGTACTACTCGCGTACTTCTCATACGAAAGCTCTGCATCTGTCTAGTAGAAATCATATAGCTCTGCGGTCTTCTCACTTGCTGAACAGTGCCCCATTGGCTGGTTCAAGGCAATGCGTTCATTTTCTGGTGGCGCAACATGGCTAAATGAAACTATTATCTCCGGCGGGTGCTATACCGAAGCCGATCCAACGTCTGGCTCCGGCGCATTGGGCGGCCAATGGTAACAGCAAACCTTACGGCCACTCCAGGTGCAAGAGCAAGCACCGCGAACGCCATACCACCGACCGGGCGCCCAGAGACCAATGGTGCTCTTGATCGGGCTAGGATCTGCTTCCCGTGGAAAGCTGCTGGTACATGGCTAGCCTTGGTCCTGATAAGCTCGATGGTGTAACTGGGTATTACAACATTAAAACTTTGGTTGTCTGAATGGTTGAAAAGGGGTTGTTGTTGTTTTTCGTTCGTCTGTGATTGAGTTTCTTCTCTCTCCTGGTTCTCCAGGTGTTCTGATGAGAATGTTGGTAGAGATAGTTACTCCCTCTCAACACATCTTCATAATAGAATAATACTTTCCGGGTACTCTTATCAAAGCCCTGCTAACGCCCCATTTTGTTGACTATCTGGAGTCGAGTTGTTTGATATTCGAGGCTGAAGTCAAGATAAGCAGCGCTTACGTAAGACAACTACAGAGATAAGAGCCGATAAGCTTATCGCTTGTCGCGAGATAGAAAGTGACGAAGAATGAGGAGTCGAAAAGTGGCGATGAGGCAGAATAGCAACTTGAACACCTGAGGAGGACCAGGAGAGTCATATATTATACACGTATACACTGCGCGCAGCCAGAGAGCAAGTTACAACATGTCCGAACAGCAAGGTGCCCAGATCGTTTCGCATGGGCGCGGAGGTAGGGGTTTGCTCCTTTATACCCACCTTTCATACCTTGAAACCAGCTAGCTAACGAGAGATTCCTACTTGCGACTCATATAGGCCAGGGAAATATTGCTGCTGATTCTACAAAGTTGGTTTATACCTACGCGGATGCGACCTGTTTCAGCCAGGCTCTTCTAATGCGGGATATAGATACGTTGATGCAGAAATTGTCCGAGAAGGCGTTGAAGGAGATCAAGGAGATGGCGCATATTCTGCGGGGGTATGATGTGGATAGCATTCAAGTATTATGCTGTGGGAACGTTACTGATATCCGGGTTCTTGTAGCGTGGAGGAGTAGGGAATATAGGGTCACCTAAAATACCTCCATCTCGCGGCCAACCTCATGATGCAGATGTTATTCCCCCCACCGCAATGAGGCAGCCTTCTGCTACTGAATATCATGTTGGGGTATGTTATGCGCATCGCTTCGATTTGTGTGGTTTTGGTGACTAACAGATATATAGAGGGGAGGGCAAGGCAACGTACACAGCGAAATACCCAAGGAAGCGGAGAAGCCAAGGGCAACAGAGGAGCAATCGGGTGATAAGAAATCTAATGAGGGGTTTGTGGATAAAGTGAAGCAGATGGTTTTCGGTCGGAAGGAATAATTAGTTTATAGCTACTGTATCATGATTTTCCTTGGGATATTTTGGTCAATGAAACTCTTTACTCACTGATATTTTCAAGCCCTAGTTTTGTATATTGATAGTAGGTTATTAGAGACTAGACTAGGCTATTAAGAATGAAATGGTAAATGAGACTTTGTAGTAAAGTGCAACAAATACGCAACGCAACACAAGGCAACATACTAAGGTGGAGAGGTTGGATAGAGTAAAGGTAAGGGTAACTAAAGGTAAAAGGTAGGATATATAGAGATATAAAGAGATATTTGAGTGTCCGAAGGTAGGCGAATAGGTTATCTATCGAAAAGGTGGAGAGAAGTGAAAATATAGAACGAGGTGGTAACATATGAGATTTGCCCGGGTATAAATAAGTAGGTAAATAGATTCTGGTTTGGCTAGTACTCAATGATGGATATCAAAGAGTTAAGGAGGCGAGGAGAAGTAGGTGGATGGGTATATATGGAATACGGAATATAGATAGGTAAATAGGTAGGTAAAGGGGAGAAATGTCAAAAACTGGAAAACGCTGTGGATATATCAAACTGCAGCCGAGCAAGGCAAGAGAGAGGACGAAAATTGGTTTGAGGAAAGAAAAGGGAGAAAATATGGGGTATGAGAACAAAGGAGATTAATAAAATAAGATAAAATATTAAAACAGATGTAGGAAAAGAAAGAGAGACGAGAAATCAGGCAGACGGATAGACAGGCGTGAGCAAGCTCTTTTTTGTTCTTTTTGGGTAGTCAATCATCACATTTGATGGCGTAAGATTGTTGGCTTCGTGGATTAGTTGCCGCGGGAAGATTCCATGTTCTTGGTCAACTCAGCGACGCGGGCCTTGATACGTGCAGCTCGCATTTCGATTGCTGATGATTGTTAGTAGGAGCATATATGTAAACGGGAATGTCAACGAAGAGTGACTTACTCTCTTGCTGGGTGGCTTGCTTTGGCGCAGAGGCAGGAGATGCGGGAGCGGCAGCAGGGGCAGGAGCAGCGGCCGGGGAAGCGGATACAGTAGCATCGGGGCCGGCGGCGCGCTGGGCGGCGTTCTTGCGGATCTGAGCCCAACGGTCTAGAGCAGGAACTTCGGGCTCGGGCTCTGTTTCGGTGTGTGGCTGCTTTTGTGGCTGCTTTTGTGGCTGCGGCTCAGGGGTAGCGGGCACAGGGACCTCCTTTTCGGGCTGGACGTTGAATGTCTTTGACTCTGTCTGGGCAGGGGCTGGAGCAGGAACTGGAGCGACCTTTTGCTCTGATTCAACTGGAGAAGGAGTATCGACGGGGACACAAGCGGGCTGGTCGACTATGGGGCTCTGGTGGGAGAACGAGGAGAAAGCTGCTGCATCTGGTTTCATGTCATCGGGAGAAATGGGTGAGACGGGAGCGGACTCTTCGCCTGCAGTTGGACGCTCAGCCTCTGGCGGAGGAGGAGAGACGCGATGTTCCTTGACTGGTACGGGGGCTTGGGTGGCAGGAGCCGGGGCAGGAGTAGCCTTGACTGGCTTACGCTCTACAACAGCGACTGGTTTGGACTTTTGACCATCTTCTTGGTGTTTCTTCATGCCGAAGCCGGATAGGCGGCGGGTGTGAGGGATTCTTGAAGAAGATGCGGGAGAGGAGTTAGCTGAACGCTGTTGGGATTGGGACTGAGCGGTTCGGCTCTCGAGAGCGGCACGGGCAGCAGCTACAGCGGACTCCTTCTCGGTGTGGTCAGCCTTGGAACCGCCAAACATGCCCTTCAGGCCGGTATTGCCTGCTTTCTTCTTCACTTTCTTGTCGTCTGCCGCAGGCTCCTCTTTCGTTGGCGCCGGGGATTCAACGCGAGCTGGAGTTGGGGCGGGTGAGGCCGTCGCTGGAGTGGAAGAGGCTGCTGGAGCAGTAGCAGCAGCAGCAGCGGCGGCAGCAGCAGGGGGTGTAGGAGGTGTAGGCTTGTCAAAGTTGATATTGCTTGCCGGGCCAGGGATAGGAGACTCGGTCTTTGGCGGGGTGTCTGGGGTAGGAGAAGTAGTGGTAGACCTAGGCAGACGTTCACGGATAGAGGGTATATCACGGCTGGAAGTGGTGCTTTCATGCTTTGGTGGTACCTCTGGCTTGTTCTGATCCGTAGACGACCTCGATCTGGATCCCATATCAAGGCTTGAAGCAGGCTTTCCAGTTCCGGCAAGAGAATTTTCCAAATATGCGTTGCGAATGTTGTTCTTGTCATAGTTTCTTGCCCACCTCATTGCCTGGGACATTTCTGATATCATTGCTGGCTGCAGTGTATGGACCGAGTTAGTCTTGGAAGTCTGGTTCATTTCCATCTTTGCGCGCTCCTTGTTTGCCTCTTCGAGCTCCTGTTCTCTTCGCTTTCGCTGGAGAGCGGCGGCAGCAGCCTGAATGCGCGCATGCTGGTCTGGTCCTATACTGGCTTTGCTTGATGGAGCGGTGCCGTTGTTGTTGCTGTTGTACTGTTCTCCGATAAGGCTGCCCTTCTTTATGCTAGTCTTGCTTCTGCCGAGTCGACCCTTTCGAGTCTTGAAGCCAAAGAAGGTCTTCTTCTCGGCGATGTAGGCACCGGCTTCTGGTTCAGGGGCGGCTCCCTTGATCTGTTCTTCAAGAATAAGCCATTTCCCGCCTGGGATGACGGTTTCAAGCAAGGCGCATCGACCGAATACAGCCTTTCGGACGGCTGATTCCTCGCCTGACAAGCTGCTGACCCAAACCCACCAGAAGGAGTCGTCAAGATCGAGGGTCGAGATGCTGGCGAGCTCACCGGGGTCGAGCATGGAGCCGTCATCAAATCCACGTTTGTGTGATTGGGATGATTGCCCACGCACAGCTTGAAGTGGAGGGAGGATCTTGTCCGGGGGCAGTAGGAGCGTGGTCGGTGACTTGACTCCGTTCTCCTCCGAGAAGCCCGAGGAGAGGAAGTCTGCCCAAGACGGGGTGGTAGGTCGACCAAAGTCAGCGGTTCGAGACTCAGGGGCGGATCTGAGTCCCATTGGCGTACTGCTAGCTTTCTTGGAGCTGTCATCGAGATCGTCTTCGATGGCACCGCCGAAACCGATATCCTCAAAGCGAGACCAAGAGGCGTCCTGTAGGCTGGTCGATGCCTTGACAGTAGACACTTCGGACTGGTTTGTAGTGGCTATGCAGCAGAGGACACGCTTGCACTCTTCTGTCAGGGCGTCCTGGGGATCCTCGTAGCTGGCAAACTGCTGTAGAGCATGGTCACTAGCACGGTACTCGAAGTTCTTTGCGCGGCGCAGGAGGGCAAATGGAGTAGGAGAGACAACATCGACCAGCATGACGACCTTTGTAGTGGATGTCTGGAGCAAAGAGGGCGTCTCTGGGGGGTACTCTGTGGCACGGACCAGGTTCTGCAGCGATAGGGGTAAGGTGGAAATTCCGTTGGTACCTCGTAGGGAATCCGGCGACTGCGATCTCAGGTATGCAAAGAATAGATGACTCGTAGCATCGGCGGCACTACAAAGTCAGTCATTTTTGTCCTCTGAGCGATATAGTATCGGAAAGGGGGTATCTACCTATTCCATGTCTTGTAGCTGGCCTCGAAGCCCTTGCCGGTGTCTGCATGTTCGAAGGCCCACCATCCAGCGTATCTAGACAGTTTTCTGCCTCCGAGGCCGTTGGATTTGCCGTGGGCTGCAATGGCGGCCATGAGATCGAAGAAGGCAAAGATGATCTTGGTGCGGGCGTCCGAGTCAACACTGAGCGGGATGAAGGTCGAGAAAGCGTCTCTGGCAAATTGGGCATCTTGACACAAAAAGAATCCACCATTAGCATTTCCGTTCTGTTCATGACATGGAATATCAAGAGCAGCACACCATTCTCGCCGACTTTGAAGAGCTCGTAGGCCTCCCAAGTAACTACTCCGCCGGGCAATCTGGCCCAGCACCACTTCATCACACTGCAGAGCACCTAACGCGCGTCATTCCATCAGCCAATCGTTCCCAATTGTCTCATTATAAGATCAGGTACCATCAATTTGAAATAATAATAAAAAAGAGAAAAACACGTACCATTGGCTCCGAGAGCCGCAGTTCCTGAGCGAGCTGGCTCCCCTGTAGCGGTCCTGGCCTGTCCGTCCGCTCTGGCGGGGGGCTAAAGAAATTGCGAATAAACGACTTTGCAGCAGACGGGTCGGACGTAGGTCTGAACGGGAGCAGTAGAAAGGGGATGTCGAGGGCTGTCGACGGACATTGTGGTCAGTACAAGCTGCTTCATACATAAACGCATGATCTATATAAAAAGGAGAAGAGAGAGATAGATACCCCTATCTTTGAGCTCGGAGGTGCATCCGAGCAGGAGGTCGACGACCTCCTCTGGCTCGACCTCTGTCCTGAGCCATGCATCGGTCCATGTTGGCTTCTCTGGCTCAAGCG
>NW_003456426.1:573478-641559 GCF_000151425.1 Trichophyton rubrum CBS 118892 | reverse complement strand
TGCAAGCTCAGGGTACGAAGGAGAAGACAGTAGGAGGAACCGTCGAGGAAAAAGCAAGGAGCGGACCCAGTCACATCCAGGCCGTTTCGCTGGGCTGCTCGCCCACGCCAGCCGCCTCACCCACCTTCTTTTCTCGGCCTTTGACTTGATAATATCCTTCTTATACTAGAATCGCCGTTTGATTTGCTCTGTTTATGCTCGCTTTTGCACGCCTTTTCGAGCGTCGACGTCGAATTAAAGGGAGCCGGCGTGGAAGTACGAGCCGCACCCCCTGACCTTAATTCTTACTGCCACGCTCCTTGCGGTCTGTCGCTGAGTCAGCAGCCTTAAGTCGACGTCCCGCTGAGTCAGCGTCTTGCTGCCACGGCCTTTTTCTATCTTTAGTAACTTTTTTCTTCTTCGTCTTTTTATAGAAATTTCTCACTTTTCTATGTTTAGAATAACACAAACAACCAAGCAGCGACGCCAACATCTCGACCCTCGATCTATAGCCAGCGAAGGCTCCCCCCAGCGAAGGCTCCCTCGACGGCGAACGGGCGGGCTCGACAGCCGAGACAACGCACGCGGGCGCGGGACGGGCCAGGCACCGCGACTGAGCGACAGAGACTGACGGCGACAGCAGGCAGACGCGGACCGCAGGGCATGAACTGTTGGCCATGGGCCGCCGCAAGATCGAGATCAAGGCCATCAAGGACGATCGCAACCGCTCCGTCACCTTCCTCAAACGCAAGGGTGGCCTCTTCAAGAAGGCCCATGAGCTCTCCGTGCTCTGCTCGGTCGATGTCACTGTGATCATCTTCGGCCACAACAAGAAGCTGTACGAGTTCTCCTCCGCCGACATCCAGGAAACCCTCGGCAGATACCAATACGTGCGTCCCTCCTTTTTTATTATTGTTATCTTTTCTACATGCTGCTACATGTGGTGCTAACGAACGTCTAGTATGGACAGCCGCACGAGCACAAGGGGCCGGCCGACTTTCTCGGTAAAGGCGCGCTCGACGACGATGAAGACGAGGAGTCGCCCGCGCCAGACGACCAGCAGCAGATGGCCCCCGTCTACCACCCGCCGCCGCCACCGCAGCAGCAGCAACATCAGCATCAACAGCCGCACCCGCATCCACAACACATCAAGCAGCCTCCGTCCGTCTCTCCTCCGATAGACGGGCCCCATGCGCCTCCCGGACAGGCGCCCTCGCGGCCCTCGTCGCGCAACCATGTCCAGCGGATGGCCATGCACCCGCAACACCACCCTCAGCAGCAACATCAGCACGGCACTCCCCCTCCAGCGCCGACGCCCGGTGCGCAAAACGGATTCTACATGCAGAACTACCAGCAGCCGCAGCAGCAACAGCAGCAGCAGCAGCAGCAGATACCAAGGCAGCACCCGCAGTACTACTCGCACCAGCCGCTGCCGCCGCCTCAGCATCACCACCAGCAGCACCACCACCAGCATCCGGCAATGGCCCAGCAGTACATCCCGGACAACAGGCGGCAATCCATGCCCCCGGCCCCGGCCTTCCAGGAACAGCATCACCCACCACAACACCCGCAACACCCGCAACAACCTCAACAATCTCAACAACAGATCAAAGTGGACCGCAGCCCGCCGCCGCAGCCAAAGCCCATGCCCACCAAGTCACGATCCATCTTCACCCCCATAGACGATCGTGGTTCGGTCCTGGTACAGCACTTTGGCTTCGGCCCGTCGGTAGAGTCGCCCAAGAAGGAACCTAGACAGCCTCCCAAGCAGCAACAGCAACAACAACCACCACCACCACCACAAGTTCAAGCACAACCACCGCAGCAGATACCCCATAGAACGTCAGTCTCTTCCATACCGCCGCCCTCGAGGACAAACAGCATCCAGTCAAACATCAAACGACCCATTCTCAAGGTTCAGATCCCTAGTGAGACGTCGGACGCAGGTAGTATCACCGCCGGATCCTCGCCTGCGACAGGAACCAACCCTGCTCCCGGTGTTGGTGGTGGTGGTGGTGGTGGTGCTGCCGCTGCCGCATCAACCTCCACCGGACCTAGCGGACCGCCTACAACAAGCAAACCCGCAGAAGCAAGCCACTCAACCGTTGTTCTACCGCCGCCATCCCCTTCGGCATCTGCCTTACTCAGTGCCGGCGCCCATGGTCCGCCTAACCCTTTCGCCCGCCCTCCTCCACCAGCATCAAACAGCCAGCCATCCAACAACGGGGGCAGTACCAACAACAACAGCAACAACAACATCGATACCCCCATATCTGCCTTACCCAGTCGCTTTGTGTCCGATACCCTACTGCCGTCTCCGTCCAGCTTCTATCCTGAATGGGGCTTTGGCCGCTCCGGCCCCGATAGCAACATGCTTCCTAGCCCGCTGACTTTTTCAACACCTGTCCTGCAGAATCCCTCTCAGCCGTTCACCGGCAGCAGCAGCGGCGGCTCCAATGCCAATATGCATGGTAACGCTGGTGCCCATGGTAATGCGCGAGACGACGAGTCTGACCGGAAGAGAAAGGAGCCCGAATCCAGCAGCGAGACGGCTGTTGACAAGAGGCTCAAAGTCGAGTAGCCTCTTTCCTTTCCTCTTCTTCCCTTTTCTTTCTGTTTCCATTCATATCTAGTCTTCCATTCTTGTTCGTATTTATATATGTCTCTCTATCCGTCTGTCTGTCCGCCAGCCTGTCTCTCTACAGTATTAATTTCCTTCTTTCCTGTCTTTCCCTGTGTCTATCTCTCTATATCTCTGTCTACCGGCGCATGGCATGGTACGTGGTTAGTGGTAGTCTAGGTCGGCGGTCAATCATCAGAACTTCCATCCTCTCTTCTCTCTTCATTCAATATCTCTAAAATCAATATCAACATCAATATATCAAAATCTACTTTGATTGTCTAAAAATAGCCAAGACTCCAAACTCAAAGCTGAATCACATGACTAGGGCTCGCTAACATCCGCTTTAGGATTAGCGCGACTCAAGACACGAACTTTCACAAAAACTTCAAGAAAAGGAAAAAAGTCGAAGCGACGAAGACGAAGACGAAGAAGACAGCGACGACGACACCTCAGGGACGACTTAGACTTCGACTTGGAACTCATACGCTTCTTCGGTCGTATCATCGCACTGTGGTGGATTCAATCACGGTCACAGATGTGAGTACTGCCGGATGCGACTGTGTTGATTCGATATTGTTGATGTTGAAGCTGGAGAGATGATCAAGATGAAGGTGAAGATGATGCTGACTGACTTGCGTAGTATATGTCAAGTAAGCGCCTACCCTGTCCCGGTGATGTGAATTGAGAGGAGAAGTGGAAGAGCTGGATTCGAAGAGGTGGAATATCATGCGATTGAGGGGGTGACATTGGACCGGGGAATATGGTTGAATATTATGTGATGGGGGTTATACGAATATCGATGGATGAATGCATGGATATGGATGCGAAGATAGAGATAAATGGGGCTGCAGAAGATACTCAGATCTACAATGGATGGAAGTGCTGATTGTGTGTGCTGTATAGGGGTCGACACCTGAGCTACCAGCGTGGAAAGCGCGTCACCAACCCCAACACAAGGTATGTCCCTTATACCAGCTGCAGACAGGACCGGACATGAAGATAACTAACAGTGTACAGTCTTATCAAGCTCGAGGGCGTCGAGGACTCCAAGGCCGCTACGTATGTCTGCCGTCTATGAACCTGGTGTGAGACATGCCCAGGATACACGTTCTAACGTATATACCAGTTTCTACTCCGGCAAGAAGGTCGCTTTCGTCTACAGAGCCAAGCGCGAGGTCAGAGGGTCAAAGATCAGAGTCATCTGGGGCAAAGTCACCCGGCCACACGGTATGCTCAAACACGACTAAAACAATTCTGTGTGTTTGTGTGTTTTAATACTGACGGTTGATAGGAAACTCTGGTGTTGTCCGCGCCCAGTTCCGACACAACCTACCCCCCAAGTCGTTCGGTGCATCCGTCAGAGTCATGCTTTACCCATCTTCCATCTAGCGGTGTTGTTGAGAGGAGTGCGAGGGGACGGGTTGCAGAGACGAGCCACTCGACCGGCCGACGGACGACCCGACCTGACTCGAAGCCGAAGAGCTGAGCCTTGCGCGTGCATGAGAGCCGACTGACGGACGCTGTCTTTCTCTCTTTTTTACATTCTTAAAGTATACGACTACAAATAATGGCGGGAGGACGATCTGTCTGGCCTCGCTGCGGCTGCGGTGGTGCTCCTGGTCCGCGTCTGTCTGTCTGTGTCGGTAGATCGAAGAGCTCGCTGTCTCTGCCGACGTTACGATAAATCAAAATAAACAAATAAATACCACTTCGCCCAGCTCCAAGTGTCACTCCCCAGGCTGTCTGTATCAACTGTATCAAATGTAACCGTCGAGTAGACAAAAGTGCCGGCGATGATGTCAGCGCTGCGTGGCTGGTGGAGTTTTGCCCCCAGCGAGAGAGACATCCAGGCAGCGCATCCTGGCCCGCCAGCGCATAGCTAAAGTCACTTAACTAACAGACTAGCAGGCAGGCAAGCAAGCTGCCCAGCCACTCCGAGACATCTTCGTATCCTTTTTTTGCTTCTTCTCCGCTGCCGTCTGGCTGTCTGGCCGTCTGGCTGTCAAGTCTGCCTGCTTACACAGCGTCCTTGGTGCGACGCGCCACCTTGTCAAGGGCTTCTGCTTCTGCTTCTGCTTCTTTCTCTTCTTCATCTGCCTGCCTCTGCTCACTGCTATCCTCCCTCTGTCGCTTCATCGTCGTCTAGAACAGTGCTCGCCTCGTTATTCCGTCGTACGCTCGATAGTGCTGCCCCCCGATCTGCTCTGTATAACTAGTTATCGCCATGCCAGACCAGAAACCCAGCAAGCTCGGGCGAGTCCTCAGCTTCGCCAGCAACAAGTCGAGGAAGTCTGCCTCCAACCAGCCGCCGCTGAGCCCGCAGAAGACCTCGAGCTCGTCGCAGCAGCAGCAGCAGCAGCAGCAGCAGCCGAGAAGCCCCGGCCAGCGCCCGTATGGCCATGCGAGGAACAATACCGACCTGTCGGACAAGAGCGCAGACCGGCCGGGCAGCAACAAGATGCGCACCCACGCCGACCCCACGCTCGCCATGAGCGAAGCGCAGCCTGGTTAGTAGTCCCTTTATACTAACTTGTATTTGTGTCCTGGCAGTCAATGCTGACTGTTATAGCTGCAATTGCGCTGCAGGAGTCGAGTCTCGGACAGCTGCGAGGCATTCAGCACAAGGACCGCTTCGGCAACCCCATCAGTGAGTGCCCGCTGCTGCTACTCCTGTATATACCATATCTATCAATTGAAACTTCGCTGGCTAACAAGGCGTAGCGGAGCCGGACCTGTCGAACCCCACGAGGTATCGCTTTGAGCGCCCGCTGGACACTATCAGATCGTTCGAGGCTGCTATCGACGGCACTTACGGCAGTCGGCGCATGTCCTATGCCCGGCCAGGTTGGTCCACCGCAGCCACTACGACTCCGACTAGTTAAATACAGCTACAGCTAACACAGCTCCCCCCAGATGAGAGTACGAATGGCCACAGCAGGCCGACAAGCTTCTTTGGAGGTGGTATGTCATCGTTCATGCATCTACCCGTCTTGTTGTTTGGCTGCCAATATCTAGATCTACAACACCCATACTAACATGTTTCAGATCGGTCGAATGGCCAATACTACCAACGAGGTGGCTACGACAGCTACTCGGTCTCCCGCGGCTACCAGTCCAGACCAGAAAGCTACGTCGACGCATACGGTAACGGCAACGGCTACGGCTCGGCAGTGGACATGAGCCAGTACAACTACAGCAACCAACGACCTGCTCGAGTCGGACCTCCCCGCCAGGCTCCTCCATCTCGCACCAACTCAGACCCTAACTATGCCTACAGCTCTTACCCAACACACATCCCTAGCACTGCCAACTCTTACTACCCTCAGCCCCAGTACCAGGGCCAGCAGGACAACCCGAACTCCAACTCTCCCTCGGGCTCCGGCGGTAGATCTGTGGATCACTGGGTAAACTCAACGGATCCAAGCTCTGTCAACAGTTCCATGGATAGATTGGCGCAGCAGCAGCAACAGCAACACCATCCTCAGGGCCAGAAGTATGATGACCAGCCTACCGAGTCCTATGGGTTCACTGGCTTTGGCACCGATCCACATCTAGAGCAGTCCCAGCAGCTCATGAATTCCGGCCAAGAGAATATCTACAGTTCGCCTCCGCAGCAGCAACTGAAACAACAGTACCAGACTCCACCTATCGTTCCTCGGAAGGAAGTTCCCGTTGCTGTTCCTCCACCGGCTGTGACAGGAGCAACACTGCAGGAAGGTAAACGCAAGAGCTGGTTCAAGCGCCGGATTAGCAGGACTTGATCCAGCCATGTACGATTAAACAAAAAGGCCTACGCATTTCTCTTTCTTTCCTTTCCTCTTAACTATCAAGGTTAGAGAAAAAGAAAGATTTATTTGCTGTTACTCTTTGATCGATGGGACGGTCCAGGGCTACCACCAAGGATCTGCCATTGAATTGTTCCCGTTTGTCTATTTACTTACTCGCTGGACTCATGTTTGATGATATCACGACCCCAACTCTACCATTTGATTGTTTCCTTTGTTTTACTGCTCTGGGCAACGATATATCTCTATTAATCCTTCAGCTTCAACTCCAACATGAACCGTCGTTTGATTTCTCTGTTTATATCTTGTGATCTACGGAAGTCAGTTTTTCTGTGGGTAGTTTTATGGCACGGTATGGATATGGATATGGGTGGATGGAATGCAACGGGTGGAACGGAAAGACGACGACGCAATTGGACTTCGTTTGATTTGATACCTTGACTTCTTTCTCTTTCCCATTTTACGCCTTTGATACGACTGATCAGGCCTGGAGTGCGCTCTGCTCTGTAAATATCTTACTTCAAGAATGAATACCAGCTCTGCAGTCTCCAAGATCTATAGTTATTATCAAATATCAACCATCTGCATTGCTATATAAACCATGGCTTATAGTGTATAACCAAACCAAACACAGTATTCACTCATCTATCCTTCTTGAACTCATCTGCGGCCTTCCTCTCGATCTCGTTGTCCTCTCGAATGGCAAATATGATATACACGATCAACACCACGTTTGCTGCTCCCGCCGCCGCTGCGCCCGCATATGTAGTGTTGCCTACACCCATATCAGTTAGCAATGCCATGAGACAAGCAGATTGTGATTGACGTACCGCCGAATACCCTGTCTACAGTCCCGTAGTATGTCGCGAGAGGACAGCACACGATCATCACCGAGTAGAGAATGAACTTCCATAACACGCCACTGCATCGCAACCATTTGACCAGTTAGCTACCTTCCCGAGCACAAACAGATCGCAGAAAGAGCTAGAAGTAGAGTCATACCCGGGGAGAGATCTTAACTCAGTACCGGCTGGCTGCGAGGATGCCGGCTTTGGTGTTGATATCTCGGACTGCGCCTCCTTTGCGGCCCCGCGGCGCGTAGCCATCTTGCTTGGTTCTGCTTGTTTGGTAGTAGTTTTGTAAGTGAACGGCGAGGATAATGTCGCTGGCAGGCAGTCGGTAGGAGTATATCGAGGAGACTGACGTGCGATGGCGGTGTTTTAAGCCTTGTGTCGCGGAGTTCTGGGATATCTGGACTCTTTGGCGAGCTCTGGGGAAGTTCAAGCCAAGTTCGAAGTCGAGACCCCGGGATATTTAACTAGATTGGCCTATCAACTGGCGACGGACTTCGTAACTAACAAATTGTACGAACAGCCGGCCGGCCTGGTCTGAGTTGATTGCAAGGATGGAGGTTGATATTTTCTCCAGGGCCAACTGAGCTACTTCATACTCTACGTATTCAATGGCCGACTAGGTAGTTATATATTCTCCTTTGAACCCAGCTATGACGATATTTACATGGATATCAAGACCAGCCAGTAGGAACTAGAAAAATACTGCATTACGCTACTTTCTCTGTTTTTTTTATTCCCAGCTTGCTTTTAAGAGCTGCCACTCTTCCCAGTAGAAGCGCTTTGATGTTTCGGCGAGGTACCTCCTCGAGGGTAACAAACCGGCGGATGATCACATTGAATATATTCCCAAAGGCGAGGGCGATAACTGTACTTGTCAGGATGATGACATTGTACGGCATGCTGAAGTCAGGCGTCGGAAGCGGTAGAAGAAGATTGGTGGTGCGTAGATAGACGGGAGGCACCATTATCGACTCGTTTCTATTTAGAACGCGAACGATGGCGGGAGCAACATTGAAGCCTCGGTTGGCATCTGGTGGGTATTCCGTATACCGAAGGATGGCCTTCTCGAACTCATATACCAGGGTGACTGTCGAGGCTGGAGGGACAGACAAGACGAGCTCCAACTGCGTGCCACGACGACGGTCAATAGCAGGCCGGTAAAAGATGTCCTTGATAATATCAGAGAGCGGTACTTCGACCGCTGGTTCTGAGCCATAACTAATCTTTGTTTTCATCGTGTGCAAAAACGGGCGCATGAACCAGGGAAGAGTTTCAAAGTAAACGAAGTTAGCTGTATCGGTTTGCGAAGGGTTGGTCAATATAGATCTGAGGCCGCCTCGTTCTTGGCCGTGACCGATTATGGTCCTTTCCAAATGCACAACTTGGGCTTCCAAGGAATTGCTACTGGAGTGCTGCGCGGGGACGACCAGATTAAAGGGCTGGTTGGGATGCAGAGAATAACAGCGCGATTTGCCGTCAGGCGCACGCGTTTCTACTGCGTCAGAACTCGGCAATACCTCCATGCTATCGGGGACCTTGATACAGACAGTTTGCGCATCATCCCGACCGAGGGGGCAGCTGGAGGGTATCGTTCGCCCGAAGACATCTTCAATGCTCCATGTCTGCGACCGGGATGCCCCGATAGGGTAACAAAAGTCTCCGGAATGATAGGGTTTGGATTCATCACAAATCAACTCCGCAGCAGGAACAGGACGAGGAATAGGGTTGTCTCTTGCTCGCTTTGATCTATCCAGATCCAGTACCATATCGACAGTTTGCTCAATCTCGACATTGCATACTTCAGGATTGTCATCCGCACAAGCCGGCCTAACATCGACAGACATAGTCTGCCATGACGCATCAAAGAGCTTGTGGCCGTCGAAGAGTCCGGATATGCCGCTTTTACCTTTACATGGCAGAAGCTTCAAAAAGGGCGTCAGGTTCTCGGTGCACACAACCTCACCCGGCAGCGTGCCATGGAGAAGATGTAGTCCGTCACGCGGTATAGTTCCAGTGGGGGTAAAAGTAAGAGAAGGGGTCGTGGTCCGTGTCGAGTCGATGAAATTCATAGATGCACAGAATAGTCCAGATAATGACTGCGTGAGCGAAATCCACTTTTTGAATGCTCTAGAATATGTATTCTGTATTAGCCCTCTATTTCAAATATCGAGTGTTTCAACATTCTCATACGCATCAGCGTCCTGCGCCTCAATCCACGCCCAGAGCTCTACTCCAGTGCCTCCCTCCTTGAAGCCGTGCCAGGGCCGTTCTCCCCAGTTCTCCGCATCCCATCGTCCGGTGGTAAATCGCAGATGCAATTCCTTCGTATGTGTATGTTGTAGGATCTGACCTAGAGAGCGGGGGAAATAGCGGTAATTCTGCTGTTTGAACGCAGCACTGGATTCATTACTGCGGAAGTTGAAGGAAGCAAGCAGGTTTGATGGCGGCAGTGGGTGAAGCACCAACTGCTCATGGTAGTCTATGGTATTGGCGGCGGCGAGCAGAGCTGAGACTACCAGTGTCCAGAGCAGCGAATACAGGGAGGACTTCATATCGAGGGAGCGAAAAGAAAAAGAGCTGTCACTCCCAGCCAGTTAGCACCATCCCTGACCTCCAGCTTGATCCCTTCTTCTTCGTATCGTCTTGCGTCTGCTTCGTCTTCGTCATGATCTCCTTTTTGCGGGTGTTTTCTTTGCTTTTGATGCCGGTATAAATAAGCGCGCGCCTAGTATGTTAAGTTATTGATTATATAATAACAGCGGCAAATGAGAGTCTCTTTTCTCGCTTTTGCGCAAAAGTTGAACAACGTTTGATGGGAGATAAGGAGAACGATATAAGATCGAAGACTCACGGGGGTTATTTGTACAGGGACAGTTTATTTTAGCAAGCTGCATTGACTCTTATCTACAATTTGGCACTGTCTCTGGGTTGCGCCTCTCCAACACACAATGGCTGCAGAGCAGCGGAAGCTCTTGGAGCAGCTCATGGGAGGTAAGTGTTTCCTGCGTTTAACAACGTCAAACCAAAAAGTGCTGCATAAACTGACTCATCGCGTCTCTCAAGCTGACCAGCTGATTGGGGGACCTAGTTCTGGTCGAAATGCGCAAGTTGCGATCACCGACCCGAAAGTCTGCCGCTCCTATCTCGCTGGTACATGCCCCCACGACCTCTTTACCAACACGAAGCAAGACCTAGGACCCTGTCCAAAACTGCACAGCGAAGGCTTGAAAGCTGAATATGATGCTGCATCATCACACGAAAAGGCTAAATGGGGGTTCGAGTACGACTACTTGCGAGATATGCAGAAATACATCGATGAATGTAACAGGAGGATAGATTCGGCACAACGTCGCCTTGAGAAGACGCCTGACGAAATACGGCAAACAAACCATTTGGTAACTATTGTCACTCCGTTGGTGTACTCAAAACTCAGTCTACTAATGTTAAATGAACCAAATAAATAGTTGTCGCAAATATCGGATCTGAATAAAACCATCAACGCTGGACTCGAGGAAACGTCCGTTCTCGGTGAACTTGGAGCAGTTGCCACTGCTATTGACGAATTCTACAAAGTACGAACTGCTAAGCATCAGAAGGAGTCTCTCGAACGAGACCTTAAGGCCCTCGCGGATACGTCTGGTCCTTCAGGGCACCAGAAGTTGCAGGTTTGTGATGTGTGCGGAGCGTATCTCAGCCGACTAGATAACGACCGTCGACTTGCTGACCATTTCTTCGGGAAAATGCATTTGGGGTATGCGAAAATGAGGGAGACCTACAGTATTTTGCAGAAAGAGATGAAGGGGCAGCCCCCGTCCAGACACGATGATGGTCCATCCAGTCGCGGTGATGCTGGCTTTGATGATGCTGGCTGGGGCCGAGATGGCGGCGGTGGATATGGCGGTCGTTCCTACAGAGGTAGTGGAGGTGGCCATAGAAGAAAAGGAGGCGGTGGTGGTTACAATAGATGGTAATCAACTTACCACTCCCGTTAATGTCATCTGCATAGCGCCGGCGTTGCTAGGTTTTTGGTTCTAAAAGATAGCTGATACTAGTACCGATTAACTTACATCGAACTGTGATTTGTCCTATCTTTTAGTTCCCTGTCCTCTGTCTAAGGTCTTGTTGAGCACTCGCCCTTAAATAGAGGCGTTGTCTACGAAATATAGTGTGACAATGTTAAATTGAAGACATTAATACAATTTTTCTCAAAAAACCTTGCTGTTAGCGTCACCGGACAGTTGCAATTGCAGAGGTAATAGAATCATACAAAGTATGCCACAGTTCTCCAATAAATCAAACACCACTCAAACAGGCCCATGGCATAGGATAGAAACAAAGAAAAGTACAAAATACCACCCATACGCCACACTTCCATTGGATAAATTTTCAGTGCCCTGGATCTTCCAAAGATGTTAGAGGCATGCCTTTGTCGTTTTTGTGGAGAAGGGCAGATGGGTAAAAGAGAAATTACAGAAACATATGTACACGCATACAGGTATTGGAATAAGCATATCTCGGGGAGAACGGTTCACTCAAAACAGAAAAATGATCGAGAAGTATCAGCACAAGTACTACTCGGTAATAAATTGGTTGTCCGTGCTTAAAACATTAAGACAAGCAGTTGCTTTTGTGGGTAGAAAAAGCACCGACTCGCCAATTGCGGGTAGAACTTGCGTAGAGAGCATAACTGGGTATCAGTGAGCAAGGCAAAATGTCTTTAACTTGACTGTGTTCCATTTGTTGTCTGTAAAAGCGCACCCATTAGCAGTTGCAGGTTATTGGCGGCCAACGGATTCTGTCTCAAGATGCCTGCTATTACATTGAGCTGCTCGACACTCGCATTAGGCACTCTTTGCAACAACTCCTGGATAGCGGGAGCCGCAGCTAGTGATCCAAGCACGTGAATGGCTGCCTGCTGGCCAGTGATGGCTTGATTAGGCAGCGGGGCGTTAGTGGAACCGTTGTTGAACTGTCCTCGTTGGGGATCAGGACCTTGGGCGGGACCCTGAGCGAGGCCTAGCGCTGCGGGATCGACTGGGTTGTACTCATTATCCCCTTGCAAAGGACTGGCAGCACTCCTGGAAGGGGCTTGGGGGGTTGTATGGGAGGGTGTAGACTGGTTGAAGTTGGTTTTGACAACAAGAACAAAGAGGAGAAGCCGGGTCGGTGTGGGATCTTGGACTTGGTTGTTCTCGAGTAGTTCAATAAAGTCGGGTTTCTTGCTGTGACCGGCCTCCACGGGCACTAGGTAGGCATCCTTAACAGCAGGAAGAGGGTGTTTCCCGACCACTCCGTACCTTTTGCGGTCCATGAAATAATTGAACAGTCTGTTGAATTGTACGGCATCATCTGCTGCATGGGGCTGCTCAAGGGCCACCACTGAAATATCTGTAGTATGGCTATATCTTAATCCGCAAAGGTAATTACTTGCCAATTGGATATCAATCCGACCATCCACTGTGATTCTTGGAGGTACAAGTTGTGACCAGGGAATCTTTGCACTGAGGTCCGCACCACCGACATGTCTCCCGGCGGTCCGAAATTCAGCTACAGAGCTCATAGACACAGAACCGTGCCAAATGTCTCCATCGTCCTGAATGTCCTTGGGAGAATAGGGCGGGGAATCAGCTTCGTCCCTTAACAAGTTGTCAATCTCTGCGTCCTCCTGGACTTTGTTCATGGGGTGTGGAGGCTCATTGAATGAGGATGCCGGACCGAATTGCTGTTCCGAGTGAGAGGCGCCAGGAGAGTGAACGCTTGACCAAACGTTCTCAATATTGAAATTGGAAGAGTTTCGGCGATTGGTATCAAAAGTTTCACGCGCAGTCCTATCTGCATATTGTTGGCCATGGGCAGCAGTTGGGCTGGTATGCCGCGGGCTCTTGGCGGATGGTAGCTCGCTTTCGGTAGCAGTGTCCCGACGAGCTGGTGCGGTAGAGAAGACGGATTCGGTGCCAATGGTCTGTGGATCGGACTCTACCAGCTCTTCTCCTTTATGGGTCCGTCTGATACGAGGTCCCTGTTCCTGGATGATAGTATGCTGTCTCTCAGCCTCCCGCTTGATCTCTTCATCTTTTTCACGCAGCTCTTGGCTGGCCATGTTCTGTGTGCTCATTGTCGATATAGCATCTGGTGTTGTACGGCCTACAAGCAGACTATCACGTAACGAAGGATTTTTCCTTACATTGAACAAGATGGTCCGCAGTTGGTTTTTATAGGCATCATTAGGCTCCCCAGTTGACCCACAAAGATTCCTGTACATACAATCTTCTATCTCTGTTCCGAGCCTTTCACCGACAGCCTCTTTTGTGCTGTCTGATGGGATAGTGAAGGTCCCAGCAGCCACTGCAGTACCAGCAATCTCGGTGACCAGCTTGGACAAAGCAGTTGCGGCGCTTCTTCTGGCTACAATCAGGTGATCGGTCCCAGCTGTAGACCCAGACCGAGATTTCAAATTGGGGCCCTGGATAGGAGTCATTGGACTCGTGGCACTTTGCCTTGCACTTTGCATTCCACTCTGAACAGGCGAGGATGATACTGGGAGGTTTGTAGACAGTTTTTGCAGTTTCTGTCTCGAACCCTGCTTAGGGTTTTGTTATGGTAAGCTTGTATCAGGGAAAAAGGGGGACAGATATAGTTGAACTTACGGATTCCTGCGTGATACCCTCCTCTCGTTCCTCATGTTTGCGTTTATGGGCACCAACGTCCTCATGATGAGCAGGCACAGCTACTTCAATATTGTGCTGCATCGGGGGTGACTGCTTGTCACTCTTGGCCATAGTTGGAGTATCGCCATGTTCCGGCTTGACGTCACTCTGCCTACCTTTCTTTCCTCGTTTTCCGCCCTTCTTTTTGCGAGATTTCCTCTCTTCCGCCTCTTGTGCTCTTTTTGCTGCCGCTTCTTCCCATGGTTTCTCACCCCTACTTATCTTGTCCAACAACTCCCTATGATTCTCTGGTTTGCACCGCTCGCAAAAATATTCAGCTGGCTCTTCTCCCTTTGGGAAGACAAGACCCATGCAGTCATTGTGTTGCCAGGCAGCACATTTGTCACAGCATATCATATCACGTTCGACGTCTTCTTCCTCCTCGTATTCGCCACATATACATCGGATTATTTCGTCTTCTTCGTTTAACACGGGCGGCGTGGGTTCGTTCGAGCTTTGTTTTTGACCCTTTCCTTGGCCCTTACTTTTCCGTTTGTTTTGCGGGGGGTCGATATCGAGGTTCTTGTGCTGGCCTTTGGTTGCTCGGCCAGAGCGGCGTGGTTCGTCTGTCACCATATGTTAGCTTCTGTTCATAACAATGAGGCCTGTTCCCTCCACGACGCAGATGGCGGGAATTTCACGAAGGCATCGCTGGTCTGGATGCTCTCTGGCAAACCAAGAATGTACAGTGTGGGATACAAGTGCTTACCAGCCATGATCTTATAAGTTAAGGAGACAGAAACGCTGTTGATAACCGATAGTCTACAATCCTTTGAAGCTCAGGAGCGTCGAGGGCTGTTGATTCTGCTTGCAACCCAACGAAACCGTTTTGACTACAGGCATCGAAGGTGCTTAAGAGTAATACACAGGGCTTGTCTCTGATGACAGCAGACGTGACGGATAACTGATATCTGAACTCCCTCCTTGAACGTAATATCGTGTATACCAGAGTGATACTTTTCTTGTGCGGGGAAAGCCTCCACTCCCAGACTCAATAGCCGTACCGTAAGAGAAGGAATCGTAATTATATCTCTTCCCTTTATCAACTCAAGATTATGTAGTGACGGTATCGCTGCCCTGGAAACAGGAAAACGCACTCTTGCTTATCGCTGCTTGTATTGGGGCTGTCTGCGCGAATGGGATGAAGCAAAAAGCGCGCTCAGGACACGGTGCAGTGTGGTATCTTTTATCAGGTAGAGAGTAGTGCTGTGATAAGTTATTATAGGCACCCCTAATATTCACAAAACAAAAAGTGCGTAAGGAGAAAGAAAAGAGAGAAACTTGTTATTGCTGCGACGTTGCTGAAGTTGTTATTATTATAAAAAGAAAGAAAAAAAAGTTGGCTGACAAATAGTTACTAGAAGTGGTTAGTCTCTCACGTGATAGCCTACTCTAAATTCAACATCAAAAAGACAATTTTATATCAACAACAACAAGAACAACGGAGGAAAAGGAGAACTCCCTTACTTTTATTAACTAGCTTAATACTAATATCTTTATATTCTGGATAATAGCTCAGCATGCTTTTTGAACACATCTCATTAGCTCACATGCTCAATTTTTTTTTTTTTTTTTTTTTTTTTTTTGGCTCTAGACATAATAAGTCATCGCAGACCAGGGCCCTAGGTTTATGCTTCACT
Organism: Trichophyton rubrum CBS 118892; assembly: GCF_000151425.1. Classification (NCBI taxonomy): domain Eukaryota; kingdom Fungi; phylum Ascomycota; class Eurotiomycetes; order Onygenales; family Arthrodermataceae; genus Trichophyton; species Trichophyton rubrum. The sequence goes on along the minus strand of NW_003456426.1, from coordinate 625,971 downwards.
GGAGGAAGTTTAGAAACTTCAAGCTGAATTCTGTCGAGTATTTTATGGCATATTTTAAGTTTCCAGTGTAATGAGACATTCTGAGCTTAGAACGAGTGCCCTTGATGGCTAAGTGCTACATGCGTTTCCGCCATTGCGAGCCAATCGACCATACCACGGAAGCTGGCGACAGAGCTATCCGAGGCTCTGGATTCAATACCCACGGTATACTCAGCCTCCCTCAGCAGCAGCCTCCCTTGGCGTCTGCTGCTGCTTCCGATGCTGTTTTCTTAGGAGTCAAGAGCCAGTTGTTTGCAACCCAAGCAGGCAGCAGCAGCAGCAACGCGTTGTTCTTCGGCCCGGGCTTCTAGAAGTATTCTTCTGCATGGAATTTCTGTGCCATACCGGAAGTAATTGGCTAGAATGGCAGCTCTCTTGCTTTCCAGATCTTTCGCCGGGGTTCTGAGATTTACCTCCAGCTTCCTGGGTAGGCAGCAGTGTCACCGGGACGGCTTGCATTAAATATTTTGGTGGAGAAATAGGAGGAGCTATTAGGGTAGATGCCAGCGCTGCAGCCATCCTCTGCCTGTGATCGTTGGTTGGATGGCCAGCAATTCCAAGCTATGAAGGCACAATAATGCGGTAATAACTATTAAAAGCCTGAGACCTCAATCGAGCATGCGTGACCATGTTGCCTAGATCAAACAAAATGGGGTATATCAGGGACGTCTTCATGCGAGTTAAGATCTTGTATATTACAACGCCAGGCGCAACATGGGAGTAACTATATGCACTCCTCTCCCAGTTAGCGTTGTAGCACAACACAACCCAGGGCTTGTTTCACATATTCTCGGCTGGTAACAAGAACACTCTGGATAATCTGATGCTTAACCGCCCGACTGGGGTCGACAAACTTGTCCTATTAATAGGACTGCTGTGAGTATATTTTTGCCTATTAGTTATGCAGGGATGGTTAACTTGTAACAACACCAGCCCCGGCGCTTAGAGGCATAGACACTGCTCCCTGCCTGTTTGTCCCCCCAACAAGCAACCACATCGTGGATAAATATTTTCTCTGGTCTCTAGCTTCTTCATCTTCTTTCTCCTTACATACCGGCAGAGACACTTTCCGTGTTCACCTATCATTGCATCCAAATTACCTTTTATCCCCAACATACTGGATACTGTACGCCTTCAAAATGCAGGCGGACCTAGTATGTGATACGAGTAACATCGACCACCAAAACCATAAGGACAGCCCGGCTACCACTTCGATGGATGATCAGATTCAAAATTTTGTCAATCACTCTGGTGATACGTCATCCAAACTTGGTGATCCCGATCCATCCGACTCTAACTCTACCAACTGTATCAGACCAGACCAAGACGACTCGATAAATGAAGATGATGCCGAGGAGCTTCCTTGTCACCTGGAATTATTTGATCTAAAGTACCCCGCCGATGGATCGGGATATGCTGCCCCAGCCAATGGATACCAAGAATGGAATGTTGGTTTAAAGCACCTGATGAACAAGCGAAATCATGAAATCAAGAAGTGCCGTGAAGCAAAAAGAACCAGATGCTTAGCTCAGGGCCTCCCTGCGGAAAGCCTAGAGTCTCGACGGCTGAGGAAAAAGACTCGGGTTCGAAATTTAGCTTCTTGGGTATTTGAGGATAAAGCAGCCACCTCCTTTACTATTTGCACCAAAGGGGAGAGGCAAGTGCCGAGCGAAGATGATCTGGGAATTACGGAAGATGATGTGGGAGACCTTCCTATTCACTGTGACATACTTCATCTGCGATACCCTGCTGATGAATCAGGATATGCAGCTCCAGCCAAGGGATACCAAGAATTTCAGGACAGCATTAAAGAGAAGAGGTATAGAAGCAGGAGAATGGGCAAAGCAAAAGACGCAGGAATGCGTCAACAGTGCCTGGATCAGGATCTCCTAGCCGAAGATTCAGAAGATAGGCAGCACAGAGAGTACCCCCGCGCAAGATGGCGAGCTGAAAAAGAAATGCTAGGCGAGGATGCATCTGATATAGATACGTCGCTTAGTGACGATGAATTTGCGTCTGCCCCTTGGGTGTTTAAAGAGCTAATTGGCCCTCGACTGTCTGGTGATAGGCGCGTAAAAAACCATTCCAGAACTCCTCCTAATCCTTTACGTGAAACTATGGATACATCTGAAAATATCTCACCTGAGGACCAGGAGATACAGCAGAAAGTGGCTAGGCTCAGGGAGTCAAAATATCGTGTCTTTTCCAAGCCAGGCCCACGCAATTTCATTCCACTATTTGAGTTTGAGAGGTTGACAAGAGAAGAGAGACGAGCCAAAGGTATACCTACACCTCCTCGTTCGCCATCACCTCTACACTCGCTCTTCGATGGGTGTGTTGGTGATGGACCAAGAGTACCAGAGCTTCAAGAAACCGAGGCTGAAAATATACCAATCAACGATCATGGGGCTGACGCTGGAGAATCATCCCCAACAAAAACCCACGATCATCTAGACAGAGTCATTCCCCCCCATTTGCAACCCACAGTAGAGCCGGGTGAGGATGAGTCCATTTTTTCTATCCAGCAGAGCCAAGGCACTGAGAATATGAATGAAAAAGAGGCAGTGACCGAACCCCAAGGGATAAAGAATCAAGATAAGAGCCAAGAAGCTTCACGCACCGAAGTACTAGCTGCTAATACCCTATCTCGGTCAAGTCGCATTTCTGCGGACATGCCGAAGTATACTAGCGGGGAACCTGGGTCACCTCGTTACCGTAAGCTATCCATTGATGTTTCGACAGATGATGAGTTACTCATGTATGACAAAATGTACGGTACCAATATTCGCGTGGAGCCTATGGACCCTGATGACACTGATGTCGTTATGATGTCCGAGTTTGATTTTATGGAATGGCGCATGGGCATCCCTACTTCTCCAAGTTCCGCACTCTCACCATCCGAGAGTGCCTCCACGGAAACTTCTTTAGGTAGCTCATATGAGCGGGTGAAAAAACTAAGGCACCCACGTGTTGGTCAAAAATGGTATGTAAAGCTATGGAGACACCCAGGTTTCTGCCTTTCCTTCTTGGCTAAGTAACATTTATAGGAATAGGCGGCGTCCACAACTCGCCAGTCCAAAACAAGAGACTAGAAAGAGGCACTGGGGTAATTTTGGCCGATATTGCTCTTCGGAAGAGGAGACTGAAACAGAGGTAACTAGAAGTGATACCAAGCACCGTACAAGGAAGGGATATAGGGAACATAGACGAGCAGTTCCTGTGCAAGATACAAGCGAAGATGTGAATATCATTATCGATCTTTATCTGAACATAGACCCCGAACTCCAAGCAAAAGTCAGCTACGGTAAACAAAAGTCTGGGGATTGCAATTTAGGGGACTTCACTAAGAGTCCCGTAGATGCGCCTGCGCCTGAGCTAGAGGCGCAAAGGGGTAGGTTCATATAATATAATATTCTAATTTTGGCAATTCATAGCTAACTAAAAAATGGCAGATTGGTTTAACATTGGTCTGGAGAGTGAGACTATCATGACAGGTCTAGTCGGCCTTGCTGTTGGATTAGCTGCTGGAATGGCGTTTCGACGATTCAAGTAGATCTCTGGTTTAAGAAAGCCTTTTGAGATGGATGATTTTCCTACGAATCTTTGATTACCGTCACGAAATTATGTGTATAGATATGATGCTATATAGAATAATGATGACTCATCTCTCTTCCTTGCATTCTTTCTAGTCTCCCTCGAGGACTGGTCAGTTACAATGTTGCTGTGATGGAAGCTCCAATGAAGCTAAAAAATAACATAGAGTTAAACTTTGATTGGATAAGTCAATCAATTCACGTGACAATATCTTAACTACATAATCATTTTAGTTTAACTGGAGCCGCAATAGCGAGCTAACGACAAGATGCCTACAGCTCTTGATAGCGTCACCATTCCAGGTCGACTATACAGGCCGATTACCAAAAATCTTTATCACTCTCTCAGAAAGTCGCTATGGTAGATGTTCGGGAACTCCTTCGAAACGAACTCGCGTCAAGACAACTCCCAAGCTCGAAAGCCGCCAAAAAACGCAGACACGGCCCTGACTTGGAGCCAGCACGGAAGAAGCCCAGAGCAGACACAGAAGAAGGGGTGAAAGATGAGAGTGCCCCGACTGTCAATAGTATAGCAGAGATACTGGATGGACCATCTCCTCCCCGAGGCTTAAGTGCGGATAAAATGGAGTCCGCACCTGAGATGATTACCGAGGAGATTCCACCTGCACCTGAAAATCAAGATGTCGATGAGGATGAGTGGGCAGCTTTCGAGCGGGAAGTTGCTCAGCCTTCCAGGGAGCAACCGCCTACCATGATAAATACCTCTGCGACAATATCTGCTGCCCCCGTGTCTGCCGCTGAACTTGAGTCGCGTGAACGCGAGGACCGGGAGGCGATGGCAAAGAGCCGGGAGGCAGCATTACTGGGGGACCGTGAGGATGCTACTAGATTCTTAGAGGAAGAATTCGACGAGATGGAGGAATTGGATCAACGTGTCAAACGGCTAAAGCAGATGCGGGATGAGATTCGCCGCAAACGAGAAGAAGAGAGTAGCAGACCTAACGATGTACAAGAAAGTGGGCTGTCGGATAATCACACGGCTGATGATGGGGACGAAGACGAAAACAATGATGATGAGGGGGAAAGTTGGGATGATTGGGGATTTAGATGATGAAAAAAGGATTTGTACAAATGTTAAAGATTGCCCTGAATCAGTCTTTTATAAAACGATACCCTACGTTTAATTCGTCTTCCAACGATGATGTTCGTTGATGTAATATAGCATAGCGCGATTCCTATTTACAATTAGTGCCACCAGAATTCATGCGGTACACACGCAGCTAGGTGTCATCCATATAACTTTTTAAACCCTCTCTGCCCACTTTCATAGCTCTCTGAATCTCTTCATCCTCCTGGCGGAGGGCATCTTTGCTATGCATAACAGCTCTCTGCTGCTTTCGCTTCTCTTCTTGCACTCTCATTTCACGGTCATGCAAGGCCTTCTCCCGCTTTCGCCGTTCTTGCTCTTTCTTTAGCTGTTCGGCCTTTTCTGCATCGTCTAGCGTATCTGGTTGCTCTGGAGCAGCGGGTAGTGTAAGGATGTAAGACCCAATAAGCTCATCTCTGGTTTGCGAAGATAGTGATATATATCGAATGTCGGATAGAATTTGCTGAGGTAGTGAGTGGATCGAGCTTGACGCATTGAGTGATGATAGCGGGATAGACTTGAGTAGAGAAGATAGATCAGACTTCCGAGTACTTTCTGGAAGTTTTAGTCTTGCGATATGGTCACGGTAGTGCTTTTCTTTCTCTTTTTCTGGTATTCTGCTGTCTTTCATTTCCGGCTCCTTTCGATACTTTCGCTTAAACTCAGGCCAATAGAGTTTAGGGGTAGCATGCTCATGCAGAAGAGCAAAATATCCAATCCGAGGGTTTGCCTGTTGTTCCTTCTTCTTGCGTTCCTTGTGCTCATGTATTCGGTCACGGCTCCATTTCGACCAGACCTCCCGTCTTGATTTCATATTGGGCAGAACTGTGTACCTCGGGTCAAAAACTATCTTCCCTTCTTCAATGATAGTTTCCCAAGGAGTATATGGGCTTATCCTGAAGTCGTCAAGCAAATCACGGAATAGCGCAATGGTATCTTCTTCGGAGAGAGGTGGTTCCTCTTCATTCTCTTGCCATTCAGTTTCGCCACCTTCGCCATATTCATCATATTCGCCGGGGCCACCGCCGTAGTCGTCTGCCATGGCGGCCAACTGATATTCGATGTCGTCTTCGTTGAATTCGACCTGCTGATTCACTTCCTCGTCGGCTTTTAGTCGCTTTGAGGGTTCTTCCTCTTCATCATCCGTCACTTCCACCTCCTCATATTCGCTATCTGAGTCTCGTTTCTCGGGCACAACATCAGTGGGCGCTGGTGTTTGTTCCGATCGCTTTTCAGATGGTTCAATACCAGCCTCTGCTTTCGGTGTCTCTTCTTCTCCTCTTTTACGCCTTTCTTCAGCTTCTCGCTCAATACGGTCATATTCCACAACACCCTTCATCACCTCGGCAGGAAATTTCCAAAAGCTCTCGTTTGTTTCTGGGTTGTGGACAAACCGACGGCCCAGTTTTGTCTTTACCAGAACCCACGGAGCACATCCGGGTATAGCGTGTTTTTTCTTCGGCCGGTCTTCAGGATGACGGTGTTTTCTATAGTGCTCTCTAGTTCGAGACAGCCCTTGGAAGTTCGGGTCAAAGCCTCGCGTAACATGGGCGGGTGGTGGGAATTGTAGCGGATAGGACGGTAGTGCAGCTGGTACCGCAGCAGGCACCGGTGTCTCTTCAACAGGCCGCTTATATGTTGACTGTTTTGTCTCTGCATTATAGTAATATCGATGCCCTGGTACATATAAGTGTCAGGGTGAACCATTGATCAAGGGTATGGCTTCTGTATCTCTTTACCTGAGGGCGCTTTGTGCTCGGTCCATCCTGGCGGTAGGGCGTTAGCCGGAGTATAAGTCGACTTCAGCATCCTGTTCACTATGTCCCAAAGTATTCGCCGTCCTGGCAGACGTATTTAATTGCGCTGGTGTTGTTCTCCCTCTCCTCGCCTTCTGCCTTTCTGGGGTTTTTTTTATGTTGAAGTTCTGCGGCTGCTCTCTGATTGGCCCGAGCTCTCTCTTGGTACGCGCGATGCTTTTGGTGGCCTAACCTAACTCACTGAAAGTTGCTTCTTGAGCTGTCCGAACAACAACAACGACAGTCAGACAGACAGCGGGGAAGCAGAGGGAGAACGCATACACGAGGCCGACACTACCTTCCTACCAAACACTGGAAGCAGATTGCTTGGGAATAAACTGTTACAGACACGGCTTTGCACTTGGAACAGGATAAATGGCGCGGAGATACGACTCCAGGGTAGGCCTCTCTCCCCTTCCGACTAATCCGCCCGCCAGCTAGCTGAAGGCGCCAGACTGACGGTGATACTGGCTGTAGACGACTATATTCTCGCCGGAAGGCCGCCTGTACCAGGTTGAATATGCTCTAGAGGCCATCTCCCACGCCGGAACCGCCCTCGGCATCTTGGCCAAAGATGGGATAGTTCTCGCTGCGGAGCGGAAAGTCACCAGCAAGCTTCTGGAGCAGGACACCTCTGCAGAGAAGCTCTACATCTTAAATGAGTCAGTTATTTTCTATGGAGCAGCCGTTCTAATCCCGCCCGTTGTTAATAATATGGTTGTAGTAACATGATATGTGCCGTTGCGGGAATGACTGCCGATGCCAATATACTCATCAACTACGCCCGTCAAGCCGCTCAACGATATCTCCTCACCTATAACGAAGATATCCCGTGTGAACAACTAGTCCGTCGATTATGCGATTTGAAGCAGGGCTACACCCAGCATGGTGGTCTCCGGCCGTTCGGTGTATCCTTCATCTACGCTGGCTACGACCCACTCCGGCAATTCCAGTTATACCAGAGCAACCCTAGCGGCAACTATGGTGGATGGAAAGCTACCAGTGTCGGGGCTAACAATGCTAGTGCACAAAGTCTTTTGAAGCAAGACTACAAGGAAGACTGTGATTTGAAGGAGGCCTGTGGCATGGCTGTCAAGGTTCTGAGCAAGACCATGGACTCTACAAAGCTGAGTAGCAAGAAGAGTAAGCACTCCATATCTTTTCTATGGTTAGTTACTGGATATCTCTAACCTAGTATTATGAATTTTAGTTGAGTTTGCTACTGTTGGAAAGACCAAGGACGGCAAGATCTATCACCACCTTTGGGGTGCTGATGAGATCGATGCTCTTCTAAGGGAGCATGATCTAGCTAAGCCTGATGACCAGGAGACTGGATAAATGGCTAACTCATGATTCTACAACCATGTTCTGCCTACAACGAGACGGCGTTCTGGCTCTATGTTTACTATGCAGCGGATCAAGACTATCAATCATCACAATCCATAATATAACCACTTGGGGCTCTGGTCCTTGCGTTTTGTCAGCATATAAAGTCGTAAGCTTATGAGTTTTCCCGTCCCGAGCTGCATTATTTCCAGGTCCCTCTTTCAGTCAGCATTATATCGTGCGGATATATAATGTTACCTAAGAGATATGTCCCCGGCAGCTATGTAAACGGCCCCTCTCCGGTAATGCCTGGCTGAAAACTCTCTCATAGCTGGTCGAGCGAAGTCTATGCCAAGGCGGCAAGTAAGCTAGAATAAACCAATCAGAAATCGTTAAATTGGAGCCAATCGAAAGCAAGGACCCTGGACCTTAACTGGCTCTGATAACCGCACGCAAAACGCGAGATCAACTCTGATGCTCCAACGGAATGCCACAGTCAGGATCAACTTCTGACCTCATGAGTATATTGGCTCCCGTATGCCATTAGTCTTTTGCAATATATCTCATGCAGTAAATTGCTGCTAAAATCTGTATTGATACCCATGGTCAAAAGTTGCCGGCCATGCTCCTGAACGAGATGCCGACTTGCTCCGGGGATTCAACGCCATGCAAGCGCAATGAGACCAACCGGAAGTGACTGACGGGGGTGAATGGTCTAGGGATCCCTGTCGATATAACAAAACCCGGCTGTCTCAACATGCTCGCAATGCATACCATTTTGGGATCGGTGATTTACAATGAGGGCGACTTTTTTTGAGCCCCTTAACACTGTGAATAGATACATACATACATACATACATACATACATACATACATATATATATATATATTGGTGTCTATCGACTGAATTCTCGCGGCTCAATGATAATCTCTCTGCTCAATATATCTCCTCTTTACCGAGGCCTGATTACAGCAAGCTGCATAACTGCTGGGCGTTGGCCAATATGAGAGAAGCAACTGTTTCCTGCTCCCGAACTGATACAAATGTAACCCTAACAGGGGCAGCAGCGGTACACGGCCAGGCCAATACCATCAGCACTGTTATCTCTACGAAGAAGACATGGCGTTTTTGGGCCATATTCCCTGCACTATGCATGACTACTTTTTTATCTGCGCTCGATACGTCAATTCTTTCAACGGCGCTGCCGACTATATCCAAGGATTTGGGTGCTGGTCCTCTATACATCTGGATTACGAATGCATACGTGCTTTCGTCTACTGTCACGCAACCCCTCTTCGGTCAATCAGCCAACATCTTTGGTCGGAGATGGCTCTTAATCCTCTCGGTTGTTTGGTTCGCTATCGGTAGCGGATTAGCTGCAGGTGCGAACGGAACTACCGTGATCATTCTAGGCAGAACTATTCAAGGCATTGGCGGCGGGGGCATTAATACCCTGATAGATATTGTCATTGGAGACCTGGTACCCATGCGTGAACGAGGAAAGTACGTTGCGCTGATGGGTGTTATCTGGGCCATTGGCACTGTGGTAGGGCCGGTACTTGGTGGCGGCCTGACTGAGCATGCCTCCTGGAGATGGATCTTCTACATGAACCTCCCTCTCTCCGGGCTATCCCTGATTTTGCTGTATTTTTTCTTGCGTGTGGCATCTCCACCAGGTAATGGTTTCTACAAACAGCTTTTACGTGTGGACTTTATTGGCAATATGATACTTGTCATGGCTGTCATATCTATTCTCTTGCCATTGACCTGGGCGGGCACGCTCTACCCTTGGTCCTCTTGGAAGATTATTTTACCCCTCGTTATTGGGTTCCTGGGATTGATTCTTTTCTATGCACATCAGACATCGCGTTTCTGCCGTGAGCCATCTATCCCATTGAGATTATTCCCCACACCTACATCTCTCTTTTCCCTCATCCTAGGATTCACGGGTTCTATTCTGATCTATTGGGTTGGCTACTTCCTGCCAGTCTACTTCCAGGCTGTGCTAGGAACGTCCGCAACGAAGTCTGGTCTTTTCGTTCTTCCAATTACGGGTGCAGTTGCCCCCTTCGGCATCCTGGCCGGTATTCTGATTTCCGTCTGGGGCAAATACCGAGCTTTCCATTTCATTGGTTTCGGTCTTATGTCAATCGCCGTAGGGCTCTTCTCAATTCTTGATCAACACTCGTCGGCCGGGTATTGGGCAGGGTTCCAGATAATTTTTGGAGCTGGATCAGGCTTGATATATTCAAGCACATTACCGCCAATCCAAGCCTCCTTGCACGAATCTGATATGGCTACGGCAACTGCAACCTGGGCATTTATGCGGGGTTTTGGGTCCATCTGGGGGGTTGCTATCCCCACTGCAATATTTAACGAGAAGACTGAATCCCTTCTCGGAAGGATCAGCGATCCTTCTTTAAGGCGTCAGCTCTCGAACGGTGGAGCATATGCACTCGCAAGTTCCGGACTCTCATCCTCCCTCATGCATGACCCGAAACTATTAACGGAGGTGATTGGGTTATATACTCAATCTTTAAGGTTTGTATGGTTGCTAGCAATACCCTTCGGCATGTGCGGATTCGTTGCCAGTTTTCCCATTCGCCAGCTTGAATTAAAGACACATCTAGAGACTGAATTTGGGCTGCAAGAGCAGCGACAGGAAGGTTAGGGACAATCTTTTCATTCGCCCTAAATCTCTGATTCGTGAAATTATAACACACTTTTTCATTTGGTCAATAAAGACCATAAACAGCCAAAGGAGATTCGCTGTCCTGTGTTACTTGAAATAGAGCATGTCCTTATTTGGAGATCATCCCAGCTACTCTTCAGATGCCACTAAATACAGGATTTGCTCCGTTATCGTAAAGGAAGGTGGAACTCACGTCACCACATTGAACTCGGGTCCCTTAGTGTCTTGGTAGTTATCTCTTGTTGTCTTTTCCACTAACACCCCTGAGGATGGCTCGGGGGCACGGAGTTCCGCCAACTTGGATTAAATACCTGGAAAGGTCATGCATGCACATGCGGAAGTGCGTATTATGTGGGGACAATCAAACAGAGGGTTATAGAATAACGTGCCTAGGTGAGCCAGGGATGAAATGCCGCTGCTGGTTGCGACAAATGCGATTCCAATGGTTATCGGCTTATAATTGGGCGGTGATTATTCCTTGAACCAGGCAGATTGAATGCACCAATCCCAGGATGAATCAAGGCAAATACGGGATCCATGGAGAACCGGCGTAGAGTTCTGAACCAGACAACTGGGACGGTGGAGATGAAGGTGAATGCTCCCATGCTGTAGGCGGCTCAGGGAGAGTTGATTGTTGGCTATTTGTACAGCCAATCCTTGTTTGCGTCTTCAAGCCCGAGCCTCCGCCTCGGATAACATCATGCATTTAGAGGGTGTCCGGGATACTAATGCGATTTCAAAAATTCCGGAGTATGGACATCCTTGATTGCACGCATTCACAGAATTATCCCATGTCTGGCAGGACTATGTCGCCTGCTTCGCTCCAAACGACCCGGCAGCGGTAGTAGAGATATTCGGAAACCCATACAATATGTTAGGGGCCTATTCCTGTTCCTCTATTGATAAACCTACTATGTCTCCATGGATTTCTTGTTTTTTTTTTCCACCCACGGACTACTGTATTGACAATGATCTCGAGGATTTTGACAGTAGCTTTTTTGAGATGACGAGTGCGGACGTCCAAACACTAGATCCTCAACAGCGCCAACTGCTCGAATGCTGCTATGAAGCTCTCGAGTGTGGAGGTATCCCCCTCAACCAGGTTGCAAATACCATGACTGGCGTCTATATTGGTAATTTTGCCAGTGACTACGAGTCGCTGGCGTTCAAAGAGCCCGAGAAAATCCAGGGCATGCAAGTTCTGGGTATGGGGAGGACGACTGTGAGCAACCGCGTCAGCTATCTGTACAACTTGAATGGACCAAGGTGAGCTGTCTCTGTTGAATTGCTATCCTGGGGGTATTATGGTAACAACTAGATCAGCGTCAACATGAACACGGCTTGTTCCTCCACAATGTATGCCGTCCACTTCGCCGTGCAGCCCTTCGAAACGGCGAGATCCCAGCCGCGTTTGTCGGCGGCGTCAACCTTATCTTAACGCTGGAATACCACTTTGCTATTGGACAAATTGGCGCCTTGTTTCCAACCGCCATGTGTCACGCCTTTGACGCGTCTGCCGACGGCTACGCGCGCGGAAAGTCCATCAATGTTTTGTACTTGAAGCGGGTCTCTAATGCATTGAGAGACGGCGATCCTATTCGGAGAATAATCAGAGGCGTCTCTTTAACTGCGTGAGTCTGCCGGGAGCCCACGTGAGCTGACGGCTGGGTGGTTGAGACTGCGCAACTACGGAGTACTAACTCCTCGAATAGGATTGGCAAAAACAATGGTATCACCCTGCCTGGCGCAATGGCGCAGGAGTTGTATATCCGAAAGGCATATGAGCACTCGGGGCTTATTGATTATAACGCCGTTGGGTTCGTTGAATGCCACGGGACTGGAACGCCCATTGGTGATCCGATAGAGACCACAGCAATTGCAAACGTGTTTGAAGACAGTCGAGACTGGCATGTCCCATCCTTATCGGATCAACAAAGCCTCAGGTAGGCCATGGTGAGGCCGGCTCTGCCCTGACAAGCATTATCAAAGTCGTTTTTGCGATGGAAAAAGGACTCATTCCTGGAACAATCGGTATCAACAGGCTGAACCCAAGCCGTGAGTGCCCCTGATTATCAACGTCATAACTATTTGTCGGACGCTGCTAACTATAGTTAACTGATTTCCGGCTGGTCAGTGGATCTGCGACGGGGATGTCTGGCTGTTGTCACCAAGAACAATCCCTGGCCTGCAAACAAAGCAAAGCGTGCATCTGTCAATTCTACGGGGTACGGGGGCGCCAATGGGCATGTAGAACTTGAAACTATCGAGGAGTATCCGAAAGGCTCAAATGTGCGGCTGGATACGCAGGCTCAGTTCTGCGTCGACCCTTACACGTCCATTTTGTAGACGCAGTTTTTACTCCCGAACTTCGCCCATGATGAGTACTCACTTACGAGAAGCCTGGAAAACATATCGGACGTATTGCACTGTGGAAAAAATGAAATTCAAGGGTTGCTATATACCTTAGCTGAGCGCAGGACTAGATTTCCTTACCGAGGCATCATACCCATAACCATTTCCGATCGTGAGTGTGCCTTCGGCAAACCGTCAACGGGGAAGATAAATCTCGCTGTCCCCACGGTAGCTTTTGTTTTCACTGGCCAGGGAACGTAATGGGCGGGAATGGGATGAGAGCTTCTGGATAGTTTCCCTGCGGTTAAACGAGTTTTCTGGAGGCTAAATAAAGCATTAGCTCAATTAAAGCCTGCCCCAGCATGGAAACTCCAAGGTAATGTCTATGAAATAACACAATATGCGGGAGATTCCAATGCACTAATGCAGCTGCCTAATAGATATACTGCTTGAACCAGAAGAAACAAGCGGAATTGGAGACGTTGCATTTTCTCAACCAGCATGTACTGCGATTCAGATCGCTTTAGTGGATTTGCTCGGAAAAAATCCATCAGCTGCCTTGGCCCACGGAATCAATACGGTCCTGATGAACGAAAATCCAACGAAGAATCTTAGGTTTGCTACCCTGGACCTTGACCATGCCGCTGTTTCTGAGACTACGACGGCTATTAAGCAGACCGCAGACATATTTTTATTGGTTGCAAAAGCGCAATCAAGAGAAGAGTGTGAAACGGATTTCATTCTCAAAGACGGCGTCACACACATAAGTCGTGTTGTTCCCGATGCTCAGCTGAACGAAGAATTCAGGCTGGACAATGGAGATGTTCGCGTAGACCAAGATTTCCCAACCTCCGGGAATGTGCAGCTAGCCCTTGAAACACCAGGTCTTCTCGACACGGTATACTTCCGTGAGCAACTTACTTGTGACATTGATCTCGACTCAGATGAGCTGGAATTTAATGTTAAAGCCGTTGGCCTCAATATGAAGGTACGTCTCCCCGCTCGCTAACAACTGCCCAAAAACTCACAGTAGTATAGGACTATGTTATTGCTATGGGAAATTTCGAAAGCGTTAAGTCTAGTATCGAATCGACTGGGGTTGTATCTCGCATTGGTGCTAACGTCAAGAATATCAAACCAGGAGACAAGGTTATCTGTTTTGAGCGAGGCAATTATGACACTTTCTTGAGAAGCCCCGTCGCCAAGTGTCTAAAGCCAAATGACGATGATGATTTGATTGAAATGGCTACAATTGGCATTGCACTTGGTACTGCATTATATTCCCTGAGATACCTAGCTCAACTTGAAGCTGGGGAAACAGTTCTTATTCAAGCTGCTACAGGCGGTCTGGGTTTGGCAGCAATACAATACTCGAAGCTCGTCGGAGCAGAAATATATGCAACTGTTGGTACTCAAGCCAAAAAGGAATATTTGATTAACGAATTGGGCTTCCCAGAAAATCGAATCTTTTGGTCTCGCTCTCTTGACTTCAAGCAGAAGCTGTTGAAAGAGACAAAGGGGCGAGGAGCTGATGTAGTGCTTTCTGCAGTCTCAGGTCCAGGCTTCTATTAGGGCTTTGGCTGCCTCGCGCCATGTGGAAGACTAATTGACGTGGGTAGAGGAAATGTTTTGGACAAGGGAAACCTGGGATTGTATGTTTTTGATAGAAGCGTTAGTGTGTTTTCGTTCGATCTCAACTTCGTGCTCGAGAAAAAACCTCAGCTTGCTTCACGGTATGATGCCCAATTCACCGACTTCACACTAGCTTTCAGCTAATAATCTTCAGGCTTCTAGCAGATATGACGGAACTTCTAAGAGAAAGGAAGATCAAGCCAGTCAAAATAGATCGGACATATCACATTACCGACATGGAAAAAGCTCTTAGGTACTTCGGCCAAGGACAACATATCGCCAGGAAGGCATTGCTGTAACGACCTTCGCACAGGTTATTTCAGCATCAGATGCACGATTTGAGGAGCTGACGACTACGTTTGAGAGAGCCGTTTACGCAGATCATACGAAAGTGTAGGTATTTTACTGCAAGCGGCACCTTATTCCGACACAATGACGGCATACATTCATATTTCCACGGATTTAAACGTACTTGTAGATAGAAGGCATTTTTAGGCAACTAAATATATAAATGAGCTAATCATCTAACTAGCCAGTACTCAATCTATAGGTAATAACCCATCTATTTTGCGTATGGGGTACATGTACAGGAATTGCAAAACTAAGGTTGGTTCAACTCTGTCCGCTTGAATGTTTACTAGTGGCGTCAAATACTTAAGTGTCTCGAGAGAAGAAGACCCGCGGGCCTGATTAGCATGGCGGAGTAATACGGAAAGGATATTGACGGAAAAGCTGGTCAAAGGCAACATGTGGTGGCCGAATGGGGACAAAATACGGTGAAGCTGTGACTCTGCAGGGCCCTGGCATTAAAAGGGGTCTTGGGGAAATCCAACAATAGCTCCCGGGCGCGAAAGGTACCAATTTCGGCCAGTGAAGCTGTAGGAATATCTATCAGGATGAAACAGCGCTATAAATTAAAGAGGTGGAGAGGATGGCTAGAAGGTCAATGAGCAGGCAAAAGGGAACAAGGGAGCGGGCGGTAAGCAAAACGCAACGGTCCTGGAGCCCGTTTGGCCCGCTCCATGCGGCCCAGTGTTTTTTTTAACCGCATGGATGCAAAGTTTGAAGGTGGCTGGTAACGATGGGAAAGATTTCAGGGGGCGTGTGTTCCATGTAGCGCGTAGCTAATGCGAAAGACGCTTTGCTGCAGGTCGATAGGCAACGAGCGCTTCGTAGCCGGGCTTATTGACAACAACGCCTTCCCGGCCAGCCCATTGATGCCAAACCTAGGTGTAAATCCAGCCTGACAGCGCCATCCACGAAAGTCTGCACATTTATTTCGTTCTCTTTTTGATCCATGATCTCCTCTCGTAGTTGTTTTATTGTTTCCCCCTTTTTTTTGATGTCGGCGCTTACATCACATGATAACTACGTAAGGTAGACGCGCGCTTAGATGCGGTGCCCAAAACTGCGCGCGGGAGGCGTAGACGAGGTCACGGGCCTCTCCCGCCTTTTTTTCTTTTTTATTTATTTTTTCCGTTATTTTCTTTTTCAACGTCAAACAACAAAACGGCGAAGAAAAGAGCAGGAGAAGAGCGGAAGGGAAGCAGACAGGGCAGAGGAAAAGGGCCTAAGCGAGGTGCTAAACGGGCCTGTCTGTCTTTCGCGCCGATGGAAATTTCATGCGCGAGCTGCTCGGCTGCGGCGCAGGCCCGCCCTCTGTGTCGCGATGCCCCTGGTCAAGGAGGAAAATGATAGGCGGTTAACGACAGATTGTCCCAAGCACAAAAGACAAAAGGGACCCCTTGGGCGCCTAACGCCAGAATATCCCCGTTGTCCAGGGCTGGCGCGGGGCCCCTGAGACGGCTGTCGATGCAGCTTTTACGAAAATCCATTGGCAACCGGCGACTCTCAGCTTGCAAATGTGACGACGCTAAAACACATTCCATTCAGTCTTGGTCCACTAACTAACTAGCTAGTCAAATGTCCCTGCTCCGTGCAGTCATTGCAAGTCCGAAGTCCCTCACTATCCCGAAAGGTGTTGCAAAATCATAACAAGAAAAATCCAAATAAAAGTAAAGAAAAAGGCATAACACATGAGAATGCAGAGAAACGAAAACGAAAGCGTTATTACATGATATCGTTAGCAGTTGATACCCCCCCTTTTTCTTTGCACATCGGACCAACTCTCCATGCTTCACTCGAATTTTGGCCCCCGCATATATCCCTGGTCGTGCTCACTTGCCAATGGATCTCTGTTTCAATTGTCTCTCATGCTCCAATTGGCTGATTTCCTGTTCGAAATCCTTGACCATGGCCTGAGATTTCTCCATGGAAGCTTTCATGACGCTTCCTTCGCGGCGCCACCGGTTAATACGCTCTACCTCCGTGTTGCGTCGGCGGTGCTTGGTTTGGATCTTCTCGCAAAGCTTGCAGATGGCTTGGATGTTCTCTGTGTTGTGGACGAGTTTCATGCCGCAGGTTTCGCCCATTCGGTACTCGTGGTTGCACTTGGCAGCAAAGCTACCCCAGGCCCAATCACCGCAGAGGAATCTCTTCTGGCTGTAGAAGCACATGGTGACTTTGAAACACTCTTCATCAGTCTTCTATACCTTTGGAGCTTTCATTGCGCACTCACCAGCTTGTTTTCTTCCTTGTTGTTTTCTCGGTGTTTCAAGTGTGGCTTCTATGGACCCGATGGCGGATCGAGTTCCTGACTGACAAAGCAGTTTGTTTGGCAAGGGGAAACTTGACTATTGAGGAGGGAAGTATTGATGATGTAGGAGGAAGCGGTGCTTGCTATTGTTTTGTGTGCTGAATTTAATAAGGGGAAGTGTGTTGTGGTCGCTGTTGCTGCTCACTGGTGATGTCTGCTTTGTTGATGATATCTCATCCGCATTCTCGGGGGAAAGATGGCGATATTTATGCCTCGATGCAGAGAGCACCTTTGGATATTTTGATACCACGTCCATCCTGCATATTGAGGAGATGACCAACTGTCGTGTTCGCATGATTGCTGCCCACCTTCACTGGCCTTGGACGGCACTCTTTGCCTGTCTGTCTATCTGTCCGGCTTTCCTCTGGTCCCCCGGTCTGCCTTCTCCTCAGCTTGGCTTCTGTCTGTCTTGCTATCGGGTGTGGAGTGGTCTGAGAACCTTTTCACATTTGCCTCATGCATTCGCAACTTGGCCTAAGCACCCTTGCATGCTGTGTAAATGCGATCCGGTTTAGCACGGTTGACCAGATGTCGTGGACACTCCCTTGGCCAACGACCACCCTTCTGTTCAGTTGAAGATCTATCAATTAACTTTTTAGCCCATGCTCGCTTTTCTCCTAAGGGGGTGTCGCAAGCCCTCTGCATGTCCTTACGTTCTCCTATTCTACTTCATAACCCCTGCATCTCTTGCTCCACCTCGGGCTTTCTCTGAAACTCAACTGTGGGAAGGGAGAGGAAAGAAGCTGGTTGTACTACTCTTGGTCAAAGTGATCTCGCCGACAGTGCTGCAGCATCCTAACTGCCCAGTAGGCCCCACACACCTTCTTTTCCCTGCCATTCCAATATCAAAAGACTATTACAATGAGGCTGGCCACATACTATGTCGTTCACGGGATTCAATCCGATATACCCTTTCCCCCCCTCCCCTCCTCCCCTCTCTTCCTTCCTTCTCTGGCCACCAATAGACCGGCTCATCCGAAACGAAGCCGTCTTACATGCACTTTCACAGCTGAGCTGCCTCATCCAATTGATATGGTCCATGGGGGTGTTCAGATCACTTCAGCTCGTTTTCAAGTCAATCAAACTTTCCGACTTTCATTTCTCTCTTCTTCACCCTGCTGCAGTCTATGTGCTGTGTGACAAAGAGAAAATTTCATCACCAGGACCTGATTGATCCCTTCCAATAATTTTAGTCATGATTGGATTAACTTTGGTGCCCGTTTTCCCACTAACGGGCCGGTGAAAATAAACCAAGCGATACTAACCAATGCCTCCGAGCTATGATGATTGACTTTTTTTTACCCTCATTCTTGCCTATGCACCGGATCATGCAATTGATTGCCTCACCCTTCTCTCGCTTGGAAAAACCAGATTTTGATGTGGCAAAAGAGGAGAAATTCTGACTTCCCCTGTCAAGGAAGCTAGAAGTTTCGTGTGCCTTCCTTGAGCCAGATTGTCCCGCGCTATCAACTGTTTTGACTCTCTTGGAGACTGTGCCCGGTTGTACAAGCCATGGAGTGCATGAATTTCAGCTGATCGGATGATGCGGCGTCGATGAACCTAACCAGGCAATTCTAACCCTTCTACCCTCCTCGTCAGGTCCTGCATTAACTACACTAGGACACGCAAACTTGAACACACGGCCTGTGAAAGAGGGAGGCGAAATGGTCCCTCATTCTGCATTGGACAGGATGGATCGGATAAAACGGTCCAACTTGGATGAATGACATGGATGATGATGACACCAAGCTAGATTTTTCCAGACGGTCTGACGTGGCAACCTCTGGAGTGATCTGATATTGTCTCCATAATGATCATGATCATGATCATTATGATGATAATGGAGTAATATCAGCTTAGTAAAAGCGGTAAGGCCCTATCAAACGATTTCGCCTCAAGTCTCTAGGACAGTGAAGAACGCATCCGAGTTTCACAATGGAAACATTCACCGAGTGATTCCCTGCAGACTAACACATATACGGAGGAATGAAATACCCTAGTTAGGCTATGCTGTCGTTGGCGAGGGCAGTGTCATCGGTATCACAGCACGAAGCACGCCACAGCACCATCTACCCTGTTCTGAGAATCAAGCAGGGATCTTATATGACCCTCGCCCGGCATTTTCTCCTAACCTGTTCGTTTTTAATTGATATCAAGAACCTGACTCTGTTGTCTACCATCTTTCGATGGGAAAAGGATGCAGAACCATGCATAGCAAATGGGCAGCTACATTCACAGCAGCATGAACGTTGAAATTGAATTTTGGATGCACCGGCCAGCGGATCCATCGCGCTGGGTCGAGGTTACTCAGCTGATCTGAACACGGACTAGCGGAAGCTTGCGCTGCATAAAGTGTCCGAAGGGCAAATCAGACGGGGGAGACACAAGAAAGCAAAGATCTTCCCCGGAACGCATCTTACATCCCTGACAAACCAGGAGACTACAGTTTGCAGAGCCTTAGTGTCCAAAAGCAAAGAAAGCAAGCGAAATAAGAAAAAAAATAAAAATTCATGCAATGCAACCAGCTGCACGGCCGGAGCGAACCTTGGGAGGGAGCCGTGCCTGATCAATACCGACCCACTAGCTGCAGCTGTCAGTTGTTTTCTTTTCTTTTTCTTTTTTGTCTTTTCTACTCTTATACTTCGGGCTACAACGAAGACTTGAGACAGAGCAAGGCTGATGATCCCTGAGCTGTCAACTGTCAAGCTCTGTCAGCTTCATTTCTTCTTCCTGTTGGTTCCCGTCTGTTCACTTTTCCGCCTCCTTCTTGCCTCTACACCCATTTGACTTTGAAGGCGTTTGAGTTTGTATTCCGTTCGAGTTCACTCTCGTTCTCGCTTAGGTTGTTGCCTGTCAATGTTGATATTGATGTCGAAGTTGAAGTCTGCTACATGCATGACTCCAACTGCATTGATTTTTTTTCCTCGCCTAACCAACAAGCTCAGAAGGACATTTTTTCTTTTCTTTTTTGACAGTTCAACCCACCTGTCCGCAGGTTGAATGAGGCTGCCTGCCTGCCTGCCTGCCTACCTACTTCCTCCTTTACCTTCCCTGGCTGCCCTCCCTGGCTGCTGAGGGTTATCGTATCCAACGGCTAAGCAGGGTCTACTTGTTGTCTTTGTCCATGCAGATCAGGCACTTTTGGCTTTTCCTTGACTATCTCTCTGTCTGCTACGCCGCAGGAAAGGCCTCCAGCATGTCAATGCTCTGCCAGTCTACCTGTTGACGTGGCTAGTCTGCTTTACTCAACCATGGAAAGGCTGTGGACTGAATAATGAGTCAGGCATCACCACTTTTCCCTCCGCCAACTACTGCATCCTGCATCTCTAGCACTTCCACTACAACTTCTTTAGCTAGCTACCTACTGACGGCATCTAACTACTATCTGCATCAATTGCATGAGGCTTAAGCTCTCCACTTCCCACCTAGCTTGCCTACCCATGTCCTCTGCCTCACTACTACCTAAGAGCCTCTATGCACGCTGCCTGACTGCGCCCCGTCTAGTCTAGCAACCACCATGGATATCTGTCGACCATGTCTCTGCCAGGTCTACCAAGCAACCATGCTCCTGTCTACGGCGCATCACCCCCTTATCCTTGCTCCCTGATGTCTAGCGTCTTACCTAAGCACTAGCTACCTCGGCATCCGCAACCATATCAAGGAAGTACCCCACGTGACATGACGTCAGCAGCAGCAAAAGAAGGCGAGGGGGAGAAGAGCATCAAAGGATTCAAGAAGACATCTATCAACAGCAACATCTATCTGTCTATCAGACTGTCTACCGGAAGAAAGAAAAAAAGAAAAAGACCGATCCTTCAAGTTTTCTAAGAACAGACGTCAAGAAGAGCCATCCATCCGTTGGTCATCATGCTGCAACTTCGCCTCCTACGACCAAGTCTAGGAAGTCTGCCACTACTACCGGGTCTGGGACGACGTCCGACCACTAGAACAACAAGACAGGTCAGTAGTAACACTAGCGATGGCATCGACACCGATCGAGGCGAGTACTCCAAGACAGGCGGGGATAGCGAGGTCGCCTCCCAACGAAGCGCCTACGACATCTGCTACCGCGACCCTGCCGATGTCCGGACGGCTTCTGACCGCGAGGAAGAAGCCAACGGCCACCGCGACCGCCGCCCGCTGGAGGTCAGCCCGGCAAACAGGGAGGTCTCTCGCTTCACCGATGAAGGAGGAGGGCAGCACGACGAAGAAGTCCGGCCGAGCAGGAGGGTGTCGCCGCGCAAGGGCAAGCGGGTGGACTACGGGGGAGCAGACATCAGCAGTCATCCCAGCAAATAATCCAGCTGTCTCTGTACTTTTTTCTATATTCCTTGCTACTCTTTGTTGTCAAGTATCCGCCTATCTACAACTACTTATTACTGCTGCTTGCTTCTATACCAATCTACTTTCCTCCTCTTGACTTTTAGGGCTTAGGGCTAGGGCTTTCCCCTGTATTACTAATTTCCCGTGCTGACTAAGATCACGCAATCCCCTGTTGAAATTTACAAAGCAGGAAAGCGCGCAGTTGGCCGAAAGCGGCAGGAGCAGTACGGGGGTAACAGTGAGTAAAAACAGCTGAAGATGGCGTGATAGGAAAAAAGCGCGTAGCAGCAGAGATAAGATGAGATAAGATGAGTTAGATAAGGGGGAGGACTTCACTTCCTTCCCTTTACCTTACTCCGACTCTCTCACTTCGCTGCTACCCCTTACTTTCTACACTCTTTTGCTCTTCACTCTTTCTACTATATTACCCCTGGCTGCGACTGTTGCCACCGCTGTCACCACCACTGCGGCTTCCTATGACCTCTGCTATAGCCTCTACCATGCCATCTACCAGACTCGGGGCTGGTAGCCTCGCGTTGGGCTTCCTCGGCGAGAGACAGAAGCTGAAGAGAAAGAGAAGCGACAAGGAAAGAGACAGGGCAGTCAGAGTGGTCGTACCGGCCAGGGCTCTGGGCTGTGTCAGGGCGAGTCTCGAGCAGGCGGCCTTGCTCTCTCTGCCACTGGTGTTGCATCTAGTGGGTGAGGAAGACGACAGTGTCGAAGACAGTGATGCCTGCGTCGAGATGGCAGCAGAGCTGGGTGTGACCCTGATAAGCTGCCGGGAGGGAGACGAAAGTAAGATGACAGCGTTGGCGGTGCAGGCTGCTCCGTCAATGGTGCTTCACAAGAATGCCTCAAAAATACCAGCGGAAGAAGATGCAGTCTATGACTTGCCGCAGACAAAAGGGGGAGACATCGAGATCAGTGACAAGTATGAGTATCACGGGCCTACGGATGCTGTCTCAGTGGTGGTTGTCTTTGGCCATGCTGCTGCCAGTGATGCTCTCAGGACGACGGGACTGTTAGTAGTCAAGACCTGGCCAGCGGGGGCAGACGAAATGGCGAAGGTCCTTCCAGAGACAGTCAAGACCGTGGGAATCCTTGGAGGCCAGCAGGAGTCCCTCTTCAGGCAAATGCTCCCTCTCGGCCTTAGAGTGACCCTAGTAAGCCTGACCAGCAGGGCTCTTGGTGAGTTTACTGGAAGCGAGGTTGAACAACAAAAGACCGCCGAGAAGGAGAAGATAGACATAGATGAAGAAGAACAAGAAGAAGACAAGGTTACTGTTGAAGATGTTACTAAGGGACTTCTCTTCAAGGAGGCACTTGGGACAAAGACAACCTTACCAAAACTCCCAGCAAAGACCTACGCTGTCACCGTCAAGGAGAACCGCAGGCTCACTCCATCACACTACCATCGTCATATTTTCCATCTGGAGCTAGACCTGGGTGACTCTGGGTTGACATACGAGATAGGAGAGGCGCTGGGAGTACATCCCGAGAACTCGCCTCAAGAAGTGCAGGAGTTTGCTGCCACTTATCCCTTAGATCTGGATGAGATAGTCAGCTACCGGACAGAAGAAGGCAGGCAGACGCAGACGACCTACCAGGCACTCAGAAGGCTCGACCTCTGGGGCCGGCCACCCAAGAAATTCTACCTCGACCTTAGCGAACATGCTACCGACCCCAAGGAGAAAGAGAGACTTGCTCACCTTGCATCCCCGGCGGGTAAAGACGAGTTTAAGCAGCGTTCAGACGTCGATATTTTGACGTACGAAGACATTCTCCAGGAATTCCCCTCGGCCAGACCTACATTCACCACTTTGGCCGCCATGGTAGGCCCCGTCAAGCGACGAGAGTACTCTATTGCTTCCTGTCAGCGCCTAGCGCCCTCCATAGTGGCCCTCATGGTCGTCGTCGTTGGCTGGACAGACGGACGTGGCAGAGCTCGCTCGGGTCATGCATCTACCTACCTTTCCAGACTGTCCCCCGGTGCCCCCCTGACGGTCAGCGTCAAGCCCAGCGTCATGAAACTCCCTACTGATCCCATGGCACCGCTCATCATGGCTGGACTGGGTACCGGGCTCGCTCCCTTCCGCGCATTTGTCCAGCACCGAGCCCTGGAGAAGTCTCTGGGCAAGGAAGTTGGTCCTGTACTGCTGTATATCGGAGCTCGTCACCAGCGAGAAGAATACTGTTACGGCGAAGAGTGGGAGGCCTACGCTGCCTCAGGCGTCATCACTCTGCTTTCGACCGCTTTTTCACGAGACCAGTTACACAAAGTCTACATCCAAGACCGCATGAGACAGACTCTTCCCCAGATAGCCGATGCTTACCTCGCTAAGCACGGTTCATTCTACCTGTGTGGGCCGACGTGGCCTGTTCCCGACGTCACTGCTGTCCTGGAGGAAGCGGTAGCCTCTCTTTCCACAGATACCAAAATAGACACCCGCGCTGAGATGGACCGGCTTAAGGACCAGCACCGCTTCGTTCTGGAGGTCTACTAAATTCACTTTCGGATAATTAGTAGCTTTTAATACTTTTCTTCAAGAATTAGAATAATTTTTTTCATGTTCATGTCTTTTTGGTCTTCCCGAATGCTCCCCCTTTAGCTCGCCGTAGTTCTAGTGCCCGCTTATATGGCGGTGCCGTCGGCTGCTGCACCGGATCCAGACTCACATGGTCCTCCGGCAATTCATACGACGCATCCGCATCCCAACCGCTCACATCTCCACACGCCACGAAGCGCGCCATATACCGTTCCGTAGACGTAGTGCCCGTAATAGCCTGTTTCGGGCTCCCCTTGTAGTCTCGACACACAACGAATGCCTCAAGACTACTGGCCCGGCTGCTCCTGGGTTTCGCAACAACCACTCGTCCAAACACGCTCTTCAGCTGTGCATATAGCACATCCACGTCCCGCCCTCTAAAGATCTTCGCTACAAACGTCCCGCCCGGCCGGAGTATGCCCATAGCTAGGTTCAGCGCCGCATACAGCAACTGACTCTGGACGTATATGTCCAGATCATGCAGGCCAGTAACGTCGGGCGCTCCATCAGACAGTACCAGGTCGACTTTTTCTTCCTCCCCTTCATCGTTGAGCGCATTCAGGAGCAATGGCACCGTACTCGGGTGCGTGATATCAGCCTGTAAAGTGATGATGCCCTCCAGTGGCGCCATGGGCTGCAAATCCACTGAAACAATCTTCACATCTCTCCGCGGCTGCACGTCCTCATCGACACACCCAGCGCCTCTGTCCAGCTCGTATTGTCTCCTACCGAATGACTCTCCGCGAATTAGCACACGACTGAGCACCTGGCTCCAACTGCCTGGTGCGGCGCATAGGTCGACCACGCGCCGCACGCTATCGGGATCAGAGTGGGCGAATAAGTCGAATTCTTCGTCGAGGTGTATGAGTTTGAAGGCCGAGCGGGCGCGCCAGTTTTGTTCTTTGGCCAGACGGTAATAGGCGTCACGTTTGTCCTTGGAGGATTTCCCCATGACTGGCCGTCACTGGAAGCTACGTGCTGTTAATGTTTGTTGGGTATTCAACCGTCGTCGTCGTAGGCGATATCTGCCTTATCTTTTGTTCAAATATGGGTTGTCGCGAATTGTGATGTGGAAGATGATTGGTCAGCGAGGAAGGTGCCCTGCACGACCTGATTAGGCTTAGCGCCTATCAATGCCGAGGTGCCGAGGTACCTTAAACTTTGCAGTGTTGAATATGGACTTATACAACTCAGGGGCACTTCAGGATCCTCCGTGTCTTTAGCCCTCTTGCTAGCCTTCAGGCCCGGTCAATATTAGACGTATGTTTCCCTTTTATAGCCCACAATAACCTACCAGAGCTCTTTTAATCTATACCCACCCAGCACCCAGTTTCAAGAAGCAGCTTGACTACTCCCTCGTGTCGATAGCTTGCAGCCCATGAGAGAGGCGTTTCGCTAAATTGAGAGTCCTCAGAGTTAACATCCACCTTTCCGGTCTCAACAAGTAGTCTTCCGGTCATCTCCATTGCACTCGTCCAACACATCTAACAAACAGACTATGTCACCGGCATTTTTCTCTGCAGTGACACGAACAAACATACTGCACAGATCATTGAAGGAATCAACAAGACTTCCCCCAACAGCCTCTGACTAGTCCAAGAGTCATGCAAAAGATGCGGCTGGGCTAACAAGAGCTGACGTAGAATGGAGGAGATCGCATATGTGATTCGCTTCTGGTCCAGGTAATCGTCTTTAAAAAAGAAATAACAGGCCGTTCTCCTGCCACAGGGCAAATACTCACCGGCCAGGTACCTGCTGAATACTGACTTCCCGCACCCTGGGTCTGCCGAAACCTAGAGCAATTCAGAGGATGTGCTTTGGTTCAACTTCGTGAATTGATGGTGGCTTGTAAACCACTCACATGTGCCTAGCACACGCTTGTTGTTTCTGTCTTTGCGATCATTGTTCGGATAGATGTATAACCTCATGAAGAGATTTGTCATTTTCCATTCTACACAGACGTGGTTTGCATACTTGCACTCGTTACAGCGCATTCTGGATTTCTTGAAGTTTTTTATCCACCCTAATATCGTGAATTGAGGAAGGGGTATTTCGGATAGAGTTATCATATCGCCCAACATGCCGTAGTACTTCGTCCCACGCGTCTTTCTTGAACACGTCCGTAAGAAATTGGACCGCCAATCGTTTTTGCGAGTAACGGATTGCTCGAGACTGAAAATCTAATGCTTTAGAGCATAGTAGTACCAGGTCGTTTTCAAGTGTTCTTGTCAGGTCAGCACTGAGGTTGGAGTCGCAGCTGAGGAAATGGTTTTCGATTATATGAAGGCGAGATATCAGAGAGGATGTTATTGCCAAACCTTTTCAAAGAGTATCATGTTGTTCCATCGCTTGTATGAAAAGCCACTTCTACATTAGCATTGTCAACCAGGAGAGAGATATAAAGATATGAGGCCTTATCAAGAGGCCAACGATTACTCCGGCACATGCTATTGCAGCTGATGATATCCCTAAACACAATGATATTCCGGCACACTTTGGTCATCTTATCCCTAGGACCCGTGGGACAACCATCAGTTTACTTTACACTATTGAAAACTGTCCATTTCTTGCAGTCAAGCTGCTTAGCCATCACATCAGGAAGCTGTGAAGTTCATTTTCCTCCAGCGTGAAGTCTTCCTTAAGGATACGGATGGATTCCTCCCACAATTTATTCAACGCAACGTCTTGTTTCAAGCGCTTCTCCGCTTCCGACCAAGGGTCAATCGCAACCATTTTTGACTTAGCGGGTTGGTTATAGCATGGCTCTTGTTGTTGTCAATAGGCTGCGGATCCAAGGCTGCCGTGGGATTTTCCTCTACTCCTGGGTTTCTCCTTTTTGTCACTAGAACTCCTCTTAAAGTGCTCTTTGAGGTTTGTGAAGCGCATGTCGGCGGCCGCTGCCCTTTGACCGTTAAATAATGGAAGGTCAAGAGATCTTGCAGGGGACATGAAGTTGAGGGAGGGGGGGCTTCATCTCTGCGGATGACGCTGCCCAAGCAGCAGTATGTTGGTCACTCTCTAGCCAACCAATTAGAGGCTCCCACCTCTCTCTTCATCAACAGCCGTGTCAGACCTAGGCAGGTAGCATGCTGGGAGGTTGTCTAGCGACAGGTAGGGCAAATCGAAGTAACTCAAAAGATGTATTTAGTTAATTGCTCCTATCTCCATCGCGAGGTAAATGCGCGTCATAAATAATGGTGACCAATGGGAGCTCTTGATGACTAATCCAATGAAAATTTAGAGTTACCCACCCCAGATAAGATAAGATGGCTTGGCATTGACTTTTTTCCTCTCTTTTATTGACAACGATGTGGGTGATAAATAATTGCTAGCTACATATATTAACAGAATCGGATCGTTAATGCTGCCATGGCAAACAAAAAAAGGCAGACGAAACCGGCGGAACCACCGAAGAAGCGACTCAAGACCAACAAGTCTGATAAAAGTAACGCTGCCGCCCTGACAGAAGAAGTTACCAACATCGATGCGTTGAACTGGCAGACCGTGCAGCCTCCTGATATTCTTGAGAATGCAGAGGGTTTCTACGGCCTTGAGGAGATAGAAGGAGTAGATATTATCAGGCCTGCAGATGGGGAGCAGCTGAAGTTTTTGGTCGGTCATTACGGTCCTTGGTGAGAATGGCGTGGTATGCTAATGCTATGTGTAGGCTGCGAAGAGCAGTATTAAGACCGGCGACAACGAGGAATTAGATGATTATGACGATGGAGAAGAGTGGCTGGGTTTCGGTGACGAGGTCGAGCAACAACCCGAGCCAAAACAACTGTCATTCAAGTCAACAGAAAATAAGAAAAAGAAAGATAAGAAGGAGAGAGAAAAGCCTAGGCAAGAGAAAGACAATGCTAAGGTCCAATCGATACCCTTTAGCATCCTGAATGAAGCCAACGAAGAGCCTGACGTCGATGTTTCAGCCTGGGATTCCCTTGACCTACGTCCAGAGCTCCAAACAAGCCTCTCCCGACTCAAGTTTGCCCAACCAACTCCCATTCAAAAGGCAACCATACCCGAAATTCTGGGTGGAAGGGATGTTATTGGTAAAGCAGCCACGGGTTCGGGGAAAACGCTTGCTTTTGGCCTGCCAATACTACAGTATTTGCTAAACAGACAAGAACAACACCCTTCTACCTTATTAGCTTTACCCAAGTCCAGTGATAAAACGCCAATAGCGCTCATCCTCTCGCCTACCCGCGAATTAGCACATCAGCTCGTCAAACATCTGAAAGAAGTTACCAGCTCCGCTCCTAACGTTGATGCATACATCGCCTCCGTTACAGGCGGGCTATCCGTGCATAAGCAACAACGCCAGCTCGCCGAAGCAGACATCATAGTCGGAACCCCCGGCCGGCTCTGGGACATGGTTAGCTCCACTCCTCAGATCCTCACCAAGTTGCGGTCCATCAAATTCCTTGTAGTCGATGAAGCAGACCGGCTACTTAGCGAGGGCCATTTTAAGGAAGTTGGGGAGTTACTTTCCGCTCTTGACAGGACGAGAACATCTGATCAAGATGTTGACGAAACCCCCGAAGAGGAAGAAGAGCCGGCTGGCAGACAAACACTAGTCTTTTCTGCAACATTTCAAAAGGGATTACAGCAGAAACTTGCGAAAAGAGATCATTCATTCCATGACAATCTTCTGGATAAAAAGGAGTCAATGGAGTACCTTCTCAAGGAACTTCGGTTTAAAGATGAGAAGCCTCGTTTTATCGATGTCAATCCTGTCTCGCAGATGGCAGATAACCTCAAAGAGGGTATAATCGAGTGCTCTGCCATGGAGAAGGTGAATTTAACCCAAAATCTATTATTTTAGAGATCGTCATGCTAACGTTCATTAGGATCTTTATCTCTATTCAGTGTTGCTCTTCTATCCAAGATATCGCACCCTAGTCTTTACTAACTCTATCTCGTCCGTGAGAAGATTGACTCACTTCCTACAAAACCTCAACCTCCCTGCCCTCTCCTTGCATTCTTCCATGGCCCAAAAAGCGCGTCTTAGGGCGGTTGAGCGTTTCTCTTCCCCTACAGCCGACCCTTCACCCATCCTCATTGCCACCGACATTGCCGCCAGAGGCCTGGATATGCAAGGCATCGACCTAGTGATCCACTACCACGTCCCCCGTACGGCAGATACTTATATCCATCGATCTGGCCGCACCGCCCGCGCCTCAGCATCCGGGAAATCGATCCTAATATGTGCCCCTGAGGAAACAGCAGGCGTAACCCGCCTCGTCGCCAAAGTTCACCACACACAAAAACGTAAACCTTCGTCCAAAAACGTTCAGCTACACTCCATTCACCTTGACCGCGGAATCGTAACCCGTCTTCGCCCACGCGCAAACCTCTCCAAAAAGATAACAGAATCTACCCTCGCCAAGGAGAAAATCTCCTCTGAAACGGGCTGGTTACGATCTGCCGCCGAAGACCTGGGCGTAGACTACGACAGTGAAGAATTCGCTGAGCAAGAGTCGAAGAGTCGTGGTCGAGGCAGAGGCGGTGGGCGCCAGGCTAAGGAAAGACAGGCAGGTAATGTGTCCAAGGCGGAGATGGCGAGGTTACGTGCCGAACTACGTGATCTTCTTTCCAAGCGGGTCAACCTGGGTGTCAGCGAGCGCTATCTTACTTCCGGCAGAGTAGATATTGACGCTTTACTGAAAAGTGAGGGGAACCCTGCGTTCTTGGGACATGTCGAGAAACCAGATTTTTAGTTAGACTTCTTTCTCAAATAGCAACATATTGGATAGCCTCCATTTTTATATATATATATATTCGCCACCGTACCTGGCGGCTCTTCCTCCATAAGCGGTATCAAACATTACGCTCATTGAACAGTGTTACTTACAACAACCACCGAAATTAGTGTAAATATGAATTAGTCATCAATACCATGTGTTTTCCGTTAACCGTCCCTAAACTCCAACATATACACAAAACCATACAATTCATTATCCCTTCGTTATAATCCAGCCCGAGGACCGCCCAAGAAAGCCTGAGGTTAATTCCAGGTCCGAACAGAAGTCGACGAAATTGCCATGTATCATCATGCGTAGGCTCGACATTAGCGACTCTATATCAACGCTTATGCATTCCATAACCACCATCGCTTTCCCAGCTTTTACCGATCCAACTATCTACGTCACAAATTGTTTCTAATGGTAACTAACCGACGAAATCATACCTATAGCTCCTGCGCTGTGTCCGAATCAAAATCCATATTAACGTCCAAAGGCTCTTCATGCACTTCCAGAAAATCGAACAATACTCCTTTTCCCTCCGGCAGTGCTTGCACTGCAAGGTCATCAGCTACAACACTCAGCCCGTCCTCGTGGATCAACAGAGTGTGTACCTTGCCCGTCGTCTTGAATTTCCACTTCTTCACCAGGGCGTCGGTGAAGGCTTTCGCCGTTAGCTGCTGGATATATATTGCGTGAAAGTAGCCTTCATTCCCTTTGTTATTTTGCCGTCGCTGCACATAAAAACAATATTCTAAAGAAAATGTAAGTATGAAAGCTAACAAAAGCCATACATTGAGGTAAGGTATATTTACTTGGATCTTTTATTGAAGCCTTACTCTCCGTTTCGGCTTCTGGCCCAAGGGCATCACTAGTCCGTCGTATATCCATCTCCAAAGGGAACAGATCCAAGTCATCTTGAGGCTCTCCCCTAAGATTAAGGATGCTGACTTCCCGCCTGGACATAGTCTTATCGGTCAACCGCTTCAACTCCATACGAAGATCATCCTCAAAGGGCCCTTTCATCGCAAGGTCCTGGCCATATGACCATGGGATTTTGGAGCATTTCCGTGTCTTTGTCGTGGACTCGTTGCCAGTGATCAACGCAGAGCCATTGCACCTTTTTCGCTTGCCACCATTGGAAGTTCCCAGTGTAGCTTCGGAGATCTGTTCCTTCACCTGTTGAATAAGTTTTTTCACGTGGATAAGGTCATTTGAAAGCTTCCTCTCCGCGCCATGATCTCGAAATAGCTTGACTTTACAGTAGCTAATTTCAGAGTAGCTTGACGCTCCGGGTAGCTCGTGAGAAGATGAAATTGCCTCCGTCTTAGCACAGAGCCTGAGAGGAACTCCCTTCACTCCCTTGGAATAACTAAAACTTGTCGACACAAAGTTGAATCGAACGTATATGGCGCAGTCTCGCCGATTATTAATCTTATGAGGCGTCCATATTACCGAAAATCCGTCGAGGCTGTTATGTTCTAGTTGAACCTGCCGATACCGAGGCTGCAAATCTTCGCCCTGATTGTGTGGCACATATTCAACTGCTAGCAGTGTGCTCTCGCTCTGATAAGCCCTGTTGGCGCCACGGCCCTCTTGCCATAATTTCCAATAGCTCGCCGGCTTTAAACGCTGTTTCTCGTCATCAAAAGTTATCCGTACAGTGGTACGATACTTTGTAGGATAATGACCAAAGTCTGAGGCACCGGCATCAGATACAGTCAATGTGTATATCTGGCCTTTGTTAAGGTAAGTTATGGGTATATCATCTGGACCCTGCACCATTGCAGTGGCTGCATGCAATGTGGAGTGGAACCGGAAACTGGACAAAATACCCAAGAGTTAGCGTGCTATATTACCATAACCTGCGGGAATTGGAAGGAGATACTCACTCTTCACCAAAGTCAGAATTCCTTGGGGAACCTGCTGACTCCCTATGGCCATTGGCCGACACACCAGCTGCGTCATGGCCAAGGTGCAAACCATCTGTAACATTCGGTATGTTGCTCAAGGTACTTGTGTCCGGCATGCCGTGAAGAAGGGTGGCAGGTGCATTGATACTGCGCTGTTCCACTTCACCCGCCGAGGGGCCCATTTCAAATGACACCGGCATATGTGGCAAAGCAGATGCCGAGTCAACAGCGGAGTGTGATAACAGAGACTGGTCCATAGATGAGGTGCAAGGTATCGTATTTGAATCCACCGTATCAAATGTTACTGGCTGGGTTAAAAGATCAATGGAACGATTTTTATCTGTCAATACTTCTTCGGGAGACTTGCAGGGGTTGCATGATGGGGATATATTGGTAAATGTCGAGAAAGGGACGTCGTCGGGGTACACAAGTGGCTGGGTCAGGGCCAACTGGTCAAGCTGGACCTTTAATGCAGGATTATATAAGTTAGAGCCGTCCGGTCTGCGTCAGGAGCCTTATTAGCCCGTCACCAACATACGCTAGGATGACCTGAGGTGATGAAAGGGGCAATTGTATTGTAGCGCTGGCGAGTCGATGCGACTAACCTCTGACATGGTAGTTGTTTGAGGGAGGGACTTGGTATAAATGCTTTTGAATTCTTTGGGTCACCAGCTTTGAAATTGGCGCTTGCGTTGGGGTATTTCTGTCTAAAGTGAGTGTATAGTGCCTCGTCTGGCTTCTGTGAACTTCTTCTATGGTCATATTGGCGGCTAGTTAGTCAACCTATCATGCAACAGACGTTCAGTGGGAGGCCAGTAGCCCTTTCATCAGTACGTACCGACTTCTTAGCATGATGCAGGCGTATGTTGAATAACCCCTAAATATTGCTCACGTTTAATAAGGCGTGAAGTACTTGGTCAAGATTCGCGAAGAAGTTCGAGATCAATTCAAATGCCATATCCCATGCATATATATAGTGGGACAGGCCACTAGCAGCTCCCATGGCAGCTGAACCTAAGAATCTATATAATCAACGTATGACGGAATGTATAGCTCCTTCGTTCTTCTCCAGAACGCTAGTTAGCTATTATCTATCCGATCCCAAGCAAACTGCTCCGCAAATGGGTTACATCCATGCAACTGATCCACAGAGACGAAGCATATCAGAGAGCAGATCTGCACCGAGTGCAGAAACATTGCGTCACTAAATAGAGCTCCGAACGTCCATTTGTCACTTTTGAACGGAGTAGACCGTTTGTATCTCATGGGAGGACCATGTAGATGTGCTGAGCTAAACCGAGACGCCGCCTGCAACCCCTTACAATAGGGTATATCCGAGATTTGATACAGTGAACTTTCCCCTTAGTTAATGAGCTGCATCATTTAGTTGCTTTTCTACAGATCTTGCTTCCAAGAGAGACCAAACGTCATTTGGCAGATACTCGATGTTGGCTGTATGTACCTTCGTCCCCACGGTACCCGCATCTTAACACCAGCTACAAACCATCCATTCTAGGAGAAAGGTACATGAAATGGAAAAAGAAAATGAAAAAAGAAAAGAAAAGAAAAATAGGCGAGGATGAATATATAAATCTCGTAAGGCCCATGCATAGATTGAAGCTATCAGATATTGAGATCAAAATAGCACTTAACCAGGTCGATTGAGCTCTAATACAACATCGCGTGTTGCCTGTAGTCGTATCTCCAGGAGCTATGATCCGTAACACCCGAGGGAGCAGGGCATAAGGTTGTAGACAGGCTAGGAATGGGGCCGATCGGGAAACAAAGGACCCGCGTGTGTTTCGAGAAACAGGCTGCATGAAGTGCATAGAAGCGGATCAAGGTAGTCATAAATGGATCTTCGGCTCAGGAAAACACCTTGCACTTACTATGCGTAAGTATAGCTCCACGCTTCCCCTCAAGTCAAAATACATGTCGGGTTAAGCCCTTGCCCAAGCTCCCTTGAACGGGCTACAACTTGGTGCTTCTTATGACTTTGTGTCTACTGCCACCTTTTCTGTTCATATCAATATATTTGGACGCTCTTCTAAGGCTGATATTGGATTTGTGTATGATGAGTTTCCTGATATAAGTCCCGATGGTATGTTTTTGTTGTGTCAGGTTATCGCTGCCGTCATGGTTCAAACGATATGCACGCGTAAGCTGGCGCATAATAAGCCTTCCAATCACTATCACATGGAGCCGTCTTCCAGTTAGACGTTTTCGAGCACGAAATGCCGTCGCTGTAAGTAACTAAGTTAAGTCGGTGGCTATCCCCACATAGACCTAGAACAGTCAAGGTATCCAGGAATCTAGGAACTACGAGAGCTGAAGAGCTGAGGTGATTTTCTGTCTTTTGCCCCTTGTTTTCAAACGGCAAGGGAATGCCACGTTCGATTGTAGACCTTTTAGACCAGGATATCTTTCTTGATAACGTCACAAGTGGTTCAGATTTTCGTTTGACTGGTTTTAAGGTTGAAGAATCAGCCTTTGACAGGGGTTGCCAGTTTATTAAAAAATGCCAATTGATGTGTTGATACCAAAGGGTGTGTAGTACGGTGTAAACAAATGGTTCGCGCCAAATCCAACGCTACCAGAGCCCTCATGAACCGACAATCCAGATACCGCACGCTGGTGGAATAGTCTGAATAGTCTTCTCACACGAGGAACTAATAATTAGCCTCGGCGTTCAAGACAACTTAGGGCTTCAGTTTCTGGGTCTCTCGTCGAGCTCCATGGCCTGCTCCCTTGCCGTTCCCAGCCCGAATGTGGGCATATCGGAGCCCCAGTCCGCAACTCTGCTTGACGTGAAATTGGGACAGGGATCCTCGGCCACAGTCTCTGGCTTCTGACTGGGTAAGGGGTTTGGGAACCGAACCAGAATCTTGGCTGGAGGCTGTTAGCAAGAAAACCCACAGTGGGGGACCAGTGATGGCTGGGACCACTGGAGCCAGGGGTAACCAGTACAGTGTATCGAGTTGGGATATCGTAGGTGTTGCAGTTATGGATCAGGGCTGGTGAAATAGCAGCCGCTCTTGGATTCCATCGTGGTCTTGACACTAGAGCAGCACAGAAGGGACTTAAAAGGCCGATGATCTCGAAGAGGGTATTGTAAAGTATGGTACGTGGGATAAAGCAGGAATTGGCCGCCATTGGGCATGCATCATGACGTTCCATATCACCCAAGCCGGTGTTTGAAGTCAGGAAAAAACCAACCTTGTCCAAGGCGGCCTCGGCTTGGCGGGTTCCCATTACTAATAGCGTTCTTTCTGAGTAATGAAAGAGGGGATTATGTAATAAAATGCGAACCACTCTCGGCTTTTCTCCACAAGCGCGCGCTAGGCTATTTTTGGTATCAAAACTTGGCTCCCGGCTTGGCATCCGCCCTTCCTGCGCAAAGGCTCCTGAGGCGCCCCCCGCATCCCACGTGTTGATGGCTACTGCCTTCAAGATTCGCACAGCTCTTGACTCGCCCGAATCATCTTGATGAGCAGATATCAGTGGCAAACACTGCTTTCCCGAAATCTAGCATATGGAGCCTCAGAAATCCGTGTCTTCTTCCAGGTTGTTTTTTTTAGTGGAGTTATTCATTCTAGACCTCTCCTAGGATGGCGCAGTTTGCGTGGAACAGGGCTGCCCAAGAAGTATGACTTCATATGCGAATATTATTAAAGAGAGTGGGAGTCGATTACTACCGATTTGGAATCCTCTATATGAGGAAGTAAACATCTCCATAATTATTACGTATGTATGACTTCATAGTGCTCTAGTATTCCTTTGTACCTTCACCCGTTTTCGTGACCAAGTGTTCGAGCTTGTCAGGCCACTTTTACCTTTGAAACTCATAGGAGATCAAAGGTGAACTCCTCTGGTAACAGTTATTGCCCCAATTTTGGATATAAAGAAGCCATGGAAAAGCCAGCAATGATTGTTTTTCAGACGTGGACAGTATAAACAACAATTTACTGAGAACCTATTGTGAAACAATAACCCTCAGCAGCCCACAACAGCCCCACGCTACGCCTTATAATGCCTCAATACAGACAGGGACAAAATGTTCTCTATAAGCCTGTG
The DNA here is from genome assembly GCF_000151425.1 of Trichophyton rubrum CBS 118892. Lineage (NCBI taxonomy): Eukaryota > Fungi > Ascomycota > Eurotiomycetes > Onygenales > Arthrodermataceae > Trichophyton > Trichophyton rubrum. Next base: position 590,176 of record NW_003456426.1, on the reverse strand, counting down.
GGAGGTTCGTATCACGAGCCCAACTGTTCCTTAACCTTTCACTGATTCTAATGTAACGCTGTAGGCCCCGAATCTCACACCTCGGAGAGTGTTGGTTGTATTATGTCTGTCCTGACACAACCAGGGACTCAAGCAGGGCGTAACGTCGATGCGAGCCAGTCTCATCCCCGTTATGAGGTGGGCTACTATCCTACCAAAGCGGAGGTTGTAAGCTAACAGTAAAGTGCAGATTGAAAACCAAAACACTGGAAAGTCGACCTCGGTTTATGAGGAAAATATCTTGGGCACTGTTTGAGGCAGTGATAGCTACAAAAGACGCAAAGCTTTGATACCAGGGCTATTACACTTAACCTTTCATTATAAATGTTAGCTATATAACTCCTACACTCGTTAACATTATAATAAAAAGATATATTGGATATCAAAAAGTATAGTCGGTTCGTAGAACCCTCAACTAATACTATCCTTGTTTCTCAGTTTTGCTCATATAAATTCTCTATGTTTTTGGTTACAACTACACTGAAGATTGCTCCAATGCTCAATGCTATATGTATAGCCGACTAGAAGTTGATACTCTATCAATTAATCCCGTTAGAAAGGCGAATGTTGATTATTAACAAAAGTCAATGAGAAATTTATATGTAATTTCACCTAAACTATAATTGGAGAGCCTCGAGAATGCGGCATACCGGTTTACTCTGCAACCCCAGTATTTATCAAAGTTTAAAGTCCGACATCAGCCTTGTGTAACCGAAAATCGTATTCAAAGACGCTTCTTAACCCCAAAGACTAAAAACGTTTTGACGATCAGTGTGTTGAGATATTTTGGAGCTATCAATTATCTGTCTACCATGATGGCATTGCAATGTTAATGATAGGCACAGATATTGGAGGACATTGGAAACATTAACGATTAGGCCGGTTCAAGTTGCTGCTTTTTCCGGTTCCGCTTAAGAATATAGAAACATGGTGTTTGCTCCCGCAAGCAATGAGCGCATCGAGGATAACTCCGATCGCACACGATATTAATACGCGTACATGTTGTGCAGGGAAATCTGGACCGTTGGATAACAATATCTGGAATAAAAGACTCGGATTCTGCAGTGGTATTAGAACAACAATGCTCCTTAATTAGGCAGGATGCAACGCGCATACCGGGTGCCTGTGCAGCACCACACGTTTGGTTTGGACTAATGTCCCTAACTCCAAACAAGTACTGAAGGAGCTTTAACATCACTCTTTCAAATCATATCAAGCCGCTCTTTTCTGATGGGATAGAATTTCTAGATAGAACTTCACAAGGCTGAGATGGAGCGCTCGCGTGTATGGTATTTCACTTAGTTTAGTCATTTATTGGCAAGGAATGAGGAAGAAGTTTTGGGTGAGTGTCTCTCCATTCTCTCTATTTATCATGGAGCAGCTGACGTTTGCCAAGTATGTGCAGCCATGCGTAACTGGGTATGACGTGCGGCTGGATCGGCAACCTTAGTTATCCAGTGTCAATCAATCCCAACAATTTAATTTAGCTTTCGGCATTTGGTTGATCCCAAGAATGCAGATTATTACACCATCGGACACACCTCAACCAAGGTCTCCTACCAAGTATGATGCTCGGTGACGGAGACATTTCAAGATTTCAAGATTAATAGCCCCTATGACCTCATAGTAAAATGATTCGCATAGATATATATAGGCCCCTTATTGAAATGCATGTGTGACCATCTTAAAATTGAGTTAACAGTATCTCCTTTTCTCTACGATCTTTAAAAAAACTGACGAAAGGGTTTGATGTACCATGACATCTACACAGGATCTCACTCAAAACCGACTCTTCGATGTCAAGGGATTCGTTGCAGTGGTGACGGGTGGTGGATCCGGTATTGGTTTGATGGCAACTCAAGGGCTTGTAGCCGGCGGTGCACGCGTCTATGTCGTAAGTCGCCGAAAAGAAGTCTTGGATGATGTGGCAAAGAAGTACTCGCAAACCGGGCCAGGGGAGATTTTTGGGTATATCACCATATAAAGAAATATAGGAATGAGGGAAACTAATGTTTAAATAGCATCAAGGCGGACATTAATGATCCCAACGACATCGAAAACCTTGCAAAGGAATTAGAGACCAGAGAACCGAAGGGAATCAATATTCTTATTAACAATGCAGGGGTGACCCAAGAGGCAGAGAAAAAGGTTCATGCATCATCAGTTGACTACCGTTCGGCGGACTCGGTGCGCTCCTGGCTTGAGGGCAATGGAAGAGATGTTTGGCAGCAGACGTTGGCTTCAAACTTGATATCACATCATTTTGTCACTGCAAGGCTTATTCCGGCTCTGGATAAGGGAAGTAGTATCGTCCCAGGGCATTCTTCTTCTATTATAAATATATCCAGTATCTCGGGGACGGTTAAATCGACATCAGCGGGCCAGTATGCGTACGCCGCAAGCAAAGCAGCATTTACGCATCTGAGTCGCCAGCTTGCACACACACTATATCCACTGCGTATTCGGGTCAATTGTATTGAACCGGGTTTATTCCCTAGCGAAATGACCACCGGGGACTCTGACGAGAATCAAAAATCAAAGATAGAAGGCGCAGGCAGCAAATTCCCTGCAGGTATATTCTCTTTCTGCTTCCCGTGGATTGAATGGAGGCTTAGAAGAATAAATAGGTCGAACTGGCCAGGAAGCTGATATCGCAAGCGCTGTGCTATACCTTGGCAGCCGCGCTGGCACGTTCGTCAACGGAGAAACAATTCATGTAGATGGAGGTATGGAAAATGGGTTACTAAAATAATCGTGATGTTATCGCTGGCTAACAAGGTATATAGGAGCCTTACTCCAGTCACCATCCACTGCATGAAAAAGCGATGGATGGAATGGGCTTCAAAAGTAGTTAAGACCATGAGTGATTAGTTGGTAGTTATCTAATTAAAATTGGAATTCCTCACCCGCTGCCTTCCCATAGACGGGCTCTTTCAATTGTGCGAGGAAGCTTTAAGCCCATGGAAGGGCATAAGAGTGGTCAAAATAGAGTTCCGGCCTTGCCTATATAGGTAGGAAGGTAAGGTAGGTACCTACCTAAATGGAAGTTATCCTGCGGGTAAATGCTTTCCAGAGTAGTTATTCTGAAACTTTAATTTAGCCTCAAAGTTAGAATTTTTCTTGGCCTGTATATTGAGTATGGATAGGATTATTGACAGTAAGCTGAACGGAACTGAGAGCTAGTTTAGAACCTATTCAACTCTATAATTACAGATTCGACCATCCATGTTGCATTTTGTCTGCTTTTCTAAAAACAGTAAGAGCATGAAGCCAGGAATTTCTCAAGGAGCTCTCATCAATAATCAAATAAGGGGCTTCTCTATGTACCCCCGTTTAGGTAGGGTTATGTAACTAATACGGAAGTCGCGTCTATTTCATACAAAACACAAAATAACGGAGGTATGGGCGAGAACATCAAGTTACACACTAGGATAATAGAAACGTTTCGAAGTATTTGAAGGGAAAGCCCTAACATATTATGGGACGCTATTTACAAGTAAGCGATTGACTGTATGGTTCCTGAATGGCCCACGTCCCGGTCCGACTACAACACAAAGTTGGGTTATCAAAAGGGCATGAAATTCAGTCCCTTGTTTGAGTACAATTTACGCTAGGGCTTTTATAGACTGATCCTTCTTCGGACCAAGACCATGACCTGTTTTGCGTACGACTGAGGCCAGCAGTAGAGTATGTTGCTGCAACTACCCTGTCACGGGGTACTGGCCGTGGAGTCTGGTACGTATAAGGGTTGAAATCAGGATATTTCTTAGCTGACTTTCCGAAGCACATAACGAAAAAATAAACACTTCGTTGTGTGTGCCGTTTTAAACAATGTGGAGGAGACCGGTGTAGTCGTAAGTATAGATCAGCAAAGCCGGTAATACCTGACAGCGGCGTATCGTTGTGTAGACTGGTTCCAAGAATTAGTCCCTGTCAGTAGCTATATAATATATTGAACACTCTCGCTTAATTGTTGGGGATTTAAAATACCATACTTTTGTGTAGTTGACTGTGATCATCAGCCAGTATACAACGTACGTGTAGTTCAGGAATGCTTTCAATGGTCGGTGAATAAAGGTTTTCAAGAGGGGTTATGAGAAGAAGTAGTAGTAGGGGGAATCCCTCTCCTTAAATAGCTACTTGGACAACTCTGCAATCCGGTAAAATATCAACATGCACGTATCGAACGTGAAAATGTTGCCTATCGTCTGGTAGGCTTCGTTGAAGGTGGAATGTACCAGCTTGTAAGAGCTCAAGAACCGGATGCGTCATAATAACCAGCAAGAGGGATGTTTTCGCCACCATAAGAGAGTTTCAAAAGGGATGTCTCAAAGTAGCAAGGCGCGATATGAGCTGTGGGTAAAATGGGCCTAGATTGTTCGGCCAATTAGGTGTTCAGTATGATGGCAGAGTAAGTAACGATGACAGCTACTACGTGAGCTACACTTCTCGCCTACGTGAAGGATTAGCAGTGGTGCTGAAGCTGGGTAAAGCAGACCTAGCACTTACCAGGTCATCCCAGACTTTTCCAATGCAGGAGTACTGATAGCATTTCTGTCACCAAAGGGGTTGTTAATGTCATCATCCTCTTCTGACTGTTCACTCTCGCTTTCCAGATCATTGTAATTATCGACCTGTAAAGTTGGTACGGTCTGTGGGCGTGGTGGTTTTGCTGGGGGTAAGCCTTGAGTATTTGCACGAGCCGAATCTAGTTCCTCCTCGCTATCACTGTCATCATCCGCGCTTTTGTCCATGACTTCAAACGCTAGGAGGGCGTTAATGATTTCTTCATGGCTATGAATCAGGATCCCAAGATAATTTTCGTCATCAAGTTTATGGATGAATTTAAGGAGCTCAGACCGCAGCACTTTACACTCATCAACACGGCGCATGACCTCTTTATCCTGGCTGACACGCATCGTCTCGCGGTTGACAAGCTTCATTGCGTTTTCTAAACGGGTTATGGCGAAACCTACATCCGCAACGGTACGTTTTATGCGAGCAACATCCTCATCAGAAGCCTTAGCCTTAGCATGTCTATCTGTTATATTGTCCGCAGTTGATGAATGCTTTTCCGATTTTTGCTTATTCTTCTTCTTTGAGTCGAATAGTGATTTCGAATTGGAGGACGAAGATGGAGTGGTCGAGCTCAAGGTTCTTGAAGGTCCGTCGCCCGCGACAATAGAGACGGAGTGGCCCAAAGGTTCATCAGCTGGCTCTTTGAGGATATTCGAGTTCTCGGGACCAGCACGTTTCTTTCGTTTCGGGAGCTGTTTATAAAGGGCAGTGACTCGCTCCATTCCAGCAACGCCTTTGAATGACACTGCCCATTGAGAGTACAGTTGCTGACACTTCTCCTTGACCGATGCATCGGTATGGGGGTCAGTCGCGATAACCCTCAGCCGTTCAAGGAGTGGCTCGTCGGCAAAGCTTCTGTGAAATCTTTCTCCGGCATTTTGTATGAGAAAGTCGAGGATCGTGAGAGCTCTCAGTTGACGATGTACATTGCCATACTTCCTGCAAGAAAATGTGTTAGTCATGAAATTGAGCAGTTCCCTTTCTTTCCCTTCCAATAGACAAGAATAGAACCACGAACAGCTTCTTCCTCAAGGCGCGACTAGCCTCTGACGGTCCGCTGGCCTGCAGGCGGATGACCTCGATCAGGTCTGGAATGCCGTTCCAGTCATCAACTTCGTATTGTTCAGCCGTGAGACTATCTATCTGCACCGTTATCGCCGTGTATGGCTTTTTCTAACCCCAAAGAATTGAGTTAGCAACCGTAGTAACTATTTACTCCCATCGGTACTTCATGGATAGATACAGACACTGCACTCTAAGGAAAGTATCTAGAAATCAAAGGAGACCAGTGACTAGAGGGGAAGAAGGGTTTATATATACCGATCCTGAAAACATAGCTATGCAGTACCGGGCCTACCACCTGCTAGTCGGTGCGGGGATTTCTGGGATGGGGATACGTTGGAATAACAAGGTCTTTGTAGCGTTGCATCCAGACGTGCCTCCGGCCAATAAAATAAACATACGCCTAGTCCAGACACTTTCATGCAAGGAGAATCTGGTTGCGATATCCAGAGGAAGCGAAGAGAAGCAGATAAAGCAGATATGCGCGCAACAGCTGTTCTTTCTCCCGCATTTTGTTTCTTCACGACGTTTGAGGCTGTGAATGAATGACGTCTTGCTGACTAACGCATGACTTATCATAGTGACTAAGAAATGTAAAAGTACTTAACAAGTTTCTTACTAAGCGGCCAGACCGTCGAGCTTATTAAGCGCCAGTAATAGCCGACGCCAAGACCTGGACTCTGCAGTATCAGAGCGAGCGCGCAAAGGGAAAGCCGAGCCGAGGCGGGCCGGACGGTGAAGATAGAGTAAGCAACTCGGATAGACTCAAAGTCAAATAAGCTTAAGTAAACGTTTCATGTCTGGGATGCGAGACGAAGATAAGGCAGAAGTCAGGGAGCGAAAGGGGAGAGGAGCGAGCGAGTATAAAAGCCCATCAATGCCTGCGAACTCCCTGTTATTACCATTGTCTACTCTGCTAGTTGCTTTGCTCTCGCTGACTGTGGCATTGCTCGCTCTCAAAACTACTGTTTCTACTACTGCTGCCTCTATACTCCTCCCCGCGTTTTCTCCTCTTCGTCTATCTCGCCACTACACCAACACCGCCATGTCGTTCACACCCTCATACCGCCAGGAGCTGCGAGTAGCAGAGCTGGCAGTCCAGCGAGCGTCTCTCCTCACCCAGAAAGTCTCGCAGCTGAAGGCTAAAGGCACTCTGTCCAAAGATGACACCTCTCCAGTGACAATTGGCGACTTTGGAGCCCAGGCTCTCATCATTCAGGCTATCAAGAAGAATTTCCCGGACGACGAGATTGTGGCCGAGGAGGAGGCCAGCTCCCTTAGAGAGAACAAGGCTCTTAGCAACCAGATTTGGGAACTTGTTAAGGAAACCCGCCTCAATGACACAGAGAGTGACTGGCTTGTCGGTGGCCAGATGGCCAGCGAGGAGGTCTTCCTCGATACCCTTGACAGCGGAAAGAGTGCTGGTGGTCCCAAGGGTAGAACATGGGCTCTTGACCCCATCGACGGTACAAAGGGCTTCCTCCGTGGTGAGCAGTATGCCGTCTGCCTTGGTCTTATTGTTGATGGTGATCTCAAGGTTGGAGCTATTGGATGTCCTAACTTGCCTGTCTCCGACGCTGCTCTCACTCCTACTGTTGGCCAATCCGGCTCCGAGGGCATTGAGACCGGTGTGCTCTTCGGCACTATCAAGGGTGCCGGCTCCACCAGCCGCAAGCTTGGTGAGGGTGCCCTCCTCCCCAGCAAGCCCATCTCCATGAGACCTGTTCCCAACATTGCCGACGCCTGCTTCTGCGAGAGTGTCGAGTCCGGCCACTCTGCCCAGGGTGACAATGCTGAGGTCGCCAGACTTCTTGGCATTACCAACCAGAGCATCCGTCTCGACTCCCAGGCCAAGTATTGCTCCATTGCCCGAGGAGCCGGAGACATCTACCTACGTCTCCCCACCCGCCCTGACTACCAAGAGAAGATCTGGGATCACGCAGCTGGAGACTTGCTTGTACGTGAGGCCGGCGGTCAGGTTACTGACATCCACGGAAAGAGACTTGATTTCAGCATTGGCCGTACCCTCAAGGAGAACAAGGGTGTCGTTGCCGCCCCTGCTACCATTCACGCCCAAGTTATCGAAGCCGTCACTGCAATGTACGCCGCCAAGGAAGCCAAGGCATAAGCATTCACTCTTCATTGCTTTTCCCTTTTATTTTCACGATCAAGCAGCTTATAAATGATGTGGTTCAGTGGATCTGGTAACTATAGTCTTATCAGGAGTTCAATGCATGCAAGACATGCTGGAGGAACATGGAATGAACTGCAAAAAATTGTATAGAAATACACGTAACGCCGAATGACACATATATTGTACAATGTAAAGACAAGACACACATGAGCAATTCCATAGATCCATCTTTCGTTCACTTGATCTTCTTCGCCTTGAGTCTAATCGTCTCTCCGTTGACGAATATACCTTTGCCTTTGTAGGGTTCTGGAGGTCGCCATTTTCTAATGTCCGCGGCGAATTGTGTCACAACCTCCTTGTCGATACTTTCCAGGAGCAGAGTCGTGGGCTGCGTAGTCCGGGCCTCCACGCCCTTAGGAATACCAAGCTCAACAGGATGTGCGAATCCAACCTTCAGGGAGACAAATTGCTGTCCAGGGTATTCAGGAGTGAGGGTGATCGCAGACGATTCGACAGAGGCACGGAAACCAACTCCAACTAGTTTCAAGATGCATATGTGGCCTTCGGAAACACCAAGAATGTAGTTTCGTAGGTGCTGTCTAATGGTTCCTACAACGTTCCCCGTTAGCTATTTAGTCCTCCTCAATGGTGAAAGGTTGATCAGAAGCAGGAATATATTTCGCATACCCCACATGGCAGCCTGGTGCTTGACAGTCACATCCTGTACTTCAAATGAAGCCTTTCTCGATTCTGGGTCGTAATTTAATGTTGAAAATGGCGGAATTTTCAATGTCAGTGACCCTGTTTCCCAATTGCGAGTTAGCCCTAGCATTCGATCAGGTACTCCAAAGCAGTTTCTTCTTACCCAGAGGGCCTGTTACGTCCACTGCAGTGACAGGAGCATATTTAGCCTGCGCCTTTGATACAGTCTGGTCTAGAGGCAGATCGCGAAATTGTAATGACACTTCTGGAGGCACTGCGATAGGGGCAGCGCCGATTCGAGATTGTCTTGAGATGGAGATTGAAAACGGCCTCGAAAACGCAGGGAGCAGGAAAGAAGGCAGTGTTGCGGAACTTAGAGCTGCATTGAGCCGGGACGACTCCCTTAGGAGCCGTGTGCAGCAGTTTCTTGATGTTGCCAGCGCCATACTGACAGATCCCGGGGTATCTGTTCAGCCTTTCCTGACTTTTGCATCTCAAACTATTTTTTTCTTCTACATGGGAGCGCCCATGAGTCACGTGATGAAACCCTCCAGTCGCCAATTCCAACGAAACACAAAAACCGCCAGGAAGAAAAAGCATCACGACAACTACGTCAAGATGAATTTCACAATTCCGCGCTTCATCTTTCTTTACGCCTATAAAGGATATCTATACATTCACTCTTTGTACACTCACATACCCGCTGCTGTGATCAGAATTCAGCAGTCTATCCTCTTAGACACCTCGGTCAAGGTTGACCTCTTCCCCTATACCGGCAACGGTTGTTGAACAGCTAAAGTACCGTCCACACCCCGAATTCTCCATATATTCTCGATTAGAATTCTATACTCTTCTTTTTTCCACTTAAATTTAATCCCTCTACTATATCTGCTCCAGATCGAGCCCGGAAATGGCATACAGCGCATCAGATCCGCGAGTGGCTCGCATATTTTCTCTCTTTTTCTACCTTCAAATACTCACCTCCACTATCGGTAGCGTTACTGGATTCAAACTGCCTTCGTTTCTGAACAGTCAAGCACCAGCTGGCCTCAGATTTCCGGATGTTGATAAATTTTCAGACGTTGACTCCCAAATTTCAATTGATCTTCCACTATTACTCCATACAAATCCCGCTCAAGAGAATGTTTTCTTCTCTAAGGCTCTGCATTTACTAGACTCGATGCAGCACGCACCATCCTGCAACCAGCGTGCTGCGACAAGTTTGATTACATCTTGTCAAACCTTGTCACCTGAGACAAGTGAGAGAAGACATCACACTCACTCTGACTTGGACTATGTCAAATCGTTATATGCTGCTCAATTAGCAGTATGCGAGATAACTGGGACCGGAGCCGCGATACCCGAGAAATGCTTAGACACATTTCCTTCTCATGACGGCCGGAGACCCCAGTACCAGGACAGTTCTCAAGGATCTCAAGTCGTAGAAGAGGAAAGGATTATCCCAGCGGCAGTATTAGAGCCATGTCTCAGATCCCTGGAGTCAAAACCACAGTGGTGGACAAGTTATAGCAACAGCCGTCAAAATGCTGCGGTGATGTGCCATGCCGCTCGCTTTGACATTGAGAAGGAAGAACTTCTTAATCATTATAGAAGCCTAACTGAAGTTACTTCTGGATTAAACATGCACTTGAACCGATCTCTGGAAAGTTCTTATACCCAAGCTCAACAGTATCGTGAATTTATAAGGAGTATTGATACCCTACGGCAAAATCTACTACGTGATCTACGTAGAGATAGCAACAGAATTCAAAGCCAAGTTACGGAACTCCTATCAGGTGTCAGGGATATGTTTCGTAATGCAAATGGAGAATTCCGGGGATTTTTTGAAACCACTCTGACAGAGACTGCTACTCTCGCTAAGGTATCCTTCCTCCAACTCAGTTGTGCGGTTTTCTTATTACCCAATGAAATTTACGCCTGGATTCTAACGGATAACAGCAAATTAAGTTGTCCATTCTCTCGGCTCAAGAAGTAAGAAGAGTTCTGAACGAGGCACTTGTCAAAGAAGTGAAGCGAAACTCAGACTTAGTTTCCGCAGAGCAGACTGCTCTCCAGGCAAATGCTCGTCTTATTACCGATATTCAAGGCTCACTCACTGAGGTAAAGCAGGCTGGAATGGGTATCGTGGTGGAAGAATTGAATCATCTCCACACATCGATGGTAAATACCCCTGGCTTTGTATAGCTCACCTGCTAACGGGACGATAGCGTTCATTGAGTGAAATAGTGTCTAGTGTGAGCCAAACGCACGCTTCCCTTGATGATGTGTGTGACTTGCCTGATGCCATTGATATGATAGCAACTAACAATAATTTTGCAGCGTGTGAAACATTTTGATGCAGCGCTTAGCCACTTTGAAGAGAAAGCTGCGTTTCTTCAAAACGTGATGGCTACGCAGATACTAAACCAAACTCGACTCCAGCAATCTTTCCATGAAGACCTTCGTACAGCTCAAACACTTTTACACAATATCACAAACTCTGCTATATATCTACAGGCTACGATCGGAGATGCCCAATCTACCTTCAATACACTTATTCCGTGGAAAGGACCACTGATATCTATAATATGGTGGCTGTGGTTTGCCACAGTATTTGGCATCCTGACTCTATTCAAAACGAAACTTATGGTATATGCTATCTCTTTTTCCAGTAAGCTTCCCCTCGCTGTATTCTTTATTTCCCATCGCTCATGGCCATCATAGTGTTCGGAGCGGTGCTTTCCATGTCAGGAGGTCTTAACTGGCTTCAGACCATTCAAATACATACTCTCATCACCCTACACCAAGTGACGCCCGTCGAGATAATTTGCTTTGCCCTGGGATTTGTCATTATTGCTCTTACCATCATTATTATGGCTATCAAAGTGTTCCCTTTTAAGTTAAAACTCGGACTGAATTTGAATCCGGAAGCAATGAGGCTTCCTTAGCCCCCTGAGCTACCTATATGCGCAAACTCGGAACTTTTACAGAATACAAGCGCACCTATACGCATGTCCCTCTATGGTTTCTATATTCTGCAATTTATTTATATTGTATCATTGTTATAACACTACTACCCTCTCATTTGACTCCACTTGCATGCACAGACTCAGTTCACTAATTGTATCACTTAGCTATTACAAGGAAGCCAAATAATCTAGCTGTGACTTGGGACTACATCTCTCATTAACTGCTCGGAGCATTAATCATGATGTGCATAAATCTATACCAACTCAGTATTTCTATTTTATACGACGTCTATCATCATCCATGAGGCGTGTAAGAGGAAAATCCTTTCCTGCTATCCCGCAGTAAACTCCACTAGCGAGTTTCACCAAAGTCGTTAACTGTTAAAGAGTATCTGTGGCATAATTGTTCAGATACCTGGATTATCGTAGTAAACCATTCAGCGCAGGATTTCCGCTTGTAAATATAATTGAGGTATCGTCACTAGGATGGACCAATCAAGGAAGTAAGAGGCCTCATAGTAAGTTCCAGTTGATAGTAAGACGCATACCTTTCTGTTGTCAGTAAGCTAGAAAATTGGTTTTGTAAGCTTCAAAGAGATAATTCCGCTAAAAATTTCTCCGTGGCCATATTTGCGATTATATCGTGATTTAGTTGGTGGTTGGTCATCTCTTTTTCCTGCCAACAACTTTGGTAAATCCATCTTCATCAACTTCTGGCTCCTGACGTTGCTTTGGTGCCGATCGAGGAGCGGGAGCATCTTCCATATCGACATCATCTTCTTCTTCCTCCTCCTCCTCATCATCATCACCGTCATCATCGCTGCTGTCACCCACGCCATCCACTCCAACTCTATTGATAATATTGGCAGGTAGCTTGCTGCCACCGTTTTGCTCTTCTGCTCTGAACTGCTCCCACATTGCCTCCACACGTTCAAATTTCCCTTTTTCAATCTCTGCTTTCAATTCACAGATTTGATCGGCGATCTGGCTAATGCTTCCGTCATCAACAACCACGTCAAACTCGTCTGTCATGACCTGTATTAAAACATCCTCAAGGTCTTGTGCATCGGTTTCGGGGTGAGTGCTGAAAAGCTCTGCGATGGCACCACAGAACCAATCACGTTTGCTCTTCGAAGTAGGACCTCCCCAGGAGGATTCGACGGCCAGTGTGAGAGATGGCCAGGAGTATAAGGTAAGGGTTATAGCGAGGTCAAGGTGTGCGGAAGGAGAAAAGGAAGTTGCCCCTTGAGTCTGAGCAGGAGATTGTTGAGGTACCGCAGCCTCCATAATGAATAAGGCAGCCGCAGTTATTTTATCGGTTCAGTAAGTGGTAAATGAAAAGCTGAGATAGAGGGCAGCGCTTTGATAGTCAGTTACTTCTCATACTAACATCCCACGTCGAACTTTTCTATCAAGCACAAAAGTTAAAACTTTATTCTGATTACTAATCTTCTTCCGGCATTATGTTCATACATATATCCGACGAAACTCTCCATCGTGCCGCCAGAAGCGTAGCCGCCAGCCGCCGTCCAACCCCTTTGCTTTAGAAGAACGGGACAAGTTGCCGCCTACCAACTGTGCATACATGAAGCGATTGTCCACTAATTAGAAATATATTAGATCGGATAAATAAATATTCCTATCTGTATTTTAATTGGTACCGCCTTTAGAGTTACCAGTTACAAGGGGGGTAGCTAGCAACTTGCGTTCGTTTTGATATTTTTCGCGAACCTGTCCTCCATCCAGCAAATCCTGAAATGTGTTCTGACTTTTCCAACCGGCAGTACGGAGTAGTAGTAGCGCGTTTCCTTGCCGTGAACAAACTACTATACCTAAACTTTAACCATTCAGTATACGATATTAACCATATAAGTCTCTTCTGTTATGAATCTGACTCACTTACCTTGTACTTCTGTACGGCCCAGACGACAAAAACATGGCAGCGTGGTTGTGCTTTCAGGTATGACGTCATATGCATATGGAAACAAATATCTCACGTGATAACTTTGTTAGTAAGAATTTTAACCTCAAGTAAGCTATGACCTCATCTTGCTTGTTCCTTTTTTCCACTTCAAGCTCCCTTTTTCCATCCCCTTGCTCGAGTAAACAACAAGGCAAACTTGAAAAGCCCCGATGCCACACAGAGTCTGCTGATGTGCTGCATCCTACTAGAGCATGGCCCGTTACTCCCCTCTATACTCGGTGTCTATAGCTGTGACTGCTATCCAATGGCTTGATATTCACTGTTGGTGATTGGATTGTTCCTAGAAATGCCATTCAACATCCTTTCGGTGGCTTTCCATGCCTCCTTTACTGCCGTTTCTACCGGCGTAACGCATGTAAGTCCCTTGAAGCTCTGAATCTTCGGCCACGCAATGCTAACACAATACTCTTTTGAGTAGTATCTCGGCAAGAAGCCTGTCAAAACAGAGCCTGCTGCGCATTTCTCGTACCATAGCGGACTTGAGGTTGTTCGGCGGTTCCTCGAGCATGCAGCGCGCCATACGGTTGAAGAACTACAAGCCTTTACCGGCCAGAAAGTGCCAGCATCGTATTGGGTGGCAACTGGAAGTGTCATTATTCCTGCAGAGCACATAGAGTCTGCAGCCCACATTCTTGTTGCACAGCTAGGGCCAGAAGGCGTATCCCTAGTTGGTGGGAGCAAGTGGTGGCAGTGGAGAGACACTGAGGTTGCCCTTGTTGCAGAATGGCTTGAGACGAGAAGGGATTATAACGACCGACGGGCGCGGAACGCCAAATCGAACCGTATTATTCTGTATATCCATGGCGGCGCATATTTCTTTGGTAGCGTGGAAACCCATAGATACCAGTTACAGCGACACGCTCGCAAATTAAAGGCTCGTGTTTTTGCTCGGTAAGACTTACATTTTTTTCCATCCAAGTTGATATGAGCGCTAACCGCCTTGCTAGTAAGTTCCCTACTATTCTTCCATAAGGTATTAAGCATTCTACGAACTATACCGTTAACTATGGAAACCATAGCTCGATTTCGATTAGCTCCACAATTTCCATTTCCATGTGGGCTGCATGACTGCCTTGCCGCTTATTTGTATCTAATAACCATCCAAAAACCAGAGGAGATTATAATAGCTGGCGACTCCTCAGGAGGTGGGATGGTGATGTCGTAAGTATATGACTTGTGCATGTAAGCTTTGTGAAGCTAAGTTAGATGTAGGATGTTAGTCACACTCCGTGATCAAAAATTTCCATTACCTGCTGGAGCTGTTCTGATATCTCCTTGGGTTGACTTAACCCACTCTTTCCCAAGCGTTGCTGGTACCGGAGTGCATGATTATATTCCCATTTGCGGGTTTAGGCACCGACCGTCGACTGCATGGCCTCCCCCAAGCGCAGATGAATATGGAATAGAGTCAACGACAGGCGAGAAGATTCTTAATAAGATCAATTCACCACCGATGATGGACAAGCCATCAATTACCGACGCCAATGCTATTGAGGAATTTTATACCAGTCAAGCCTGTGCTACAGCTCAGTCGTCTCATGTTGAGGATTATACAACTTCTGAACTTCAAGAGTCAAACGGCCATCGTCGAAACACCCAGATGCTCGGTGAGCTTCTCCGAGTTGAAATTGACGGTTCAACTATCGAAATTAAAGATCAAATTCACCTATATACGACTAACAAGCTGATATCACACCCCCTGGTATCTCCTGTTCTCCAACCGTCACTGGGAGGCCTGCCGCCGCTACTTGTTATATCTGGTGGAGGAGAACTCCTTCGAGACGAACAGATATATCTTGCACATAAGGCAGCGAATCCAGAAGCATACCCCCCCAATGACGACATCCTCGCCAAGTATGACCCAGACCGCAAAATACTGTCCCAGCACAAACCTACTTATGTACAACTTCAGGTCTGGAATAACATTTGCCACGTTGCACCGACCCTGAGTTTCACCCGGCCAGCAAAATATATGTATAGATCAGTTGCCCAGTTTTCCGCCTGGGCGCTGTCAAGAGCACAGGAGTCGAGTATTGATATACCAGACTCATCCCCTGCCTCATCTGGTGACTTATTATCAAACGCCGAGGAAAAGAAAACTTCAACTAAACGAACTGCTGAACCAGAGCTAGCTAAACATGCAACAATTGGGAGAGCTGGTGACCCAATACCGCTCTTTCAAAACCATATGATCCGCCAATTGATTGATTCGGAGGGCCATTTGCTCCCACTTCCTGACGAACATGACCTTCCCGCTCTCCAAGTCCCGCGAAACCACATCGGGGTACCAAAACCCATACCGGTTCGCCGCTGGCTTGCCGCCAAAGAAGAATGGGATTCCAAATTCATCAAAGAAAAGCGTAGATTACAAAAAGAGCGACTGAAACGGATTCCTTTGGGGATTGATGATATAGCGCCTGGAGATCATCCTCCGCCTAGTTCACGAGCTGCACGACGGGGGGTTGTTGTTAGTGAAGTACGGCAACCAACGAAGAAAAGTGTCATGCTCTCGTTCTGGAACAGATTAGGTGCAATTCACGATGCCAAAGTTATGCAAAAGGAAAAGAAGGATAATATTGAAAATAAGTTTCCGACTTTGTGGCGAGGGGGCGTTCAAGGTGAACAGCGAGCTGCGGCCAATGTCTCACTGCCAAGTGGACAAAGCAAAACTCAGGTTGTTACAGATATTGGTCAATCCAATGAGTCGCAGCGGGATTTTACTACGAAGCCTAGTAGGGCGATTCCCGAAGCATCTGTACCGCAGATTTGGAGATCACCTAGCAGTGAAGAGCTTGGGAGAACACGCTCTCCACGTCGAAACAGCGAATCCCAGGGGGTTGTTAGTGGTAGAGGCCGGGGCCAGAAAGATGAATCACGTGTTGACTCACTACTCGATGAAGCAAGTATACGAACAATTCGACACTCGAAGGGAATAATCAGTCCTCCACCGGTTTCAGCTGTCCCTCCTTCCGACTACGAATCTGTCCTACAGCCTGGGCCATATAGCGGCGACGACAAGACAACCGTTGGTGGACCAACACAGAAGAATGAAGGTACCACTGGAGAGTCCGATGCAGTCGCTCAAGATATACCAGGCGGTGTTGTAAATCGCATGGATAGAAATAACCTGCCGATGTTAGACTATGAGTCGGCAACAGGCAGCAGTCCGCAGCGGGAGCTGGACCCATTCCCTTCCTTAATGAACGGAAGAGACGCAAGGGCCAACTTTC
>NW_003456426.1:572639-573378 GCF_000151425.1 Trichophyton rubrum CBS 118892 | reverse complement strand
AAACCCCATTACAGGAATGCGCAAGGACAAGGTAAAGCGGACAGTAGATACCAAGGCTTCCAAGGGGCGAAAGATGAAGTATAATGTGCATGAGAAACTACAGAACTTCATGGCTCCAGAAGACCGCGGCTCATGGTCCAATCGAGCCAGAGACGAATTTTTTGCTTCATTGTTGGGTCGAAGCGTGAATAATGTGCTAGGCGAGGATGAAGACACTGATAATGATGGTGAGTCTGTGGATGATGATGCCGAAGGAGGGTTAAAATTGTTTCGAAGTTAGCCTTGTCGACAGCTTATAGAAAAGGTTGGGTTCGAACAATGGTATATAGAACGACGAATGCATATACAATCATTATAATTACCAGTATGAGACCCGTTTGTATTTTCTTTTAATAATAACAATGTGATTGATTCAATTGGCCAGCCTCCCGAGCGCCATAGAAAAATGCAGTGCTTGCCGCGATCCTGCGCTGTGACCAAGTTAGCCAGGGACTTTAAAGGAAATATAAAACCACGGCAGAGACACGGGGAATATGGAGTAAAGAACTATGCAAAAAAAGATAAAAGCCCTAGTAGACGTCATCTTCTTGACTATAAGTGTGACGGCTGCGGGTGGGATCCTTGCGCATCTGCTGCCCCGAACCGGTAAAGCCAACTTAGACGAAATCCAGTTAGTAAATCCAAACCGACAAGCATTACGGGAGAGTACAAAGTCATACCTCTTGCATTGATTCCTTCT
>NW_003456426.1:546731-572539 GCF_000151425.1 Trichophyton rubrum CBS 118892 | reverse complement strand
GGGTTCCGTTGAAGATGATGGTAATTTCAAAATTAATTTATCTATCAAGAAGCTATGGTGGCTACATTTCTAAAGATTATTAAATCGCGACCCAAATACTACACTTGGGTTTTTAATTTCAACTTGCCATATACTATTTGTGTTGTATACTATACATTACGCTAAATTTAATCTCGATTTCCTAATAACAACAGCCAGGTGTTTATAAAGCGAATAGATAATAATAAAATGTTCAAAGAGGTTAGGGATGGTACAATAAGTATGCTAAAAGGATGTAGAGCCTCATCTGGAGGCTTTAGGGTGTCTCACGGCTGGCAAGCAGGACTATACAAATGGTATATGGGAGGTGATGCTGAAGGAATATTATGAAGGAATTATTCGCTTCAGACCTGTCTCACCACTCGAGTCCAACTTTTTCCGCAACTTTCTTCGATACATCCAAGAAAGCATTCCGGCGAGCGCTTCTATCGTCACTTTCTTCAGCCACGACAGTTGGCATACCTCTATCTGCATCTTCACAGACGCGCGCATCAAGAGGGATGTCTCCCAGAAAATCAATACCAAGGCGTTTACAGGCCGCAACAACTCCGGTATTCTCACCATGATTGGGCTGGTGTCCTTCATTTCCCGCGGCATGGTAGTTCGATCGTGAGAATATCTTAGTTTGCTTTCCACAATGCGGGCAAGCAAAATAAGCCATGTTCCGTATCATTCCTAATACAGGGACATTCATCTTTTCAAACAAGCCAAATCCTCGAACTGCGTCACGTAGAGCAATATCTTGCGGTGTAGACACTATGACAGCGCCATCAACAACTACCTCCTGGTTGATGGTAAGCTGCACATCTCCTGTTCCCGGCGGAAGGTCTAGTATGAGCACATCTAGCGGACCCCATGAGACAGAGTGGAGAAGCTGGTTCATCGCCTTGCTGACCATGAGTCCTCTCCAGGATATGGGAGTGGTATCCATGAGCGGCGAGCTAGGGTCATCCGTCAAATGTCTCGCATCTTCAGGCGGGGATGGAAGCAAATATCCCATAGACATCGATTTCAGGCCATAATTGGTCAACGGGATGAGGCAGTTATCTGAAAGAATGGAGGGAAAAAGGAGCGCTCAGCTGTTTGCATCGGTGATGGGGTCAAAGAGAACACATACTCCCGTCAAGCCGCGGTTCTCCAGATAGATTGAGAAGAGTAGGTATAGATGGTCCAAATATATCTGTGTCGAGAATTCCAGTCCGGAATCCTCGTCTTGCCAGTGACAACGCAATATTCACTGTTCAGTCCAGCCTTAGCCCCGAGCCCAAAATATACCATTGACATTCTAACCTGCAATTGTAGATTTCCCGACTCCTCCTTTTGCCGATGATACAGCAACGACCTTATTAACATCCTTGATCCTCCGTTTCTGGGGCAGTCCACGACGACTTTGAAATGTTGGTGGTGTCCCAGACCTGGGCAGTCCCTACAAGTAAAACATGCATTAGCTGGAGGCCTAAGGATAGAATTGAGGGAGATAACATACTAATGGGTTTTCATGCTGAAGCTGGCGGCAGGTGGAAAAGAAGCCCCGCCGCATGGTAACCGCACTCTGTTCGAGAACTTGTAACAATTGACCCTGTCCTCGACGCCTTTGCTTCTTGCAATGGATGTTTTGAGATTGCTTGAAGTTGCGGCTCGGCAAAACTTGCTCTGGATGCCGCGAAACTCAAAAGGAAATTTTTCCCGAAGTTTTTCTCGATAACCAAAGAAAAAAAAAAGCTCAAAGGTAGATGAACAACTTCGATAACAGCGACTTGCTATGCTAGAAGGGTCACAATGTCTGTGAAGAAAGGACGAGATAAAACATTGGCAGAGCAGATCGCCGAGCTTGAAGATCCCACTCCCAAAGGTACATTCCCCTAATTGCTTGTTATTCGAGATACTGGTTGAACAGTGGACTGATAATGCAATGATAGAATTCGACCCAGAGGATCAGAGCGACGGCGTTCAAGAGAGTGACAGCGACAGTGGTAGCGATGGTGTAGATATTGATACTGGGAGAGAGCATTACGAAGCCGTGAGGTATGTTGCAAATAATCTATCCCCAATAATTACCTGCTAACAGACCGGCAGCAAGAGCAAACTCAGAAAAGCAGAGCAAATAGAGCTAGGAAGCGAATATGCTGGATCGCGGGTTAGTCGACATGATTTGAATGGATATGACTCTAGCGGATCAGGATCTCTAGAGGAGGATGAGAGTGAAGGAACCGACGATGGCGTTAGTGACGGATTTTCCGCAAGTGAGGAAGATGAAAATCAAGACATGACTGCCGAATCCGAGGCGGATGGCATGGAATCATGCGAAGATGATGAGTCCGATGTGTCTGGTGAAGATGATACGGAGGAGGAACTACGAGAGAAATCGAAGTCACAGTTCACTAATACCCCTGACAACGACCGCGAAGAACTGCGACGACTGATGGCCAGTGGGGATGAGATTGTGACCGCATCAATATCACAGGCTGCTAAAGCTGATGCTGTTAAAGGTGCAGCTGTGAAGCAACAGAGACTTACGTTCGATGCGTTGCTAAACTCCCGGATTAAGCTACAGAAGGGTCTCACTGTACTCAATGGCGAGACTTTACCCACAGACGAGACTGAAGACCTGATAAAGTCTGCTGAAACGGCTGCGTTATCGCTCTGGAATATGCTGGGTGACCTTCGACAAACACTCGCGGAGCACCAGACTGCGGGTGACGCTAACCAAAAGAAACGCAAGAGGCCTGCCCCTGCAACAGTAGAGACAAGCTCGGTAGACATTTGGAGCCAGATGTGTGAGCTTGAGGCCCAATCCCTCTCTCACCGACGTGGAGTGCTCGATAAATGGTCTCGAAAGGTTCGCGGAGCACGTAGCAGCACTCTTTCTAATACCAACCGGGGCAAGCTGTTGAATACCAGCTCAGAGGAGCAGAACATGACCGCTGTTTTGGAGACGTATGTCTCAAAAGAGAGCAGAAATGATAAGCCATCTGCTTCCAACACTAAGTCTGAAGCGCGAATAGCATACGATGATACAGCATTCTATCAGTCACTTCTCCGTGACTTGGTTGAGCAACGTATGGCAGCATCTGCCAACGGTGGAGTTATGTTGGACTCGTTATCTACTCAGCTTGCCAGGAGTGGGACTACAAACCCCATTACAGGAATGCGCAAGGACAAGGTAAAGCGGACAGTAGATACCAAGGCTTCCAAGGGGCGAAAGATGAAGTATAATGTGCATGAGAAACTACAGAACTTCATGGCTCCAGAAGACCGCGGCTCATGGTCCAATCGAGCCAGAGACGAATTTTTTGCTTCATTGTTGGGTCGAAGCGTGAATAATGTGCTAGGCGAGGATGAAGACACTGATAATGATGGTGAGTCTGTGGATGATGATGCCGAAGGAGGGTTAAAATTGTTTCGAAGTTAGCCTTGTCGACAGCTTATAGAAAAGGTTGGGTTCGAACAATGGTATATAGAACGACGAATGCATATACAATCATTATAATTACCAGTATGAGACCCGTTTGTATTTTCTTTTAATAATAACAATGTGATTGATTCAATTGGCCAGCCTCCCGAGCGCCATAGAAAAATGCAGTGCTTGCCGCGATCCTGCGCTGTGACCAAGTTAGCCAGGGACTTTAAAGGAAATATAAAACCACGGCAGAGACACGGGGAATATGGAGTAAAGAACTATGCAAAAAAAGATAAAAGCCCTAGTAGACGTCATCTTCTTGACTATAAGTGTGACGGCTGCGGGTGGGATCCTTGCGCATCTGCTGCCCCGAACCGGTAAAGCCAACTTAGACGAAATCCAGTTAGTAAATCCAAACCGACAAGCATTACGGGAGAGTACAAAGTCATACCTCTTGCATTGATTCCTTCTGGTGTCCTAAACATGGATTCCTTCTTGACCTTTCCGAATTTACTCTTGCTCGTAAAGTCCTGCCACTTGTTCTTGCCGGCTTCCAAGTCTTTCTTCCGTTTCACTTTGCGAGCGGCCTTTGACGGGCGTGGTAAGCCATCGTTCTGGCCGGCCACAATCCTTGCCTGGTTGGCGAGGTCGGGGTTGATATCAGCTGCAGCTGAGATAACACTGGATTCGGCGCCTACATGTGAACCGGTGCTACTGTCATGACCCGTACTCGAACTGTTGATGTTGTTGGGGGCTAAACTGCCTGGTGATGAGGATATATTATCAGCTTTTCGCTTTTTCGAGTCAGGAGCAGAGAGAGGGCGAATATCCTTTGCCGTCAAGGTCTCAATAGTGGAGTATGACTTGAAGGAGACGATGTAGATGGGATTGGTGGCTGAGCCAGTAAGGGAAGTGATGCGAGCAGGGTAAAAAGCGCCGTCACCCGACGTCCAGCGGGCGAGGACGTTGTCGTTAACGCAGAACGAGGCCGGCTGAGTCTGCTCCTCCTGCGGTGGGGTAGCGTCTGCGGCGGCTGTCGGAGCTGCTGGGGTTGGTTTGCGGTATCCAGCCTGGTACGCGGGATGATTCTCCTTGGACCACTTCTCCTTGACCGGTTCTGGGGCTGGCAGAGGCTCGGTGGGGGGTCGTAGCTCGTCGATGGATTGTTTGGTAAGTGCTATGAGTTCTTCCAGCTCTGTTTTTAGACTCTGAAGTTCTGTGTTATCAGGGTCGACCTGCAAGCTGGACTGTACCGTTTCGAGCTAAAAAAAAAAAAAAAAGTCAGTAATTCTGTATTCTAAGCATGACAGGAAGGATATCAATACCTGTAGCATAAACTCCTTTACCTCCACCTCCATAGATGCAACGTCCGTCATGATGTCGGTGTGCTGAGCAGATGGCCACTGACGTCAGTTTTCAGTGGTATCGTGGGCGTGATGGTTTCAACAAGGGCAAAAAGAGGCAACTATTGGAAACCGAAGAAAGATATAGCCTGCCTCGGCTTTTCTCGAATACAACACCCCTAATGCTCTTTACATGCTCTACTTTGGCCTTCTTGATCGTCTTTTCCTGGCGCTTTTTTCATGATTTGAAGTTGGAAAACTACTCACGTGATTAAGAAATATATCATATGACTTCCAGTAACTTCGAGTCATGTGACATTTTAATCACGTGAAATACGATCAGATAAGAGCTCAAACTTTATCTTTCCAATTTGTCAGCAAACCCTGGCCTCTTAAAGCGGCGGGCGATCGTCCCGCTTTCGGCCTTCGGCGCTTGCTGGCCTAAAGAAGAAATTCTCGACGTCAGCTTCAGCTTCAACTTGATCCTCAGCCTCGTCGCTCGCTTTTGATATCTCGACGATCTTGCTCTGAAAGCAAGCAATTGGTCGGCTTTCGTTCTCCCGTGTTGCTCCGTTGCTGGCGCTGTGTGTGTCATCGTCCCTGGTTACTTTTAGCCGCGGCTCCAAGTGTTACAGACGGTGAAATACGAGACCCCCCGTTCTCGGCCTCCCGCTAACGAGCGCCCTTCAGGCTTCAGCCAACCTGCGTGTTACCTCCGGCCAGCTGTCCACAGACGGGCGATGTCACCGCGTGAGAGTCGATCTCAGTCGCTGGTCGCCTGTTCCACCATCTTCTGCACACTTCGAACCCGCAACGCACCATCCTGGCCCTTGTCCTAGTCCTTGTCTGGTTGTGCCGCAATTTGGCCGGCAGCTTATTCTCCCTTCGATCGCTGTCTTCCACCATTCTTCCAAGCCCGACCTTTTTTTGCCTGGCCATCGTCGAGGCCATCATTCTTCTGTCCTGCAATTCTAGACGACGGGGGAAAAGAAAAACACCGCTCAGTTACACCCTGGACCGCTTCTAGAACAAATTGCAATCATCTCTTCCTGACATCGCTGCTTTTGTCCTTTCCACCACCCCACGCTTGCCCACGGGGACGAGTTACTCCGGCTCATCTCCTGGAGAGGCCCATCATTTCACCCACTTGACCGGATCTACTTGAAGTATCACTTCCGCCATTTTTTTGGCTGTCAGCGTCCACCCTACTCGAAATGGCTGAATTCGACCCTTCCTTCCAGCGTAGCCTCTATTTATCGCCCGACCAGCAGGATTTGCTCCTCGCTGCCCTCTCCTCTAATAATCAGCCAACCAAACCTGGTCCTCAGCCCAATCTCGGCTCTGCAAACGGCTCATCTGGAAACGACATTTTTGACTCATCTCCTCAGGATATTCCAGACTCCGGTCAACTCAGCTTCAATCCAGACGACAGCCCATTCCTTGGACTCGACCTAGATGCTGAATTCGATGTCTCAGATCAAGCCTTGATTGGAGACCTCCCTGGCATAGAGGGTGAACAGCAGATAACTGCTGAACCTCGCGAAAAGAGAAAGAGTCTTGACGGCGGGGAGGGTGCAGATACAGGGAAAAAACGCAAGGAAAATGAAGAAAAGGTTGCGAAGAAACCTGGGAGAAAGCCGTTAACCTCAGAACCAACAACCGTAAGTGTCTTCTGAGCCTTGCTCTCCCCTTATATCCCCTATTAACTTCAGTTACTAAACGGTTTGGTCATAGAAACGGAAAGCTCAAAACCGAGCTGCACAGCGAGCGTTCCGCGACCGCAAGGAGAAGCATCTCAAGGACCTCGAAACCAAGGTTGCTGACCTTGAACGCGCCTCTCAAACCGCAAATCAAGAAAACACATTACTCCGCGCACATATTCAGCGTCTCCAAGTCGAATTGAAGGAATACCGCAAACGGCTATCATGGATCAGCAGTGGAAACAGCTTTTCCCCAACAACTAGCTTGCTAAATCAAGCGAGAAGCCTGCACGCTCAGTCTCGCTTGAACAATGATTTTTCCTTTGATTTTCCCAAGTTCGGCGACCTACCTGGGGCTCATATGAATAATATGGGATCGTTGGCGAAGGGAAGCCCCAATGCTCGCAGCCAGACACATCCAGCCCTAGGTATCAAAGCTACCAGCCATATTGGAGCTACTCCACAGTTCACGCCGTCAAACGGCAGTGCATTCAGACAAAATGGCCAATCTTCCAGCGCAAATAAGGGCCATGAAGCTCCTGGAAACACCTACAACTCGCACCACTTTGAAACCTCCCCTGCTACATTCTCCGAGTCGCCCTCGGCTTCATCAGAGTCTCAGCACATATCATCGATATGCACATCCCCCGAGTCTAGCCTTACATCGCCTACCATCGCACAGAAGGGAGATGCATCCAACTCTACACAGGCCAACGGCAACGGGAACGCTAAAAAGAATAGTCCTTCACAGTGCGAGCTGAAATTTTATCAGCAGCTAGGCGAAGCATGCGGTTGCGTTGATAACCCCATCCCCGCAGCCCTGGCAAAGAAGTCAAGTCAAGGTTCTACAAACCCCAAAAGCCCAGAGAATGCAGTGAGCACACTTTCTCCTGCAAACTCAACGCCAAATATGAGCACCAGCACTGCGTCTGAAAATACAAACAATACCCAAACAGCATCTGATCCCAGCGGGAACGGTTCCGCAACAGCATCCTCCAACGCGCTCTCTGACCAATCCATCCCTAGCTTTGACTGGCTCGCCCAGCAGAATGGCGGCCACTTTGATCCAGTTCTGTTCGGCGATTATCGTGACCCACAGGACGCTGTTCTTTCTCAGGATTTCAGCGGGTTCTTTGATGATGCTTTCCCTCTACCTGACCTAGGTGCATTTGATGCTGCAACCCCCGGCTCCACAGCTAAGACACCTGGAAAGACTGATGCCCCGGTTACCACGGTAGATATCGATGATGACGAAGAGGTGGTACCGGGCGAAGACAGATCTCAGATGCTATCCTGCACTAAGATATGGTCAGTTCCTACCGTCAAATCGGTTGATTCAAACGATAGTTCGTCTAACCCGGCTTCTAGGGATCGTCTTCAACGACTGGAGAAATTCCGCAACGGTGAAATTGATGTCGACAACCTCTGCACTCAACTACGTACCAAAGCCCGTTGCTCCGAGGGCGGTGTGGTCATTGACCAAAAGGACGTCGACGATATCGTTACCAGAGCGATTTGATTTTTGTTCGTTAATTCGAGATTGATAACTGCATACCAGTTTCCCGCTTTGAAACAGGGATCAGACTCCTCGATTGATGGCTATTCCCTGTTTGCGTTCCGCTTACACGCTAGCTCGCTGCTCTTTCTGCTGCTGCGCTCTGTTCCTTGTTCTCGTCCTTGTCCAATATTTGTTTTTCAAGCTCTTCGAAGTTTTGGCTACATGCCCACGTCCCAAGGATCTTTCGCAGACGGCTCCTCCCTAAGGACGATCATGATGGTCTATATACCTCTATATTCCTTCTTTTATTTCTCATGAGCATGAACAAAATAACCTCCACCTGATTTGTTCTGGATATTTATTGACATCATCTCCCCCGTGTTGGTTTGGCAGACTTCTTTGATTCTTGGCTTGCTTTGATTCTTGTTGAAATATGTATACTCTCCCGCCTGCAGGACAAGGGCAATGGGGGATAACAGAGAGCAAAGTTGACTGCCGTAGCTACGGCTGTTTTCTTGTCCTTTTGTTATACCACATGGTATGCCTGATTTACTTCACAACACAGAAAGGCGCGAGTGGCCCAGATGGATGGACTGGTGTACGGATGGACTACATATTTAGCGTCTATAGCGTTTGATTTGTTTAATACAGAAGAATCTCTATCTCCAGATATTGAGAGCCATATCATGTGGATGCTAGCTTTGGTTACAGCAATTATGGGGGGTTGGGGGGGAGGGGGGGGATCTGTAAATATAGGGTTTTGATCATAGTGAATGAAAAGGCATTCATAGTTAAAGAGTCCAAGCGATACAAAGACATCTACATTTAATCTACATTTACTCCATGTTTGTTGACAAAAGCTACGAATGCCTATAATCAGAAATTCTACATTACATACGGGAACACTTTACTAGTAATCAAGTACGCGAGCTGCCAATAGTAAGGGAACCTCCTGGTCAGAAGGAAGCTGGTTAACATATTGAGTACAGGATTTAAGGTATCTCAGGTTCAGGGGGGTGCGAGGAATGGATAGAACAATGTTACGTTTAAAGGGGATATAAATAATTGGGAATAAAGAGAAGCAGAAGAGGGAGCGTTTTATGGAACAGTTTTGATATAGAAAAACAGGGGTAATAGGATTTCGAATAGCAATGGAGCAAGGTGTTAGAGGGTACGACGGACAGATATGGAGGCGATAGTTAGGAGACGGTAAAAGAGTAAGTAGACAGGATACATCCCCCGAGAATGCACGGAATACGGATATCTAAAAAGCGATGTCTCAGAACGAATCAATCATGACTCGGTAGCCGAAGGAGTGGGCTTGTCTCCCGCAGGGGCTGGAGTAGATGCAGGAGAGCTCGATTCGCCAGCTGCTCCCTTGTATCCCATGCCTCGTCCACCACGACCACTACCTCTTCCGCCTCGGTCACCACCACGTCCGCCTCTTCCACGTCCTCCGAATCCTCCTCGGCCTCCTCTACCGCCCTCGCCATCACTGGCCGCGCTTCCGCTCTGGTAACCGCTGCGAGTGTTTGCTGACGAGCCGCCGCGGCTGCTGGCCTGCCATGTACCGGCATTTCCTTGGCCATCACGGTTGGAGGAACGGTGTGAAGCCCGGTCTTCGAAGACCTTGACATTGGGCTTTCGGTTGGGTCCAGCAGGGCTGGGTTTCTTGTGCTCCAGTGGCTGTCTCTCGAGGGCAAGCTTGGAGTCTTCTGGGGTAGCAAAGGTGACTACATAGTTGAATTTGCCCCATTTTTCGATCTTGACGATCTTTGCTCGGTCTTCTTCAGGCCATAATTGTCGAACAGCCTCCTCAGTGTCTACGTTAGAGATGAAAAGGCCGCAGGTTAGTTTCTTGTCCGTGGAGGTGGTCGATTTTGAGTCTGCTTGTCCTGGCTGCTGGGCGGAACCGTTGGCTTCGGATGCAGAGTTCTCGGCAGATGGAGCTTGTTGTTGCTGCTGTTGCTGCTGGGGAGCGGGAGTTCCGGCGAGAGGGGTTACTGGCTTGGGGGTTGCTGGTTTCTCCTTGTTGGCGCCGATAGGGGCAGGAGAGGCGGTAGACTTAGGTGGCAGAGGCGGGTGTTGTTTACCTTGGTTGGGGGCTTGTGTGGAAGAGACCTGGGGAGGATACTGGTTGCCGGTGTTCCGTGATGGTTGGGCCGGTATCTGCCCAAATTGCGGTGGCGCTACTCGGGTATGTGGAGGTCCTCCTGGCCCTCCGGATGTGCCTCCTGCAGGACCTGAAGGATTGGCAAGTGCTGGAGGAGCAGCACCGGTCTGGGGAGCACTGGTAGTAGTAGGCTTGCCGCCACGGTGAGAGAAGTTGAAGCCTTGGGCACGCATCTCAGTACCGATTCGGCCGCCCTCGATATCGAGGACCAGGTATCCAAACGCAGCATCAGCCAGGTTGAAGTTCCACAGGTTCTTGAAAGCACTCTCATCCACTTGGCCGCCCGCGTTGCTTGCTGTTACTGGTCCGCCGAATGGGTTACCCCCGTTAGCAATGCTAGGCATCTTCTGGACTATGTCCAGGGCGTTGTCCAGCAGAGTCTTTTGGGCTTCGTTTGCATTTATAGCGGACTCGACTTCACCGCGGACTGTATCCCAGACATCGTTGAAGGAGGCCTTGGACGCAGCCAGTTTACCGCGGTAATGGTCCAGAGTCGGGTTCACGCTGAATTCGTTGTAAGAGCTTCCGTATCTGAAGTGCAGGCCGGCAGAGATGGAGAAATCGGCCTTGAGGGTGACAGACAGCTGGTTCAGCATGCCCTCTCTGGCAGGGGATGCATGGGTGACGAAGATACGGGTCTCTGCAGGGTCATAGACACGGTTGGCAGTATCGACTAGTTCTCCCATCTGCAGCAGCGTAGTCCACATGGTACCCTGGCCACCGGCAATGGTCGTCTTTCCCTCACCGTTGTCAAAGAGCTTGTGCATAACAATTGCGCCTCCGAGGCCAAGCAGACGAAGCTTGACCCCGCCGATATCTAGTAGTCTGGAATTGGCCTCATCGATGATGTGTAGCTTGTCGACCTTGTACTCGCCAGAGCGGAACTTTTCCAGCACACGGACATCCTCACAGGCGCCCCACACGGTATAAACTGGCACGTCGAGGGTCATCTGCTTGTTAAGGAGGAGGGGGAGTTCGGAAAGTGGGAGCTGCTCGGGACTGAACCGCTGCTTGATGGATTGCTGGGGAGGGACCTGAGCAACGCTGCGCTTAATGGGTTCTGGGAGCAAAGGAGAGTACTGTGCAACATGTTTAAGGGTCCTACACAGGAGCAACAAGGAGTCAGTATGTGCAGACAGAGACAAAACAGGAGAGCAAATAGGAAGCTGGCTTACTTGTCTGCAATTCTCTCCAGAGAGCTATCATCATAAAAACCAAAGTCACCAGTGTGGATGATGTGGTCAGCTCGAGCTTGTTTGGCGAGTTCGTTTAACGACTTGAGGTTTCCTACAGCAGCATTTCACGCATGTTAGATAGGACAGCAGACAGGTAGCGGCAAACATCAAACTTGTATATTCCCCGTATTCCCGCGAACACCAGGCGTAGCAACGAGGTCTTAACGGGGTAGGTCCTCACCTCGCACGTCCGCAATACAGAGGATCCTCACAGCTCCATTTTGAATGATCCTGCCGTTGTTTGGTAGCAGCGGCGTCGCCCCCGGAGTTGGCACCACCGTCGAACCGTTCGGCAGGGTATAAGGAGTGCTCGTGAACGCGTGAGGAGGATGGGGCTACAGCAGAGGCAGAAGACACAGTCAGTCAGTTCCGCACAGCCAGCGAAGGGGGGGGCTGTTCTTTGCTAGCATAGCAGCGCTGCGGCAGACTTACTGAAGCCATGGATGACGGTTTGACAGCGGACTTTCGTTTCGTTTAAAGAGACAGACAGACAGCTCAGGCGACTTCTCACAGCAGAGACAGCGAGAGCAAGAGGAAGAAGAAGAGAGAGAAAGGAGCGAGGGAGCTGCGGGTTGGGTGGTTGATATTTCTTGAGATGCAGCGAGAGAGCGAAATTTCAAGGTGTAACTAAATAGTCTCTGCGTGGTTGTCTCTTCTTGTTCGCAGCAACGCACCAGCCACGCCCGCCGTCTACGCGCTCCCACCGCCTGCCGCGGCCGCTCTTTATTACGCTTGCGGCCTTCTACGCTTTCTACTGCCGGCGCCTGCAAGGCTCCTTTTTTTTATATCCGTCTCTCGCATCGCATGCCTTTCTGGCGCTGCTTTTCGCTGTCGCTTCGTCGTCTTTTTTTTTTTTTTTTTGCTTTGGCTCCCCTTTTTGGGTCTAGACACGTGATATTATTAGTCATCCATATCTCTGTGACGTCGAAAAAAGCCAAAAAGACGGCAAAAACAACGACAAAGCAAGACAACGCGGGCGACGACGAGGGCGAACGACAGCGACAGCGACGACGACGACGAGGACGAAGAGACGCTGTCGAGCTGCTATCTGGTCCCTGCCGTGGCTGCTACTTATATATACGAGCAGCTTCTCCCCTCCTGGCCGCGACGGCAGTGGCCTTGATTCACCCGATATGACGTAGCTGAGCCAGCCACAACGACCGGCCGATATATACAACAACCAACATCACCAAAACGGCGGACGAGCTGGTGGGACTGCGGAGTGGGTGCTAGACGTGACATAGATACACACGAGACGCGGCTGGCACGCTGCTTTGGCCCTGCGAGATACCGTCTGGAGGTCCCGGCGATGAGGTTCTCCTCCGCTGCTGCACTGGCAGCCCTCGGCGGTATAGCCAGTCTCTCCCAGGCTGCGCTGACAGAGGTCCACGAGGCTGGCCGGTGTGCTATTAGAGGCAACTGTGGGAAGCAGTCCTTCTTTGGCGGTGAGCTGCCGTGTCCGGACAATGGACTGGCCCATCAGCCTGATCAGAGAGTCCGGCAGCAGCTTGTACATCTCTGTGGGAAGAAGTGGGAAGACGGGCCGGTGTGCTGCAAGGAAGAGCAGGTAGATTTTCTCTCTCTCCATCTCTCTATCTCTCACTGTCTCTATTGCGCTGTATGCTAGCTTGGATTGCCTACGTTGTGCTAACTGGTTCTAGATCAATGCATTGTCGACAAACTTGAAGCTGGCTGGGGGAGTCATCTCATCCTGCCCAGCTTGCAAGGAGAACTTCTACAACCTGTTCTGCACCTTCACCTGTTCCCCGGACCAGTCTCTGTTCATCAACGTTACCGATGTGGCCGAGGTGAACGGAAAGCTGCTGGTCACCGAGCTGGACAATGTCTGGTCGGAAGAATACCAGAGTAACTTTTACGACAGCTGTAAGAATGTCAAGAACGGAGCTTCTGGAGGCAAGGCCATGGACTTTATCGGTGGAGGGGCGAAGAACTACAAACAGTTCCTTAAGTTTCTGGGTGATAAGAAGCTTCTCGGCAGCCCGTTCCAGATCAACTTCCTTACCGAGCCTCGACGGCCAAAGGACGGCCACGGCATGAAGCCGGTGTCCGATGAAACAAGATCCTGTGCCGATAAGAACAAGGCCTACCGCTGTTCGTGTATCGACTGTCCGAGTGTCTGTGCTGAGCTCCCCGCCATAAAGGGACAAAAACCCTGCAGGGTAGGAAGCTTGCCCTGCCTGACATTTGCTGCAATCCTAGTATACTCTATCTCCCTGATGCTTATCGTGGTCCTGGCAATTGCCAGATCTGCCTTCAAACGGCACCGTTCCCGGAACATTGAGCGAGTTCGTCTTCTGCAGGACGATGCACCGAGTGACGACGAGGAGGAGGCTGAAGTTATTGAGGATACTGGGATCCCTCAGCCATATATGCTCAATCATATACTAGGAAATGCCTTTAACCGGCTAGGTGGAATCTGTGCAAGGTTCCCTGCGTTGACGATTACTCTGACAGTCATAATATCGCTACTACTCAGTCTTGGCTGGCTGCGTTTTGCAGTTGAAACTGACCCTGTCAGGTTATGGGTAAGCCCTAACTCGGCCGCCGCAGAGGAAAAGCACTACTTTGATTCCAATTTTGAGCCTTTCTACCGTATCGAACAGGTCTTTGTCGTCAAAGACGTTGACACCAACAAGCCAGAGCCCGTGTTGGATTACGAAACCTTGGGCTGGTGGTTTGATGTAGAGAACCGTGTCCGCAGAATGATCTCTTTAAACAGACGCTTGACCTTGGATGACGTCTGTTTCAACCCAACCGGACGTGCTTGCGTTGTCCAGTCAGTGTCTGGCTATTTCGGGGGATCCTTCGCCAATGTCAACCCAAACACTTGGAGGTCCCATCTGGAACATTGTGCTCAATCCCCAGGCTCAAGAGACTGCCTTCCTGACTTCCAACAACCCCTAGCGCCGGAGATGGTCCTGGGCGGGCTCAATGACACAACCGATATCCTGGACGCTCGCTCCCTCATTATCACCTGGGTGGTCAACAATTATGAACAGGGATCAGACATGGAAGCCCGAGCCATGGACTGGGAAGAGACGTTGAAGCAGGTTCTCCAGGTTGTACAAGAGGAAGCTTATGAGCGTGGCCTCCGTATCTCGTTCAGCACTGAGATATCCCTGGAGCAGGAATTGAATAAGTCGACCAACACTGATGCCCGAATTGTTGTCATCAGCTATGTCATCATGTTCATATACGCATCCCTTGCGCTGGGCTCTACAACCATCAGCTGGAAGTCCCTTATTCACAACCCTAGCCATGTTCTCGTCCAGTCGAAATTTACGCTTGGAATCGTCGGTATTCTTATTGTCTTGATGTCCGTTTCGGCATCTGTTGGCCTCTTCTCTGCGTTTGGCATTAAGGTCACGCTTATCATTGCAGAGGTGATACCCTTCCTAGTCCTTGCTGTGGGTGTCGATAATATCTTCCTCATTGTACATGAATTTGAACGAGTGAACCTAAGCCACCCAGATGAGGAGATTGATGAGCGCATTGCCCGAGCTCTTGGAAGGATTGGCCCGAGCATCCTCCTTTCAGCCACCACGGAGACCTTTGCCTTTGCGCTGGGAGCCTTTGTTGGCATGCCAGCGGTAAAGAACTTCGCTGCATACGCAGCTGGCGCCGTGTTGATCAATGCTTTGTTGCAAGTCACTATGTTCGTCTCCATCCTAGCTCTCAATCAGAAACGTGTAGAAAACCTGCGGGTGGACTGCATACCTTGCATTGCTGTCCGAAAGTCTGGGAGCACTGGCATTGCCGGCGAGGATAGGCCAGATTTCGGTGAGAGCATGCTCCAGTGGTTTATCCGCAAGATTTATGCCACTAGACTGCTTGGTAAGAATGTAAAGGTCGCGGTGGTAGTGCTCTTCCTCGGCCTGTTTACTGCTGGACTGGGCCTGATCCCCATAGTGAAGCTAGGACTTGACCAGCGGATTGCCATCCCAAACGGCTCGTACTTGATACCATACTTCAACGACATGTCGGAGTACCTGCGTGTTGGTCCTCCAGTCTACTTTGTGACGAGAGATGTGAACATCACCACCAGAGAGCACCAGCAACAGGTCTGTGGCCGATTTACGACATGCGACGAATACTCTCTCGGTTTTGTCCTAGAGCAAGAGTCCAAACGATCCAATGTCTCGTACATCACAGGTGCAACGGCCAACTGGATGGATGACTTCTTCTACTGGCTCAATCCACAACAGGACTGCTGCAAGGAGAACGGCAAGACGTGTTTCGAAAACCGTCAGCCCAGCTGGAATATCTCTCTGTATGGAATGCCCGAGGGCGCTGAGTTCATCCACTATGCTGAGAAATGGCTCAAGTCACCCACGACCGAGAGCTGTCCACTTGGCGGCAAGGCTCCATACAGCAATGCTCTGGTCCTCGATTCCAACCGGATAATGACCAATGCAAGCAGCTTCCGGACATCTCATACTCCCCTGCGTACCCAGGCCGACTTTATCAACGCATATGCCTCTGCACGGCGTATCGCCAACGACATCTCGACAAACCACGGCATTGACGTGTTCCCGTATTCCAAGTTCTATATTTTCTTCGACCAGTACGCCTCCATCGTCAAGCTTACGGGCACTTTACTCGGGGCGGCAGTCGGTGTGATCTTCTTGATCACATCCGCCTTACTCGGTTCCCTTTTCACCGGCGGAGTGGTGACGCTGACCGTAGTGATGATCGTGGTGGACATCATCGGTACCATGGCCGTGATGGGCGTCTCTCTCAACGCCATCTCGCTCGTTAATCTGGTAATCTGCGTGGGCATCAGCGTCGAATTCTGTGCTCATATAGCGCGCGCTTTCATGTTCCCTTCTGCCTCGCTGCTAGAGAAGGCTCCCCTGAAACTCCGCCACCGGTCCGCCAGAGCCTGGGCTGCTCTAGTCAACGTCGGCGGCAGCGTCCTCAGTGGCATCACCATTACCAAGCTTGTGGGAATCTGTGTCCTGGCGTTTACCCGCAGCAAGATTTTCGAGATCTACTACTTCCGCGTCTGGCTGGCTCTGGTCATCTTTGCCGCCACTCATGCTCTTATATTCCTGCCTGTTGCCCTCAGTCTTCTAGGTGGAGATGGTAAGCCAACCCTCGTCCCGCATCTGTCATATCTCTGTGCTAACTATCCATCAGGCTATGCTGATTCCCATGCTGTTGGCGGCCTCGAAGAAGACCTCGCTGCCCGCGGATACAGGTCTCTGCTGCTCGACGACGACTACTACGACTCCGACGATGAAGAGATTTAGTCTTGTTCTATCTATCCATCTATCTTTATCCTTTTATCTTTCCCTGCTGCTGTGGCTGTATATTCTATCTGTACTCCTTTTTCCCTTTTGGTTATCAAGTATGTATTGGCCATAGACCTGCGAGTCTTGTATGCTGGAGTCTCCTCCTTTTTTGGACATGGCAGTTCTTGATCGTATCGTATAAATACAATGCCATCTAATATCTTTATCTCTATCGAAGCGTCGCTGCCTCTCTGCCACCCCCTGATCTATCTATGTTACTAACACTGCGAGCATAATAGCGGGGAGCAAGAAAGCACATGATTTCGCTTTTTTCCTTCCCCACCTCAAAAAGGAAAAAAAAAAAAACGTTCGACCAAAATTTTTCTTCTTCTTCAACTTCAACGTCAGCTTGAACCACTCGAAGAACGCCGGCCTTTTGCTGCGCAGGGAAGGGAATTTCTCGTTGTGATCGGTGCTGGCAGCGTGATTCTGTCGTTATTAGCTCTGTGAGGTCATCGAGGTTCGCTCGCCGATCTAGTTACAGGCTCAGGCAGGCACAGGCAAATCGCGTGCTAGGCTCGCTCGGAGCCGTCAAGTCAAGATGGATCAAGCGCAATTCCTGCAGCAATTGCAGATTATATTGAATCGTCAGTTAAATATTCCCAGGATATTCCCCTCCTGCTGCTCTCGTGCTGCCTTTTTCCGCTGCTGTCTTTTGATCCTTATCGTTATCTCTCGCTTATTACTAACGTGTCTCACTGTAGCAAGCCAAGGAAGTGTCAAGGAAGCCACAAACACGCTGCAAAAGGTGTACTATAAAAACCCTGAAGCTCTCCTTTTCCTCATCCAGATCGCTACCACACATCACGATGCCGACCTGAAGCAGCTGGCCGCCGTCGAGGCTCGCTCTCTCGCCATTAAGCTGTGGGGGAAAGTTCCCGATGCACAGAAACCACAGGTCCGCGAGCAGCTGCTGCGATCGACCCTGAGCGAAAGCTCTGCTCTCGTCCGCCATGCCTGTGCCAGGGTCATCTCGGCCATTGCTGAGATCGATCTGACCGATGGCGAGTGGGCGGATCTGCCGCAGTTCCTGTTGAACGCGTCGACCAGCGCGAAGGCTGAGGAGCGTGCTGTGGGCACCTATATCCTCTTTGCCATCCTCGAGACCCTCGGCGAAGGCTTCGAAGAGAAGTTCATGGACCTTTTTGCCCTGTTCGAAAAGACGATTCGTGACCCCGAGAGTGCAGAGGTCCGCATCAACACCCTGCTCGCCCTCAGCAAGCTGGCCGTCCATCTCGACTCGGACGAAGACGAAAAGCCAGTCAAGGCCTTCCAGCAGATTTTCCCTGCCATGGTCAACGTCCTCAAGGATACGATCGACCAAGGTGATGATGCCCGCATCATGCAGGCCTTCGAGGTCTACCAGACTCTTCTAGGATGCGATCCCGAGCTTCTTAACCCTCACCTCAAGGATCTCGTTATCTTTATGAACGAAATCTCTGCCAACACCAAGGCAAGCGATGATACCCGAACTCAAGCCATCAGCTTCCTCATGCAGGCTGTCAGCTATCGCAAGATTCGTATCCAGGGTATGCAGCTTGGTGATCAGCTTACTCGTACCTGTCTAGCCATCGCTACCGAGCTCGACAGCTTGGACTCTGACGAGGATGACATCACTCCGGCTCGTTCTGCTCTAGGTCTGCTTGACATGATGTCTCAGAGCTTTGCTCCCAGCCAGGTCGTTGTACCACTCCTCACTGCAGTTGGCCAGTACTTTAACAGCTCGGATGCCAGCCACCGCCGAGCTGGTATCATGTCTCTTGGCATGTGTATTGACGGAGCTCCCGACTTTATCAGCACTCAGATGCATGAGATCTTCCCCGTTCTCTTCCGTCTACTCCAGGACCCCGAAGCTAGCGTTCGCCAGGCTACTCTCGACACCGTTGCTCGCCTTGCCGATGTTCTGCCAGACGATGTCAGCAAGCAGCATCAGACCCTCATGCCATTGCTCTTGAAGAACCTAGCCAGCGCCATGCAAGAATATAACGGCGACGAGTCTGGCCCAACAGTAGATATGATCAAGTCTTCCCTTAGTGCAACCGACACCGTTGTTGACGGTATGGAGAGCAAGGATGTGGCTCCTTACCAAAGCGACCTTGTCCCATTGCTGCAGAAGTTGTTCAAGCACCCTGACTTCAAGATCAAGGGCCACACCGCCAGTGCTCTCGGATCAGTCGCTTCCTCTGCTGGCGAGGCATTCCTGCCTTACTTCGATGAGTCCATGCATATTATGCAGGAGTTTGCTACCCTCAAACACAGCGAGGAGGAACTCGAGCTTCGCGCCAGCGTTATCGATGCCATGGGTGAAATGTCATCTGGTGCTGGACCCGAGCATTTCAAGAACTACGTTGGCCCATTGATGCAAGCCAGCGAAGAGGCCCTCCACCTCGACCACTCTCGCCTAAAGGAGAGCACCTATCTCTTCTGGGGCGTGATGTCCAAGGTCTACGGATCTGAATTTACCCCATACCTAGAAGGTGTTGTGAAGGCCTTAATTACTTGTCTGGAGCAGAACGAGACCGAGATGGAAGTCTCTCTCGGAGATGCAGCCAAGGACCTGGTTGGCCAAGAGGTCACTATCGCCGGGCACAAGGTCCGCGTTGCCGGTGCAGACGATAACGACGATGACGATGACGATGAGTTTGAAGACGTGGACGATTGGGAGAACCTCAACACCGTCACCCCTGTCTCTCTGGAGAAGGAGATTGCCATTGAGGTTCTTGGAGACGTTATCACTCACACCGGCAAATCCTTCATGCCTTTCTTCGAGATGACCATGCAGCATATTCTCCCACTCACCGAGCACTCGTACGAGGGCGTAAGGAAGAGTGCCATGTCCACTCTCCACAGATCATATGCTGCTCTATGGCAGGTCTGTGAGGAAACCGGGCAGATGCAGAAATGGCAGCCTGGCAAGAACATGCCTCTAAGCGAGCCACCAAACGAGCTTAAGAAACTCGGTGAGATCTTAATGAAGGTTACCCTTCAACGCTGGGCCGAGGAAGACGATCCGTAAGTATCCTTTTCTCCTTTTGCTTCTTACATACTTTCCCTACCTGTTTCTTATGATGACAACACTCGTTACCCAGCTCACGCAGACGCCCAAAGGGCGATTGCTGATACAGCGATCTACTTATCTGATTAAATATCTCTATCCTCATATCTCTTGACTGCAAGCCACGTTATGGTGCTTATGCTAACTGAATATCATAGTTCCGCGATCTCTGATATCAATCGCAACTTTGCTGATAACCTCCGTTTCTGTGGCCCTTACTTGATCTCTAACCGCGAGAATCTTGAAAAGGTCACATCTTTGGTTACCTCAATCATCACCAAGCAGCATCCATGTCAGCTGGATATTGATGCCACAGATGAAGACAGAGAGATGATGGAGGAGCTATCCGAATTTGACTGGAATGTTATTGACACCGCTCTTGATGTCGTTTCTGGCCTCGCCATCGCTCTCGGCGCTGAGTTCGTTGCTCTCTGGCCAGCATTCGAGAAATATGTCCTCCGCTTTGCTGCTAGCAGCGAATCTCTCGAGCGCTCGACCTCCATCGGTGTTCTTGCTGATGTGATTTCTGGGCTCGGGAATGCAATCACCCCATACACTGGCAACTTCTTCCGCCTCTTCACCCACCGACTTACCGACGAAGACATGCAGACTCGTAGCAACACGTGTTACGCTGTTGGCATGCTAGTTGAAAAATCCGAGGCCGAAGCCGAGCTCGTGGCTGCTTACCCTACCATTCTAGAGAAGGTTACTCGCTGCCTTCAAATACAGCAGGCTAGGCTCCCCGATAATGCTGCCGGATGTATTGCCCGCCTGATCATCAAGCATCACGAGAACGTGCCACTGGAGGAAGTCCTTCCTGCTCTGGTTGATGTCCTCCCGCTGCAGAATGATTTTGACGAGAACGAACCCATCTATCGCATGATCTGTCAACTCTGTATGTCTCCCCTGATATTTCTGTTAAGTCTAAAATTTTTTTTTTTTTTTTTTTCTGTGTGATTAAACTAACATATCCTAGATAAATGGGAGAACCCTACTATCAGCCAACTCACACCCCGTCTGCTGCCGATCTTTGAGTCTGTCCTCACTGGAGACAGCGACCAGCTAGATGACGAACGCCGGACCGAGCTAATTGAGCTTGTCAAATGGATTAATAAAATGCAGCCTGGTGGAGCAGCTGCTTTTGTTCAAAAACTCAGCTCATAAATGCTAAAGCAAAAAAGTGGATAGACGGGGATGAGACATAAATACATGTTATAGAGAAAGCGCCTGCCCTGGTTAACTGGTTAAGATGCCGGGTAGGATTGTGCGAGGGAGATAGGAGATCAGAATCAAGATACCCCTAGCTGGAACCGGCTCGGTGCCGGGAACCAACTATAACGATAATGAGATAAGACTTGTTATTTATTGCCTGCCAGATGAAAAACACAAAAAAAGTACCTTTTGTTCAGTTTACCACGTTCCCCTTTTTACCGACACATTATAGACAGCAATGCACTAGACTAAACAAGCTCCACGCCAACTTGCAGCTGAGACACGCTCTCGCTTCCCTGCCGTCTCCATCTCAGCTGTGGCTATCCCGGCCTCGTCATCATGATAGTCAACCAGCTAACCCAGGGGTACACCAAGTGTAGCAGACGCAAACGTATTTAACCAGCCACACGCCCCTTACTCTCGTACGTCCATGCTCTCAGCTCAGAAGAAGCCAAGATCAAACAAGCAATTCCGAGACCGTTGTGACTCCATACCAAGGCCTTCCTTCATGTACGTTATCACGACTCTGGAAGTCCAACATACCCAAATAGCTGCTAATAAAAATCTGCATAGTTATCGACATGGCTCAAATCACGAAAACTACCCTGGTCAACGAGACCTTGCCCACCTCCTCTGGGTCATCTGCGACATCCTCCGTCACCAAGCCTATCAAGGGCGTCTCGAAGCCGTGCTTCGGCTGCGGGTGCGGCGACGAAGACTGCGAATGTGTCTGTGTCGTCATGTAGACTGACTCCGTCCTCTCATTTATGTCAGTCATCGAGCGTTGAATCAACAAGTAGGAGAATGGAGGAAGTCTTTGGGGTATCGACTGGCCGTACATAGTTGACAATGACCCATTTCAAAATAATACATCGTTCACATCTAATGATTCTTTCCATATCCTTGTCCATACAGTTTGATAAAACTGAAGATATTCGTTTAACTAGCCCTAGCCCTAGGGGTAGGACTGGAAAGCAATCGTAACTCCCTTAGAGAATCACCTATGTATAGGGTGCCTTAAGCTCTACAAAGCTGTCTCCCTAGCTGGAGCCCGGATTCTTTAGCTGCACTTCATGGACCGCTTTTGATCTGGGCTAGTTCTGCATTTGTAAATGCCGAATGAGGAATGCCTGCCCTTATGTGTGTCATCTCGAGGAGGTATTCCCTGGAAATGAGGCCTAGAGGCAAGCCGGCTCTGCAACTGCTACAGCATAGAATTAGTATGGGGGAAGGTAGATGTTTTTGATCCGGCCAGACAAGGCTGTGGGTACCGGTAATGCATCCAGCTTCATCCAGCTTCTTCGATCTCATCCAGAAGCCTCCACATTACCCGCGCGTCCTCAATCTCTCTATCGTGTTCTGAGACCCGCTTACGGTTTTTCTTCTGGTCATCTTCTCCCTCTTTTTCGATTTGCATCTTGTCATCGTTGGCTTCCTCTACCTTGTCACTCTTCGACATCATCTCAAGCCAGCCAGCAACTCTACCTTCTATCTCCTCCATCTGCTTCACGTCTTCCCTGGCCATCTCGATGCGTCTCTCGATCAGTTCGCTCAACGACTCCCGTGCCTGGTGGGGCCGGTACAAATTCAATAGGTGGTATGCATTGATAAATAACGTGCGAATCATCTGTAGCTTTTCTTCAGCGTGTTCCGGCGCAATGGAAAGAATTCCAGTAAGCTCGAGGAAATTTAGCAGTAGTGACTTGGTGATTTTGGTAAGATGATAGGCGTGTCCAGACGTGGCCGAGGATGACGGATAAAGTTGAGTTATTCCCTGGTCACCCAACGAAGGGGGATTCGGGGAGAGCTGTAGCCTTCTGGTCAGTTACTAAAGTCCTAACGGACTCGGATATCATGAATCCCCTAACCTGCTGCGTCTCGCCAAAGAGCACATAGTCCGTTGTGGGCGGCTCTGGCGGTATCAAATATTTCAGCTCCGGCGCCACATCTAGCGCCTGAAGCTCGGCTGGTGTCCAGTCCTTGCTCGTCGCCCTCTTCTCGTCGTCGTCATCTGGCCGCGCTGCACGCTTCGCATCCTCAAGCTTGTTCAAGTTGGCCCGGCTAAAGTGTCTCCAAAACGGTGGCGGCGGGGGAAATGCTGCGGTGACGCCTCTCTGGGCCCCTTCTTCCATTGTAGCACCTCTCAGATACCTCGTTCGTCTCTCCTCCTCTGCCTTTTTCTCTTTCAATTCTCGTCGATGTCGCGTTGTTGCTCTGCTTGTCTTTTCTCTTCCCTGCCTTTGAATGTCGTTGCGAAGCTCTTGATTATGTAATCCGGTCTATCAACAAAAGGAGAAAAAAAGAAGCTAAAGAAACATCCAAGGATTCAGACGTGAGACTGAAGTTGCAGCGCTCAGCGAGGAGACGAAGAGACAGCGGACTTGCAGGGAGGCTCTTGGAGGACGTGGCTGGAAGACCAACCTGGCGGAAAGAAGTTATTCACTCATTTACCCGTGACTCGCTTATCTGGCGCCGGAGACATATGTGAAATGCAAAAGAGGTGCGCTTCCCCTAAGCTAGCCTCCTGAGCTACGAGAACGACAATGGACGGACGAAAGGCTTCAGAGCTTGCTCAGCGGCCTGGCTGTTTGGGGTCTCTCGTGCGGTTCTGGCGCCGGTCATATGGCGGGGACTATTCGATTCTTATATTCCTCGTCTTTGCATGGGTGATGGTACGTCTTTGCGAAGTTGACGCCCTTCCCAATACAAAGCAGCAGCTGACTGGTGTATCAAAGCTACAACTCTTCGTACACCCCTTCCACCAGTTGTTCAGCCTGGATGATTCCTCTATTCAATACCCGTTTGCTGTCGTTGAGAGGGTACCAGTCTGTAAGGCACCACACACGGCCATAAATAGCACGTCACAGTCTATCTAACATATCTTTGTACTAGTGTGGTCCATTATATACTCTGGCATCTTCCCTCTCCTTGCAATTGGTATATGGTGTGCCCTCTTTCGGCCAGGGAGCCACTTCGTCCATGTCACCCTCCTGGGCCTCATCGCTTCGCTGCTGGTTACCATCTTTATTACCGATATAATTAAGAATGCCGTTGGCAGGCCACGGCCGGACCTGATCTCACGATGTAAACCAGAAAAGGGTACCCCAGAACATACATTAGTCGACCATACAGTATGTACATCGACAGACACGCATATACTAAATGAAGGTTGGCGGAGTTTTCCAAGCGGACATAGTAGTTTTGCATTTTCGGGATTGGGATACCTTTCTTTGTAAGTATTTATCACTGGCTGCTGTTCGGAGACCATTATTCTAACAGTTGGAAAGCTTCCTTACCGGCCAGCTCCGGGCCTGGCGCCCTCGATCAGGACTTGCTCGTCTGCTTGTCTCCCTATCTCCACTGCTTGGAGCACTCATGATTGCCATCTCCCGCATAGCAGATTATCGTCACGATGTGTATGATGTTTGCAGCGGATCAATTATAGGTCTAGGGACAGCGTACTTGGTGTACCGCTGCTATTATCCTTCTCTGTGGTCTGCAGATTGTGATACACCTTATCATCCCGATGACCAGGGGGCGATGCATGGCTTCCAACGAGTTGGCGATGAGGAGCAGGCGTTTCAGCCGCAGCAAGTGTATAATGAGCAGGCGTACCATATGCAACCTCTTGGCAGCGGGCGGTAAGCACTGGTATCCAGTTTGATCTGTATTTCTAGAATCATTCATCGTGGGCTATGCGAGGCGTTTCTGGAGGTTTGTACTACTGGTTATCCTTATCCTTTTCTTTTCTTACTACACAGCATCAAGAGGGTCAATACACTAGGCATATAATATATTCATAACAGTTCAACCTATTTACTTGCACTTAGATCCTGTAGACTAACTATGCATTATAAGTCAATATATATAATTCTGTAAATAGTAGCGCTTGAAGCTGGTATTAAACAAAACAATAAGGGTATTCCATGTGTAAGAAATTTTCAAGGTAAAGACGAGCCATAGCCTGTGATCATACCGGCCCTATTATAAGAGCTTCCACACGGAAGCTCAGCGCAGAAGTAAGTAATTAATAGATATAAATATATATATATATATATATATATGAAGACCATGCCGGGACTGTAACTTGGAAGAAAATGGTAACCAAATGAGAAAATAGATATTCTCATCGGGAACGATTAAAGGTTAGTCGTTGTTCTCTGGATGAAACTGGTTTCACTGCCAATTATCACCCAACTGCTCTAAAAATGCAGCTCGCTCTCTGAGTTTTGCTTGCACTGC
Source organism: Trichophyton rubrum CBS 118892 (assembly GCF_000151425.1). Lineage (NCBI taxonomy): Eukaryota > Fungi > Ascomycota > Eurotiomycetes > Onygenales > Arthrodermataceae > Trichophyton > Trichophyton rubrum. The sequence goes on along the minus strand of NW_003456426.1, from coordinate 547,327 downwards.
CTCCATTTCTTGGATAGCTTTAAGGACCTCAGTCAGATTGCCGCCATTAAGCTTTTCAGGGATATTGAAGTAACAATGATGCGGAAATGGGTTGGTACGATGTGATTGAGGTTTAGTTGAGGGCGGAGGGAGAGGTTTGTTGCTCGGTGGATTTGGAGGGGACAGCGCAACAGATGATGGATTTGTTTGCGCAGGTGAAACCGGGAGAATATTCGCAGGTTGTGTTCCGTTATTATAGGCTACTGGATTGGCGTTAGGATGAGGGCTGTTCATATGGTTGACGTTTTGGCTGTAGTTATGACTTTGGCTTTGACTTTGGTTTTGGTTGGGGTTGACGTTATGGTGAACTCGGGCACCATTGTGTATGTTGCTGCTGAGGTTGCTGCTAGCATTGCCATTGATGGTGTTGCGATGGGGGTTAAAGGAGTGCTCATGAGGAGGCATGGGATGAGCGGCCGTGGGATTTGGGGGTTTAGCAGACGATGGCGTATTGGGAGTGCGTGGGGTTCGTGGGCCTATCGAGGCCCTTTTATTCGCGAGTTTTGAAGGCGTCGAGTGAGCATGGCCAAGTAGGATATGGTCGGGATCTAGAGGGG
>NW_003456426.1:478243-546631 GCF_000151425.1 Trichophyton rubrum CBS 118892 | reverse complement strand
AGGCAATGGGTCTTGCGCAGGGGATATCACGAAGGCTGGCAGCAAGTTGTGAGTTGGGCGTAACGTGCAAGACGGGAAAATTTCCAGATCCGCGACCAACAACCGTGACCATGACGCTGGGTCTCGCTTCTACAAATAAAGAGAATTAGACAGGGATGTCAAGGGGGCGCAGCGATGAGTCCTACCTGGGACAGGGGTAGAGGGCGTTTTCACCCTGACATCTGGCTTCTCCAAAGCTAGCGGAGGCAGTATATTTTGTGGGCCATTGGGTGTGCTGGCAGTAGCAGGCAAGGGAGCTTCCACTGTCGGGCGAGGGTTGTCGGCCCTGGAGTATGGAATATCTGCATCGCCGTCTGATAATGAGGAGTCGGATGACGAAGAGGCATCACTATGTAAAAGTTCTTCCTTATTACCACTCTCAACGTCCACGATTGTAGGCCGCAAAACAGGCCCCTGTGCATGTTTCTGCTCCTGCTGTTGCTGCTGCTGTTGCAATTGGGGTTGGGAACCCGGAGTATGTCTGTGTGGTCCCTGTGCTGCCGCTGCTGCTGCCGCCGCCGCCGCCTCTGCCACTGCTATGTCCTCAGCCGATGCTATCGGCTCCGGCTCTGGTATGGGTGTGAACTTCTGGCGCTTGGTCGGCGGCTCGTCTAACGTCTCCTGAGACATTCTGAACTGGTGGTATGTATTCCAAAAGGCAGGAGGGAGCTTGATACGTAGAATGCGGCCCGACGTAACACTATTCATGCGACTAGTAGAGCTCTCGGGAGTGCTCTCGCTGTCTATCGTAATGGTAGTAGTATCCTCAGTCGTCTCGCCTGAAGCTCCGCGTTGCATCTTGAACAGTAAAAAAAAACCCCGGTTAGTAAAGCTGTCTGCGCAACAAAGTGAGGGTTGCTAGAGAATAAGACGAGGCAGCTAGACTCTCACTCTATCGGCTCGCCTTATATCACTTCTCTGCCGGTTCTTGCGACGCTCTGCGCGCGAGTTGCCGACGCCTTGGTCAAACCGAGATCGCGACGTACCTTGGAGGCTCAACAAGCCAGCAGCATGTGGAACCCGGAAGAAAAAAAAAAAACAGATGGCACTCGACCTCGCCCCGGATCTGCCTCTCAATCCGCCTTCAGCAGCGCCAGCGAGGGCGCTCGACGTCGAAAAGAAGGCCGCAGCTGAGGCTAAAGAGCAAAAAGACGTCGAAGTTTTTGCTTCTTCGTCGATCGTTGATATTTCCTAATCGGGCGGAAGTTGAAGTTATATTAGTGTCACGTGAGCTGATGTCATATCTTGCTTATGTAATATCGAGTCGTTCCGTCGGCGACGTCGAGAAAAGGCGACAAAATAAACAGCGAAAAAAAAAAAACGAGCTGAAGATGCGAAGAAAACAAGAAGAACAACGCGGGAAGAAGCCTGAGACGGACGAGACGGCAGAGACGCAGCAAGGAAGCGCGTGCGACGGGCGAGCGAGCGGCAACAGCGGGTGCAGCTGCGATGTGCGGCGCAACCACAACAACCAACAACATCAACAATATCAACGACGACAACGAAGGACTATAGGTACGAGCCTCGATATATGAAGGATCATGGCGGAGAAGTCAGGGATTGAGGGCGCCGGGGGTGCGTCGCAGCCTCCCCCGCGCGAATTGACCCCTCTGGGCTTCAGAGACGCCGCTAAGAGCAGAGAGGATGCGCCGAAACCATCGCCAGAGACACCGCAGAGGGCGAGTCGACCGCACCTGGGGCTCTCGCTGAACATGCCACAGCCGTTTAGCCCCAAGAGCGGCCATGCAGCGGCTCGAATACCGCTGTCCCCGAAGCTAGACTCCTCACACTCGTTCGGTTCGCCGGCGTCTGTCCTGCCGCGGCGTTCTCGAGGGCTGGACTTTTCGCGCGCTTGCACCAACCTACACCACTCTACGCTGGCAGAGTCGTCTCCAGACTCGTCTCCCGTAGTCAGCGGCAGAGGGATTGCCATACCGCAACGGCGTGGGACTGCAGGAAGCACGGGGATGGGGATGGCCGGATCTCCCAGCAGTTCGCATCACCAACTGCACCATTGCCTTACCTCTGCGGGCAGCCATGCTGAGAGGTCCGCCATTTCAAGCTCGGTGGGCAGCGTCAATATGATCGACTCAGACTCGTCAAGCACCGATGACGAAGACGACGACAGGTCTATCCATGGCTTTGACCGCGGGGACCCCGGCGGAATCACCCCCCAGGCAAAAAAGTCCGGACTAGGACTATCTGCTCCATTCTCTCCCAGTTTGATCCCAGCATCCAATGCAGACTGGATGTCTGGGTTCTCCGCTGCAAAGGCGAGTTTGATGAACTTCCAGCGAGCAAGATATCGCAGCAGTAAGAAGAGACACAGCTCTTCCAGCGCGAGTGGTGCTAGTCCCAGGCTTCTTGCTACCTCCCGATCTCCACCAGCGGAGAAGGCCCTTGATAGCGTCGGTGGGAGTTCTCTGTCCCAGAGTCTAGCTTCACGAGACATCAAGTCAAAGCTAGAAGAGCTAGCTCATATTCCCTCTGACTTTCATCTATCCGACGGGAGTGACGACGTCGATGGCGGGAAACAGGCTGGCGTCAGTAGCCCATCTAGTGGTTCACTTGCCGGAGGCTCCAATTCCGAGTCTGGTCGTCGAGGCGTCATTCGACGGCCCGTGACCAGACGAGGGAATCTTTTGGTATGTCCTCGCCCTTGTTATTCTATTCTTGTGCATCTAATACCATGCTAATCATGGCTACAGCCAAAACCCAAAAACTTTGCTCGCATCAGGGGCTACCCTATTTGAAGAATGCGCGCCTGTAGAGAGCGATACCAAGAAAGAGGCAGAAGTAGTCCGCCAGGTGCGAGAAAACGATGCGTCTGGCGCTCCGCAGCCCCAATCTATCCTGCCCAATGCGTTGGAGATCAAGGACTCCACCCCTCCTAACATTGTCCCCGGGGAAGCACATCAGCGGCCGCCCACCAGCTTTAGCCGGCAGGTATCCCGCAATTCTGGTGGTATCGACTTCTGGAACGCCTTTGATGGGCGGTACAGGACCCCGCCGCCCCTCTCAGCGGGGGACTCGGCCATGGCGTCTCCAGGCATGGAAGCAGGCATGCTGGGCCGACAGTCCAAAGACATAGACACAGAACCAGAAACATTTGCCAAGATCAACAAACGACGGCGGGGAGACGACTTTGACCTGGCCTCGTTCAAGCGTCGAGCTGTTTCTCCGGGACCCAGTGTCCATAGTAGTCCTGTCCAAGGTCATGTTTCTTCCGGTTCAGATCCCAACCGGGTCGGCCACCTATCCAAGGCCATCTTGTTCCAGGGGAGCCATCCAGCCGAACCTACCGCCAACACCAGCTCCTCCTCCGGGCCTGTCAAGCGAGTCGGTCTCCAGGGCATGACCGAGACCAGCGACGGCTTCATGAAGATGACCATTGACTGATCCCCTACCCTTGCTCTCTCCATTCACTATTTTTATCTACATCTTCTGCAGCATTTCTACACATCTATACCATTTAGCGAGGCGTCTCTGTTCATCAACGGCGTTTATCTTCTCCTGTATATACTTGATAATATCCCCCTTAATCCAAATGCTATCTGTCTATCGATCTTATCAGCAGCTTATCTAATAGTTATGGCTTGGCGCGGGCTTCACCAAATAAAACAACATCGAAGCAAGCCGACGACGCGGCGCATCAACTCCATTAGTTAACAAGCAAGCAATCAATTCTAGAGACCTGTTCATTTTTTCTCTCTCCCTTTTGGCTTCTGTCGAGACGGTTTTTACTGCTCGTCTGTCTCTATAATGTCTTCTCAAGCCGAAATCGCATCCTCGTTTATAGAGGGAGCCCCGCCAGGCGAGGTACGCAAGGCATCACCATTGCAAGATAGCATGACACTAGCTAACTTATGCATTTAGCTTAGAGACGTTGTTGCTGGTGAGTCTGCATATGTGTAAAGCGGTTGATCTGGACACAATTCTAACGGCTTGTTGACACCAGATATCAAGGCATTGACCTCCAGCTCCGATCTTATCCCTTCCCTCGAACCGGCATTCAGAAAATACAACGAGGCACAGCTTGCCACAGTAAAACTGCCCGGAAGCAGTCGAGAGGTATATTTTGTAAAATATACTAGAGTGGGATCATGTTTGGATACTGATATTAGGAAGGTCATCGTTAGCTCCTATAACAAGCTCAAAGACGGCCGGTATTTTGATGTCGAGAGCCAGACATCCTTCGACTTTGACCATGTTTCACAAGTACGCTCTGTCTTACTCTTCATGAAACTCCGACATCTTCATGTTGCTGATGATAGGCCGATATAGGCAGCCTCCAACCCCCGGTCATATGTGCTTGAATCTCAGAACGCAGACCTCATGTCAGTTGACAACTGCCGCCTCCTTTGCCCCTTGCAAGCAGCCAATGCCAATGCTAACCGATCCATGCAGAAAATCCTACCTTAAACTCCTCTCCTCGCATGCCAGTGAACATTATCCAAACAGCTCATACGGCGTTTACCCTTCACAGGACGACTCTTCCATCGCAATCCTTCTAGTAGCGAACAAGTACTCTCCCAACAATTTCTGGTACGGGAAAAATACCCACACTCAACCTGATCTAGGTACTTACTTTAGTTTAGGAACGGTAGATACCGCGCCATATATAATGTGCCGGTGTCCTCTGGCGGCACAATCACCGGCACAATCCATGTGGACGTTCATTACTATGAAGATGGGAACGTTTCTCTCAACAATAAGAAGCCAGTGTCCATATCGATACCCTCGGCCTCTCCAGCCGATACTGCTTTTAAGCGTATTGTAACTAGTGAGCGAGAACATCAAGAGGAACTGAACGATGCGTTCAACCGATTAGCCGAGGGTGCATTCAAGGGCCTGCGTCGGCAGCTCCCTATTACACGACAGAAGGTCGAGTGGGAGAAGATTGGCGCATACAGGCTTGGAAAGGATATATCTGGCGGCACAGGCTACTAATAAAAATCAACTTCTTAAGCTAGAATTGACCATGTAGATAGGAAGAGTATATATGTCCATGCAACTAGGTCCGATTATAGACAGGGCACTCCGAATACGGTGTCACTATTCCGAGTCTCTATCCACGAGGCAAATAACACGACAATGTAACGAAATAAGGGAAGGGAGAGGGGGGGGAGAAAGAATGTAGTAATAATGCCCGTAACCTTTAATGCGCCTTGAGAAATAATGCAAGCAAGTATGTTCATGCATGTATGTGAGCGATCACGACTCCGACAAGATCGTCCTCTTCCACCAAAAGTCACACTCCTCCTTGGTGTAGCTGATGTTACCCATCCGGGCCACAACGCCGATACTGTTCCCGCCAGCGCGCTCATCGTTCCCTTCCCCTATCACCATGGTGCCGCTCTTTTCCCCTGGGGTAAAAGGAGCCCATCGAGGTCTGTCTGCGTATCTACCCTTGATAGCATTGGGATCTCCGGTGGTGACAAAGGAAGTAAAATAAGCATGCAAGTATCCGGCAAGCAAGTTTTGGGTCTTTGATATCTTTCGGATACCAGGGTTGTACAGCTCGTACGCAGACTGGTCTGCATGGCTTGCCCCTCCTTTGACGGTTGTGTTTACAGCCCAATGGTAAAGGAAGACAGGTGCAGATTGGCTTGCCGAGGCATGGTATGCAGTCTGTTGGATGGGACATATGTATGCATACTGGCCATATGCTGCTGTTCCACGTTTGTACTGCGAACCAACGTCTATGGGACGGGTGTCGTAGTATGGTGATTTTCGGTTGACGGCCGGATCAGGGTATAGCTTGTTGAGTTCTTTCAAATCCGACTCAGACAAGGCGGGTATCAACTCCTTGAAGAACTTGGTGAACTCCTCCGAGGTACCCAAGCGGGTAGGTGTAAATGGAGATCCCTCATCAGTGTTGAAGCCAGTAAGGATAGGGATCTCGTTCCATGTACCAGATTCCCAAGCGGATATAGGTGCTACGCGGATGATCTGGCCGTCGATAACAGGCTGGAAGGCCCACCGGTCAGAAGGATTGTAGCGGTTGAACACATCAATCGAAGCCTGCCCGACAGTCCTAACGGACTGTTTCCGGAGACAAGAAATCATTTGACCCCTAGCGACATTGGAACAGCCTGAAGCGAGAGCAAACTCGTCGAACTGCACTGAAGGTAGAGGAGCCTTGGGTGGGAAGACAGCGCGAGCGGTTGTAGCCCCGGATTCCATCAATGCTCTGTGGAAGAGTGGGCGTCCGCCATTCTTTGTATACATGACCTGGTGGCCGATCTAAGGAGCAAGCATTGGTTAGTTGCCAGATGCACTCTTTGTTATAGCTATACAAGTTCTTACCGAGTGAGCGCCGGCCGAGAGGCCCATGATAGTGACCTGGTTTGGGTCACCGCCGAACTGCTCGATGTTTTGTTGAACCCATTTGAGCAGCATGAGTTGGTCGTACAGGCCTGTGTTGAGCATGTTGGAGGCTGCCATCAGCTCTCCTGACAGGAAGCCAAATGCACCGAGACTGAATGCATGAAAATATCAGTCTGTCAGTTCCAGAAGAGACAATGCATGGACACGTACCGATAGTTGAAGTTGAGAGCAATGAACGGCTTCTCTGACCAAGCCAGAAGAGCAGCTGTGTTATGGAATCGGCCTGGTTAAGGGTCAACACTGGAGTCCATCGTAAATATAGCCACGTAAACAGAGGGCAGAAGAGCATACCTGCGCCGAGATTAAAGGCTCCTCCATGGAAATACACGACCACCGGCAGCTTCTGGCCTGCCTTGGTCCCCATGGGACGGAAGATGTTTGCGGTCAGGCAGTCTTCCCCCCAGTCATTCCCGTCGAGGGAGCCAGCAATGCATCTATCAGTCGGTCAGCCAGCATGAACAGCAACAACAACAGCAACAACAACAGCCACGACAACATGAATAAGGGCAGTACCGAAGACCATATTGAGAGGCATCTATCTTGCGCGAGGAACTCTCGACCGGCTCTGGCCTGGCAAAGCGCCTCTCGCCCGTCGGCGGGAGCGCATAGGGGACGCCCAGGAAGGCCTCCAGTGGATGCGGGAAGTCAGCATCGTCACGGATCGTGCCCAGCAGAGTTCCCTGGCGCAAGACGACGATGGGCGCCTGTCGAGCAAGCAGAAAGGAGGCTGTCAGATGCGCCCATGCCGGCAGGACGGCCGCCAGCGAGCGTTCAGAGAGGACAGACCGGCGCAGGTGTCGCAGCCAGGACGAGGACGCAGCCGAAGCTGACGCAGACGCAGACGAGGACGAGGAATATGAGGCCCCCGAGAAGACTGCGGCCAGGACGGCTCCCAGCACAAGCAGGACGAGCACTATTCTGGCCTGGCGCCGGCTGGAAAACATGGAGGCGACGATGATGCTGATGGAGCGGCTGGATGGGTAGGGAGTCTGCCGCGGATGGGCGTATCTCGCGTGCTCCATCTCGAAACAGGATCCCGGCTATTAGTCAAATATCAACAAACGTCTTGGGTTGTTTCTGTACACGACGGCACCAGGACTGCAGACTATAGGGGAGCAACCAAGGGTCAGACAACCGAGTCAACGGCGGGAGCTGCGTGCATCTTTATATATACACCATATATATATATATATACATGGCCACGGCTGCGGCCTCTGCACGACGCTGCGGACCTGCTCGCGATCTGTAGTGGTGCTGCTTCTTTCAACATCTCCAGCCCAGCAAAAGCAAAGAAGACGCAGAAAAACACAGGCAGGAGACGGGCAGCAGGCGGCTTCAGGAGCTAGACTGGCCGATACAGGTCACAATGGCCCGTTTGACCCCGGTTGCCTCCTCCTTCGGCTGACCTCTGGGGGAGGGAGGCCTCCGGGGGCGGTCAGTCCGCGAGACACCATGGGAAGAAAGACCCCAGAGAAGCAAATATACTTAAGATAGTCGACTCTCGCGTTAGCGAAGTCACCGGGACGATCATTGACCAGGAACAAACCCTGACGACCCCGATATTTGGGCCTCTCTTGCATCATGGTGCCGTTGCACTGCATGCGTGCCAGCAACATCAACAAAGGTCTGGTTACTCCTCAGGTTGGCGAAGACTCAACTCCTGCAAGCCATTCCGATATGCCATGTTTCTTGAGCCACCATGCGACGGTGGGGGAGCAGCTGTGCCTCCTCCTTTTGCGGCTGCTGCTGCTGCTGCTAACTAGCTAACTAGCTGCTGCTGCTGCTCGCATGGCGCCCCTGACACGGCTGGACGAGCCGGTCAGTCTCTTCAGCTCCTTAGCGGTCGAGGGTCGAGCTCTGGGGATGCATATCAGGTGGGACTTATAGGCCCATCTCACCCGCTTCTGCGGCTCAACTCCCCAGATCCCTCGCCCCGAAGGGATGCAACCCAAACCTAAAGGTCTGCTAAATTTGACTAGATCGGTGGTTATATTAGTGTCTGGCACGGCAGCAGCACTCGGCCAGCCTTGGATCGCCTCCGTGGGCCCAACTAGCGATATACATCAAGGGAAATCCTCCAACCACCCTAGCCGTTGATATAGCCCTCGCCTGTGCATTATTGGTTATCTTATACTCCGTATTAGTTACCCTACTACCGACTGACAATCACCTTCTCAGCTAGATAACTGCTGTTGGCTACGTAAGTCCTCCTCCTTCACTCTCTGAACTTCTTCTTACCCATCCTTGAGTATGGTAACTATTCATGCAGGTAAATGGGTCAACTGAATATAATGTAGTATTTGGCTCCATGGTCATGTGTATATATGATTTCTTGGTTCACCATTGGTACATACTCCGTATACATGTTCCACCTCACGGAGTCACGGCCTACTCGGGATGAAATCACCCTTTACCCGAACCTCGGCCGTGGCTTGGTAGACACGATCAAGTGTTTACATCTGGCAGGAGGTGTAATTATCAACGACATCGACGGTGTGGCTGTTAGATGCCCAAAAGTAAACAATACATATCATGCAACAACAGCCAACCAGTTAAGTAGCTTGTTACAGGGATATGCAGACAGCCAACTACAAGACATCGCTAAAAGGTCGCAGGCATCTGGGGAATTAATATCTCGATACCTTGACACAGCTCTGAATCAACATCCCTGACGTTGACTATCATCTCGGTTCCTACATTCGGCAGAAAATCAGAAATACTGAATGTCAGACGATAGATCGAAAAGGACAACTGTGAAGATGTCTTGTCCTCCGCTGGTGGTCTGCCACGTTCAACCAAAGCAACATGGCTGGCGACGATCTCCATGTAGCCAAACGTCATGGCATTGAAGAGACCGCGCGCTCGACATGGCTAGCATTAGGAGAAATGGCAGAAGACAAGACTCCTAACGTCAACTCCAGTGCGCAACAAAATTGGGATTTAGAGGCACTTGAGACCATAAGCCGAATATCCAGAAACATCTCCCGACGTAGATCAACAGATAGCTGATCTTCTGCAAGCTGTATAACTGTTTGGCAGACTCGAATCTGTGACTGGTGGAGTCTGCAGATTTGAAAAAGCACCAATATCGCAGTAATTGCATAACTAATAAATCGGCATGTTGTTGGTTTCCCGTGCTATCTGAGCGTTATAAGCACAAGTACCATTAAGCAGAAACGGGACGGCGGTTGTCGAGGCTCTGGGCATTACAGCAACGTCTCAGCTCGGGAAATGGGTGGAGCGCAGAATGCCTATCCATAACAGCTAGTTATGTATTCTCGTGTGATCTAGCGCGCTAGTTAATATCGATCCTGCTCTGAAGACAGCCATTCGGTCATGAGTTGGCGGCGTTACATATTTTTATACTCGGCCAAAAACTAAAAATAGAAAAAGCTGGGGCTTTCACGTGACTAATGAAGTTAGTCGAATAGGCTCGATTTCATTGACCAATCATAGAAAGCTAAATAAGCCTTCGGTTTATGGTTGGTTGAGATCCAAAGTTGGTTACATAAGCCGGGACGAACCCTAATTTCAACTTCGACTTTTTCTACTTTCAACGACGTCGCAATAATAATGACAACAACAACATCATCACCATCGTTATCAGCAGCAGCAGCAGCAAGTAACAAAAGAAGGGGAAGTGAGGAATACTGGAGTTGCGCTCCAGGATAGATCTACACTGCGAAATAGAGTCGCTGACGGTTCGGATTACAAAGACTACAAATTACAACCCAGCTATGCTAACGCCAGATCTCGGAAATCACTCTGCACCCGCCATCATGACTAAACCTGGCCATGGTCAGCAATGCATGGAGCCAGGTTACAATGGCTCTTACCCTGCGGCTCTATGCATACACACTCATCAACCCACGGTTTCAACTTCATTAGCTGTGATGGAGAATACAAAAGTCCCCGTCCCACGTCCTCGGAAAGGCTGGACATCGTGAACCTTTTTCCGCCCCCAATGCGGGTACGACAGCAAAATTTTGTACTCTAGACATCTTAGTCACCTAAAGTGGGGATCAACAATGCAAGAGGCTCTGTACGCAGGCCTCAGTCCGCCCATTACATAGGCAAAGAGATCAGAGTATTCGCCCCAGGCTCTTTTTTGGCGCTTTGTAAGCTACCTAGACTGATACCCATACTGCTAGCACTGCTGCGTTGGTCCGTCCAGCTATTGCTCATGAAACTTGTCATATATCCAATCAATATCTCGTATGATTTGCTCAGATGTTAGGATTCCGTCCGTTTATCTCGGAAATGGATATTTTCAAACAGGTTGACGCATGTATTGTCATCAGTCACCATACGTTGGATGCTAGACATGGCTTAGAGGGCATACATTTTTGCTTCGTCTATACAACAGCTAATGGAGAGCAGAGTAGAGACAGCTAACAGTGTCTTTACCCCATCATGACGTGAGCACGGCACTCCCCTCAGCTGCTCCAGCAGTCTCTGCCTACTTAAAGGCTATCAGTATCCGCCTCTACAACTGAGAATGCAGAGATCATCCAGAGAGCCATCGCTTCCTTTCTTGACATTCATTTGATATATTGTCTGGATTTGCTAGCTTCTACGATCTTTACTTTTTACCACACTCGTTTCGATAATACACTCTTTTCTTACGTCAAAATACCCGAATACAACACTACCTATCACAGTCTTTAACATTGACCATGAATCGTTTTTACTTGCTTTGGCTGTTTAGCCTCCTCCTACCGGTGGCTCAAGCGGAGAACCGCAATTCAAACCATCAATCTGATGCCCAGACTATAGCAGCCTTCGCCGAGAAAGGCTGGTGTTTTAACTATGGTGGTTTCTGGCAATCTGAAAATACGTTGGCCCCCTGCAGAAAGTACTGTGAAACTCATCAGTCCGGGCCATTAAATGATATTTCGGTATGAAGCTCCAAGGATCATCACCCAGACGTTCGAGTATGAAAATATGCTCACTCATATTCAAGTGTCTTTCTTTTGGCGTTTCCTTTCAACAAATGAAGGAGATGGGCCTCTCTTATATAGATGATAGCGGTCATGAATTCGTGACTGGAGAATGCAGATGTGATCTTGACGGACTCGGAAAAGTCATCATAGATACCCTTGTGTCCGGGCTTTCACGCCTAGATGATATCCTATGCGGCGTCTTTGTGGAGACTTTCGAGACCATCCTGGACGCTGGGCTTCTGGCTCTACCAGTTGGTCAAGTTAAGAGAATCGAGACCTTCATCAGAGCTGCCAAAACCGTGGCTGAGAACGGACTAGATGCAGGCGTATTCTTTGGCAGTTGGGCCAACCCAATTTGCGGCAAGGGCTGAGATAAGCCTTCAGAAGACCATGTCTTCGCCGAATTGGCTCAAGCGTCAGATGAATATGGAAGTAGTTTGGGATGCAAAAGAATGGAAGGTTGCCCCGAATCTCATAACCAACGCAGGGGGTTAGGTAAGGTTGTGCGTGGACTATTTGGTAAAGGTGGAGGGCGGAAGGGCGGCGGAAAGTCTGGTTCAGGGAAGCCAGGGAATAAAAATGGCTCTAATCCCAAGAACGAATCTAAACCGGCCGACAAGCCCACTGACAAGCCTAAATCGGATGATAAGCCGAAATCAACTACAAAAGAGGAACCGAAATCTACTACGAAGGACAAGCCAACCACCACGGAGGAAAAACTGAAACAGACAACCACCAATAAACCAAATTCGACCACTAGGGATAAGCCAACTACGAAATCCAGTGATGGACCAACGACAACATCGAAACCTAAGTCTGCAACCTCCACCCACAGCAAGCCAACGTCTGACGGCGAGGCACACCGTTCTTCACCTACTACGAGCCACTCTAGGTCAGCATCTAAAGATGGCAATGCAGGGACATCATCCACAATAAAGCCTGGACCAACTACTACGGATCACCCTGGAGTTTCTTCTACAAGCTCTCTCAAAACTAGCTCCACAAAGCATAGTAGCACCCAGGCATCATCAACTACGACTCAGGGGCGGCCAACCACTTCTCCAATCTGTAAGCCTGGAAAAGGGGTTGGTGGGTGCTCAGCATGTTCCAATGTACAAGCATGGCCGCCGGGATATTTCAAAGAGGAGGATAGAGGTGAAGAAGAAGATGAAGAAGAAGTTGTACACCTTGCAATCAGAGGAACTGGTTTCTTTGGGTGGGAGTCTCATTCGTTAGAGAGAAGGGCAAAGACATCTACAACTTCGACAAGCACTCCAAGCTCAACGAGCGGAAGTCTGACTGCAACCAGCAGTACCTCAGCACCAACCGGCATACCCACTCCTCCGGTCCTTAGACCCAGCAAAAATGGAAAAAAGGTGCAGTTCTGTGACTTGGTTACCAACACGGCACCTTATCCAGGTCCTGCTAAACTAATAGGGGTACGTATACAATGAGTTACATTAAATTTGTGATTGTTTCTAACTATCAACGGGATTTTAGAATATGAATGTTGGGACGAATATTATTTTTTCCCTCAAAAACCCAAAAGAGTGTGGAGATTTTGAAATTCGAAGACGTCTGAACTCACTCTATAAGACTGATTATAAAATGTTAAATTCCCCAAAGCACAACCCCAATTACGGGCTTGCAACCGAACATGTCTTGGAAACTCAGCTTATTAGCCTCTTCTCTGAGGAAATATCTAAACAAGCAGGGAAGATGTTTATTGACCCTTCTGACAAATCAGGTCTCAAAATGGTGGACTTTTGCACGTACATGACAGCTTACTGGGCCGACAGCAACAAGAACTTCCTCCCGGAGATCGGAGGAGTTTCTAAGCTTGGTGTACAATGGATTGCAGATCAATTCCCTATCACCAAAAGCTGGTTAGATGAATTCTTTTTACTTCCTGGTGCACCAAATGGGATCAAAGGAAGAGTAAGCCATTCTACGTTCATGCCTACAACTCTTCGGCCCTTCCTAGCTAACACATCATATAGGCATGGGGTAACGATAAAATTTTTGTCGATGACATGGAGAACTCAGTCAACAACAGAGATTTTCTCACAAAGAATATGCTTCAAGAATCAGAATTGGTCAAGGCTATTATCAGATTTAAAGATGTCATGTTCGCTTATAAGTATATGGCTATGAAGGATGTCGGAACCGTGTTCAATAAACAAGTACAACGGATTTCAGATATTCTCACGGAACTTGACAAAGCAACCGCAAGAATTGAATTTGAAAAGAAATCCACAACGGTTTTCCGCAATTACAGGCATCAGGGCCTTGGAAAGAAATGGGACAAATGGATAAAAGAGCGCACTGAAAATACCATCAAAAAGATTGAGATGTTTTTTGATGACCAGTATGGCCATTATATCAAGGCTCGTGCTGAATTGGAAAAGGAGCTTAAGGCGGCAATCAAGTCTGCAGAAGACGAGGAGAAAAAGAACAAGGGCAAGAAACTGAATGCTCAGCAGCTAAAGGACGCCGATGCGAAGAAAAGAGAGCATGAAGCACAAAAAGAAAGATACGAAACTGTTATTAAGTACCTTCAGAACCTGGAGAAGTCTTACACAAGTATGAAGAAGTGGAAGAACCCACTGTAGGGATCAATTCGAGGTCTCCACAATTAGCCTTCATTTGCGATGGGCACTTCAGCTTGAGTTTTATCTTCTCATACCTCTCTAGTTTAGTCAATAAGCATATACTTCGTTTCTGGAGGCATTTTATACAATATAAACAATTCATAATATGGATGGACATTTCAATGATGGTAGTTTATCAAGCCATTTGGCCCCAGTGCTTCCATCCACATCTGTTCGATTTCTTTGCTCGCGCGCCAATTGTTCCCAACATCGCATATTACTCTGGGTCTTCTCCGATGGCCTCTTTTGTCGAACCTGAATTGGTCGCCAGGAGTTTTATAATAAATACTAAACCGCCGTGTCAGGCCTTCCGCTTTCACATATCCTGGATGAAGCTTTACCTCTCCAAAGCATAAATGGAGGGACTCGAGTAAAGGAGCATGACGAATAACTAATGCCAACGCTTTCAAGAAAGGATCGATTCTTTCTGGGACCGGGATAGACCGAAACATATTCAGAGGCTGACCAGAAACTCGGAAATAATCGCTGATGTATTTTCTATCATTTGGACCCATGAATTCGGAGTCGGACGCGAGAGCCGGATCCCCTTTGAAATACCAGTCCCCATCGGGTGTATTGGCACCGACGGAAATACATAAGCTTGTCAAATTTGGCCACAGTGGCTTTGGGGCATCTTTAACATTCTTATATGGCCATAATATATCGGCAGAGTAAGGAAGAAGTGCACCAATGGTTATTTCTGAAACGTTCGCTCGTTGAATGAATTCATGTATTGCGAGACTGAACGTGTCCGTCGACGAGGCGGATGAAATAAACTTTGGTGGAGGCATTGCTTCGTCAAGCATGCATCCAGACCATGAGTCTGATCTAAGGCCTAAATCTTTCACAGACTGAGTATAATTTGATAAGGCAAGACTGAAATCTGTATCGGTTAAGTTAGCTATGGTAATTTCATGGTCTGCATAGGAGACAAACCGCGTCGATTATCTATTAGCGTCTTTTCTTTGACTCCTTTAGTCCCACCTTCAGTACACTCCCACGAATCATGGTAGTAAGTAATGCAACGATTCAAATTCTTCAACTTGCTTGCCATTTGTATCCCCGCAACAGGGTCAATGTGACGGGACCACATCCATGTGGTTGGGTAAAAGGACGTCACACACTCTAGTGTGGGCAATCTTTCGGGGTTTAGGAGCTTAATGAAGGTTCCTTGAAGTCTGTACTCTTTATCCGCAAAAGGAATGTCTTCATCCTTTGGGGTTTCAATGGAGTGCAGCCAGAATTCAATTCCAACCCCCTTTGTAAAATTAGCCTTGACCGCTTCATCTTCATTAAACGTTTTGAGGAGCTGGAATGAGTCATGGATAGCAGTGGAGAATATTTGATTATTGAGCTCTCCGTGCTGGTGACAGTCATCTCCGTCATAAGGTGGCAGCTTGATAGTGAGGCTTATACGCCTGACCAGAGCCTTTCTGTGGGCTCTAGCTGTGCCCCAGAAAAGAGAAGCAAAAGTCGACAGCTGGGTGTTGTTGAGGTCAAAGTTCTTGAAGGAGAAGCGCTCGATAACACGCTGCCAGCGTTTGGAAATGACTGCAAACGGCAAAAAAGCCTTCTCGTTGTAGCGATGGCATCCAAGATGGTCAAAAATAGCAAGAAAAATCTCCTCCGGGATAGTCTCCAAGGTCGCCATGGTACTCTTTATCTTTGCGGTCAAGCGATAGTAGGGCTGGTTGCTTATGTAGCGGTTAATTATCCAGGCAAATCTATTGCTCCCCAAGTCCAAAGATAAACTGATGAAGAAGTGCGGAAGCCTGGCTTTTTAACTAGTTACCAACAAGTTAGTTAGCAAGCCGGTTGGTCACAAGTCTATGACTTGCGGTATTTGGGTGCGAACAGAGTCAACTCACCCACCGACAGTCCAATTCGCCAAATTCGCCAGAGGGACCTCGCTTCGGGATCGTTAATCTGTCTCGAGTCCGTGATGGCCAGTGTTTATGGCGGAGGACAGTCATAAAATACCATCTGTACTCCGTAACTTGGTTGTCTCAGTTAACTCGTTAGTTACTCCGCCCCGCGGCTCGTTCGGCTTTCTTTCGGCCGCAGCGTAAATTAAATACCTAGTTAGTTATAATTAACTAGGGCAGGGATCGAAAGGCATTCACTGAAATATTCGTCAAATTGTGAGTATGAGTATACCACTTAACGCCTCGTCGGACGAAGGTATCTGTAATTAATGTCAGCTTAACCTTTTAACTAACTAGGAATTTAACCAAAGGTGACCACAGAGCCGCAACCTAAATTGTGAGCCTCAAAAGGTTGTGGGAAGATTCTAACGTGGACCTTCAGTTAAGCTGTGTTACTGGTTACAGCAGGGCTTCAACGGAAGACTGAATACATCAAACGCTTGCTTTAAATACTCCTTTCTCATTAGTGGACCTACCAATGCCGCCTACGCTTGGAGACGTAAAAGCTGGGTATATAGATAGTGATTCGGGAATATCCAATAGGTGACCTATGAAAACATACTTGAACGCACTTCTACCAAACCGCATCAAAAAAGTCATACAGCACTGTAAGTGAACCCATTTTATCCTCTCATCGAGGGAACTCGAACACCATATACCTTCACGGGCATAACTCATAAACACTGAAGCGGACAAACCATACCGGCCTACTTTGTGGTGACCCTTTCCAGCTCCTCACTAATCTCTACTTGGTCAGCCCAAGTGCCCGAGGGTTCCTTCATTGACAGAATATCAGGAGCTTTATCCCACGCCGTTGCGCCGGTCCTCTCCCCTTTAGTATCAGCCTGCTTCTCTGAACCAGGCAGAGCGGGGAATTCATCTGATGTAGGAACCTTTGCTTGCTGCTCGGGAGGGGAGACTTCGGTATTTCTGTCCCCCAGAACTCGACCTCTGCCGACACCTCTTCTCCCCTGGCCTCTTCCTCCTCGGCTGCCTCGCCCTCGCCCTCGATCTCCGAAGAGTGGGCTGGGCTGATTATCATAGTCACCTGCTGACGTCGGGGGTGTCGTAGCACGTTTATCATTTGCTATACTTCCGTGAGCTCCTCTGCGATATGCTGAGCCTCCCCGGCTGTGTTCAGAGAAGGAATCCTGCGATTTCTCTGCGTCCCATTCGCGGCCTGTCTGTGAATTCAGCTTCCTCTGTCGGTTCTTTTCTCTCTCACTAAGCATGACACGGCGGTTTTGCTGCTCCTCCAACCGTTTCGCCAGAGCTATCTTCTCACGCTCCTGAAAAGAGGCCTCGTCTGCTTCGGCTCGTGCATGAGCAGCAGCCTTTTTGGCAGCAGTGAGTTTAGCCGCAGCCATCCGTTCGGATAATTCTTCCTCGGTCAGTTTAGGCTGTTTGGACATAATAAGTCAGTTATTATATTGCCATCAACTGTGCTTTCTGAAAGAGGAATATACCTTTCTAATGCCTCCTGTTCTACTCCGATCACCTCGTACGGCCGGAACCCTTGGTGACGCAGTCTCTTTGGCTTGCTCTGCCTCCTGGGGCACATCTACAGTGCTACCAATGTTCTTATCCACTTTCGAGGCATCAGCAGACTGTCCTTTCTCTGGCTGCTTTTCTTGGGCGTCCGCATCACCGTTCAGAGGCTGATCCTGGGTGGGAGTCTCTGTCACAGCAGGGTGCGCCGAGGGGGAACCGCCAGATTTCTCAGGTGTTTTGGGTGTATCAGGTCTCAGCTTGCGAGAAAATCCGTTTCCTCTTCCTCTTCCTCGACCGGCGCCACCTCGTTTGCGGTGCTGCGATGGCGCCGCGTCCTGTTTCGGATGGAGGGCTTGCTCAACCTGCGACGGCGGGCCGGCTGAATCTATCGGTTCTTCTTTCGGCTGTGTGGAGGAATACGGCGCGGTATCGGGCTCGTCGACTGGCTCATGGACTGGCTGAGGCTGCGATGCAACGGGTATCACGTCGTCATCAAACAGATCGTCAACGCCGCGGGTTTGCGCAAACTCGTCCATAGCGGCTAACTATCGGCAGCTTCAACCGCAGTTAGTAAACTAAGAAGTTAGCTAGCCGGAGGAAAGGCCAGGGGGGAATGAATAGGTCGAGCAGCGTCCAATATGCAGTTCACGATGGACACTAGTTATCACAAGTAAGGTGGTGGGTTTGCTCTGCGTCGACCGGAATTTCGCAGTGAAGTTGATCAGCCTAAGATAAGTTAGTGATAAGATAAGAACCAACGACCGCCCAGCCCTACAAGAGCCGCCCGATATTATTAGTAAACACGACATCGACAATACCCGGCCTATAGTTAGGTGAGACTGCCTGCAAAGGGCAGCCGAAGATCGCTGCAGGTGTATGTAGTGTAGCAAAAAGCACCTTAATTAATGTAATTAAAGATCTGGCCCCTTGAGCTATTAAAGATACAAAGACAGAAGCATCAATCGAGTTTTTTTTTTTTTTTAGTAGAACGCCGCTTGCCACCCGTTGTCATTCCGATATCATATCAATTTCAAATGCATAACATTACGCGTTCGGCCAATCCCGTTCAATCCATTTTGTGCTGGAAAAGTCATTTTCTTGCAAGTGGTGGTGTAAGATTCTAATCAAAAGAGAAAAGAATTTCGTGAAAAGAGTTGTAGTTCGGCAGGGATGATGATAGAGAATTATTTACTATGCTGTTGTTTCCAGGGACAAGTAATGTAAAATCAGGCAATGTAATAAAGGTTATGTTAAGGGTCTCTTTTTAAGAAAGGTGGAATGCGCCTTGTCCTTCGCGCATTGCGATGCTGAGTTTGTTGAGGAGAACCTCGGCAGAGGAGTAGTCTGGCAACTTCAAGTAGTTCACGCAGGTCATGACACTGGGGAGATAGTCATCCGGGGTGTAGGGTGGTTCACTTGGCCGGCAGACCACAGTAAACATTGGCGTGAGACCTTTGAAGCCTATATTGTAGATGTCATGGTCAGTCACACTTGAAGAGAAAGAAGCAACGGGGAGATTGAGGTGGGGGATGTAATGAGAGAACTGTTTACTTACCACCGATAGGGAGCTTGGGACTTCCAGTGACGAACTGCAAAAAGTCGCGGCGTTGTTGGAGGTTGAACTCGCTCAAGGTTGCGAGCAAGTTTCGAACACTTCTGCTATCCATGTTAAATCCATGGTCGGCCTTGATAGAATCCATGAGGGCTAATAAAGTAAAGTCAGTAAATGGCCTGGACAAATCTTCTGCGGTATATAGATAAACGGAGAAAGAAGTGACTTACTTTCGATAGACCAATCTTCATCAACCTGGCCAAAAAGCATCACCAGTTCATCGGGTGTAAAGGTCTTTAATGATGAATATAAGAATACTTGAGAAAATCCAGCGGCAAATGCATCAAGCTGTGCCTTTATCCCAGTTCCAAGCGTCATATCGATGACCCTGTCAATGTATAGCCCGACATTTGACATAGTAATAGGCGTGTCCTGGCCATTAGGTATCAGTTTAATGTGTGGGTATCCAGGCAATGTGAAATCAAGGCCGAGGTCTGCGAGTTTGGTGTCGTCGATTTCACATTGCTCCATTGCACAAGCCGCTTCCGCTGCCGATAGAGAAGCATCTGCTTTAATAGCAACTGCCTGGTCGGCAAATTTCTTCAGAAACCTCAAAGAATTCGCAAGCTCTGCATCTACTCGCTTCACGGAGCCAATGGATGGGGGCTTCTTGGTGTATGCGCCTCGGCCAACACTGAAGAATAATGGGTTGAATCCAATGTCAATAATACGCGAGTCGAGCATGGAGCGGGCGACAAATTTGCCTAGCGCTTTGAAGTACTGTAGCTGCTTCTTTCCTGCTTCCTGTGTAACCTGCTCTTGACTCATCGGTGCTGGGAAAAGTCCTAATTTATTGTCAACGTATTCTCCGTCACCACTGGCATCCGAATCTCTCCATAGCTTCAGCTTGCGCTTAGCGAACTCTTTGGAGACCGTGGAATAGAACTCAAGTGTAGGCCCCAACCCGGTTCCGACTTCCTCAAAGTATTCGATTTCCAGAACACTTGGCGATGAACCGTACAGCTCGAGGACCTTCATAGCTGACTCAAGAATGCGTGTCCGTGAGATTCGTACCTTTTGTCTCTGAAGGCGGCCGCTGTAGGCACGGTCATCTCTTCGGCGCTCTCGCTGGCCATCGTCATTTGACTGAGCGCCTTGCCAGCGAACCATGGACCTAGCGTAGCCAAAAGACGTAGACTGTAAAAAGAGATGTCGCGTTTCGAATGGGAAAAGGAAGGCAAAATGACGGCCGAGGTCTTCACTCCAGCTAGGCAAACAGCTGCTTGCCACTATCAGAGGTTCTTCAAGCTGCCGATTAAGTTTTGCGGTCAGTTTTGTGTTGATAAATTGCGACGGGGGTTCTGGTGCAATTCCAATCACTCCGCTGTCGTTTGCCAACTCGTCATCTGACTGAGAATTTAGATTGTGCAAAGCTCGAAGGAGTCGAAGAATTGATGCTGTTGTTGGAACGTTATTGAGGGATTCTGGCATGTCAACGTCGTCAACCATGGCAGACACATTAGAGGCAGGAGTAAGTGTTGTTGGCTCGGGCGGCGGTGGCCCCTGAGCTCGCCTGAAATAGATAGTGTGGACAGTCGACCAAACATTTCTAGCAGGCGAGCTGTTATCATTGGCTTGATTGCACTGGACGGCACGGTAGATGGTAGTGTCATTTGTTATGGGTTTCCCATTCACAACGAATTCGATATGCCAGTCTTGAGGCATGGCTAGCATTGCAGCGGCATATGATGTGAAGGACCTGCCAGCCATGGAAAGAGACCGGCTAAATGATGGGGGGCTCGACCTTGCGAGGGATGCTGTCGATGACTTGGCTACGGGGGTGGACTGGGAAGGAGTAGAGACTCTTGTGCCATCCTCCTTTCTCGCAGTCACCTTGCCAGTAGACGCAACCTCCATATTGACGGCTGACGGGTCAGGAACATCATCTTCCGATAGATCGTTATCAATGTCATCCACAATGGTGTCGAGGGTATCACCTTCTTCATCATCTTCTTCATCGTCACTACCGTTTGGTTCATCAGCGCACTCTAACGGCCCATCAGTGTCATCACTTTCCATGGGCGGCGGTGGAGGCTGATGCCGAGCTGAGCGCCTACGTCCCACACCTTCACGTTCTCCATTACCTGAACCCTGGAGTGTTGAGGGGCGAGCTGATCTTCCTTTATTTGTTCCTCTGGAACTGGTTCCATTGGAGCTATCTCGCCCAGTTGGCAATCGATATGATGGGAAGTCGGACAAGTGGGGGGATCCAGTATCACTTCCCCGGCTAGCTGATTCCGGGTCCTGCGGGTTTGTACCGCCAGAGAGATGTGGGAAGGTTGGGTCGCGATGTCGAGAATGTCGCGGACGCTCAGAGAGACTTATTCTTGGGCGAAGGTAGTCATCCAAGGTCTTGAAATTGGCAATGGCATGGATAGAAACCATCATATTCTTATACGGCTTGGGTATATTTGAACCCTCCTCAGCTACCAATCGGAGCCGGATTTGCTTTGACAGCATGGATAGGGTACTTCTGCTATCAAATGCATTATGGTGGACAGTAACAACCTCAAAATTCTCGGTACGACTAAGGAGGTCTTGAAGTTGGTGGATAAAGGCACCGAATGCAGATTTGCGCTCGGAGCTGTGCTTTAGAGGCGACTGTGAGCACTTGAATGCCTTCAGGAAGTCTGCACCAGCTTGACCTATATGGAGACATTAGTAACGTTCAACAACTAAGAATGTCTTCAGCGTATCACTCATAGGAGAAATACGTACCTTTTGAGTTCTCAATGACGTCAACAAGCACACGAATGATACCAGAATTCAATAGTTCATAACTTGTGATGCTGTCAAGGGCATTTTGATCAAAATAGGCTGCAAGCTTAGAAAAGAGCTTGAAGCCCCTGTTCCCCACAACAGGAGCTTTGTAGCAATCCTCGATTTTCTCAGTGAGGCCACGGAGGGTAGCTAGTACGACTTCCGCCTTTTCATGCATGCCAGCTGTCTTGCTCTCTTCGTAGAGTTCAAGGAAATGTTTGGCACCGTTTGTTATAAGGTCTTGGAGAGTGTGGTCAAGAGATTGAGCAGGAGGATGAACAATCGAGGATGCTTCGCTGTCTGAAGCGTCATCATGTTCATGTTCATGTTCATCATGGTGCTCTGGATCGTCAGGATAGTCCCCATTAAACTCATCCTCATCATTACTCTCATCCTCATGATCGTGGATGTCATCTTGAATATCATGTTCATTCCCACTGTCGTTATCGTGTCCGTGGTTCACACCATCATCGTGGGAAAGATGATTTTTTGATCCGAGAACCAAACCGGACTTCTCCTCTGCCGGTTTATCATCTTTACCCAGTACTGATGCGGTAGCTAATGCTTTGATTTCGTTTATGACCCCTTCTCGATGGAATTGATATTGGTAAATATCTCTCAGTCGTTCATATAACAGTTCCGCACATTGCAAAGCAAGTGCGACGAGAGATATGTGATCCTTTTGGGATAATATACCGGCCAAGAAAGATGCATACGGTACAGATCGCAATGCTTCTTCTATGATATTGACATCAAGGGCTTGGACCATCTTTAGTTGTGCCAACAGTACCTTTTGCCTTACCCTCAGGTTCACAGTACTAGAGTAGACATCCGTAAGGGTCGGCAAGAGAATTGTGGCAAACCGTTTGATTTCCGGCTGGCATTGTTTCAACAGCTCCAATCGCTTCTCACCCATGGCTTTGATTTTGGGAGTGACCGAGAGTGGTAGGGGTCCACCACCAAGCGTGAAACGCAGCTGGTCATCTAAAAGAACAACTGATCCTTTTGATGCAGCAGGGAGGAGCTCATAAACAATATTGAGGGTTTCGTAGACTTGCTCGCGGGGCCGATGGATCAAAGCCTGCATAATATGCACGGTATCAGACTTGGCCGGCCCAATACCTTCGTCAGAAGGCGGTGAAACTCCTGTGAGGATTTGATACAAAGTATCTACTATATTCATTTTCAGGAGCTCGACAGACAGGCGTGGGCTTGATTTGCATATTATTCCTAGGATGCGGAGGAAATATGTATGAATGTGTGGACCGATCAAGTTTGTGGTGCCTGGTAGGAGTAACCGAAGGACAGCTCTTAGAAGGTCCGGCTCAATTAATTCTTCTAGCTGCTCTGGCTTGTATCGGAAGCTTTCTACCACGCGGCAAACGCACAGGCAGCCCTGCTCAACAACCTTTTGGTCGCTACTTGAGAGCACATTTAGTAGTATGGGCATGACATCTTTGACAACAGGAAACGAGTCCTGCGGTACGTTACGGCAGCAATTCGCAGCCGTTGTGACGGCGGTACGTTGTGTGCTGGTGGGGAAAAAATCAAGATATGTGAGACAGGCTGTGAGACCTCCTTCCCGCACAATTGAAGCAGGGAAGTCCACAGATATCTTTGCCAGAGTCTAGTATGCCAAAATGCGTCAGTACCTGATGTCTGTATGTATAAATAGCTGGGAAGTTTTGAAATTGGACATACGCTTAGAGCTTGCTCAGCCAGGTCAATGAATTGTATATCCAGCAGCTTTTGACAGAGAATGGGCACGGCGCCCCCCTGGACCACGCTGCCGGCGGAGCCTCGAATAGCTTCCATCATGTTTGCCAGACATCTGCAAGCTAACAGCATTATTTCGGGGTTTTCTTCTCCGAAGTCATTAGGCTGCATCAGATTTACGAGCTCGTGCACATAAGGATCTGGGGAGAAGTGGCCAGCAAGATTGTCCTCGTTCGAAACTAGAAGAAGATCTGACAGTTCCTGCAATGCAATTAACTGGACGGAAGGATCTTCCTTTGTCTTCAAATTCGACAGGATATCCCGGAGTCGAGAAGACATGCCAGACATCATGCCGCTGAGAGCACGCAGCGTACTTTGTAGGCCAAAGTGACCTCCTGATCCAAAGATGCCGTTACGAAATGATTCATGTTCATCATCCTCGGCGGTTTCCATCTGGTTGGCTTCTTCATGGCTATCGCTGGTTGGGGAGGTTTCTTCATCATCTTTCTCATTTGCCTTCTCCTTGCGTTCTTCGGCTCTATCTTTCAGGTCGACATCAGTATCTCGTTTACCTCTCTTTTTCTGTCGACGGGGCGGAGAAACGTGTTGGGATGAGTCTTGGAGGAATGAAAGTGTCAGCAGGGTTTATTCATCAGAAAAGAGTCTGGAAGTACTAAGATAGCTTGCACACCTCTTGTGGTCTTTCTATTTCGACTAGTGCGGTTCTTTGAGGATGAGGACGAAGCAGCGACGGACTTTGGTCTCTCTTCAGACCCTCCGGGGGACCTATGGCACGTTAGTATTGGTACTTATACCAAACATAATCTCCCATAAATGCATAGACAAGTCGAATATTGAAAATAGATATCTACATACCTAGGCTGAGACATGACTGCAGACTGTCGAGCACTGTGCCGAGAGGCAGTCTGACGGGCAGGTGTCAACTTCTGGCGCTTGGAGCGCGATGCAGGCTGCGGCGACGGAGGGACCTCAGGGTCAGCCCGAGATACCTCACGGCGGGAAGGAGCCTTTCGTTTCCGGGTTTGAGGGGCAGGATTAGGCGGCGAGGTGGACTCTGACACACTGGCAGCACTGCCGGCAGCAAGCCTGGCGGCCGATCGAGTAACTCTGCGTTCCATGGCATTAGTGTATCCTATAGAGATTTGTGCAGAGTAAAGGAGGGGGAAGGCCGAAGTGAAATGACCATCCAAGATGAAAAGAAAATAAGCAACAAAACCAACAGTTGAATAGGATGGACAAGGAAAAGGTGAAGACCATGAGGAAAACGAGGGGGAAACAGGTATGAAAGGTTAAAAAAAAAATAGCATGGATGGGTAGTGAAGATGGAGACTGGAGACGGAATTTACCTTGGAGACGAGGCCTCTACAGCAGCCTTCTTCTCAGCGGGCTGTCCGGACTGGTCGAGAGAAGAGAGAGCACTTCGCTTGGCCATAAGTAAGTCATACACACAGCTCACCCGTCAACCCGCCATCCGCAGCTGTGGGAGACTGGGAGGAGGAGGAGGAGGAGGAGTTGGATGTGAGTGTTGACTTTGATGTCTGTTGCTCGCGGTCCTAGTTGGCTGATGTGACTGTTGTCTCGTGTTCAGCACATCGCAGGAAACGTGTCGGGGATGCTGCAGGCGAGTAACCAGACTCGCTCACCACTGGTTCCGGGTGTCTGCTGCTTGCAGTCGAGGTCCTGTCCTGGTCGAGGGGTGGTGAAAGACGAAGCTGGCGTCAACGGAGGTCGGAAGTTCGTCGGTTGACGTTGGAAAAAGGCAAAAGAGGCAGTCGAACAAGCGCCAAGAAGCGCCGTCACCGCCGAACAAAAAAGAGCCGCAGGTCACGGGAACGTCGCTTTTGCCGCGCGCCGCCGCCGGATCGCAAGTACCAGGTACTTCGGCCGCCCCCGTCTGGCGCCCCTTGGGGGGTAAGCTGCCCAACCTGGCGAAGGACGGGGTGCGTGTGCGCTGTCGAGTGCGGCGGGTGCGGGCCGGAGAGTGCGTGCATGCTGAATTTTCTGTCCGTACAGGGAGGCAGATGGTGGCGGCAGTGGTGGAAAACTCCAGCGGAATGCAGCGATGTTCGCCGTGGATATAAAGACGGCAGACATCCCACTAAACCCCCCCTACGAGGCCCACTGCTACAACCAACCTTGCTAAAGACACCGACCTACGACAGCAGCGACAGCTTTATAGTGTCAATTGCATTGCTACGGCCATCATGGGATCCCTCGACTCGCTGCCCGCTATGAAGCGCGAGCCAAAGATCATCTTCTTCACCGATTTTGACGGCACCATCACGCTGCAGGATAGTATGCTTCACGGAAACCATTTGGGCAGAGAGGGAGAGATGCGAGTCTAACTGTGGATGCCACTCGCAGGCAACGATCACTTGGTAATGATCTATATTCTTGCTTGATTGCTTTCTACGTCCTGCCTCACTACTCTCATGGACACTAGCTAACCAGGCCCCTCCAGACCGACCACCTCGGGTTTGGCGCTGTCGAACGAAGCGCAAGGAACACCGCTATCCTCGAGGGCAAAATTACTTTCCGGTAAACGCTCGATTGTCCTCATCCTGCTGCTTAATGATGAAGCCCATTCGGTCTGTTTGCTGACTCCTGACAATTAGGGATGGCTTCCGGGAGATGCTTGACAGTATCGACACTCCCTTTGGCGAATGTGTCGAGTTCCTCTGCCAGAGAGTCACACTTGATCCACACTTCACCGAATTTTACAACTGGGCCAAGAACAACAACGTGCCTATTGTGGTGCTGTCGTCCGGGATGGTCCCTATCATCCACGCTCTCTTGGTGAAGCTCCTCGGACACAAGCCCGAGAACATCCAGATTGTTGCCAACCAGGTTGCTAGTAGAGACGGAAAGGATATCAACTCCAAGGGAGGATGGCAGATTGACTTCCATGATGATAGGTGTGTTCATTTTGTTTCCCATGATAGTCAATTTCCTTGGCTAATGCTCGATGTTTACGTGCAAACAGCCACTTTGGCCATGACAAGTCCCTGGAGATTCGCCCTTACGCTGCAATCCCCAAGTCTGACCGCCCAATCCTCCTCTATGCCGGAGATGGGGTATCTGACATCTCTGCTGCCCGCCAGACAGACCTGCTCTTCGCCAAAAAGGGACACGGTACGTAATTACCCTGCCCATTTGCTGATCAACAGATATTGATATTGATTGCATTGACAATAACATATAGACCTAACCATTATCTGCAAACGTGATAATATCCCATACACAACTTTTGAGGATTGGTCTTCCATTCTCTCCACCACCAGAGACCTCCTTGAGGGCAAGACGACTCTAGATGATGTTATCACTGCACAGAAGCGCGATAACAACTAGATTTTTACCCCACATTTAGTTCTGATCGTTTATTATAGACTGGCACTGTATATGCCGTTTGACACATATTTTAAACATAAAAAATCTAACTACGATTGAGATATAGAGTATCATGAGAAATAGATAGAATGATTATGCCATGTTTGATTTGTTCTTCCTCCCCTCTGATGTTTCCGGTATCAGCCCTCCCTTGCTTTGGCCCCCTAAGTTACAGAATATGCCGCCCGTCATGACCGTGAAATATTGTCCTCGAACAATGTCACAGAGCAATAATACTTGGACGCGCCTCTGTACATCACTATACAGTTTATGACAGTACTCTTACCCTGAAGCCTAGAAGTACCCCTCTCGCATACAATCACAGAGCCAATGTCAGGGCAGACTTGTAGTCAGCCATATCGAGTCCATCCGATAGCTGTTCACATTCTGCCAGCATGCGATCAATAGAAGGGATGGCACACTTCGAGTGGCTGTAGAAAAAGGTGCTCGTTCTCTGGGCAGCTGGAAAATATATGCCATGTCGAAAACGATGAATGAAGTCTTGGAGACTGAGGCCGGTATACGGCGACTTGGGACGGTGTGGCAGGATATTAAATGCCCGTAGACGTTTTGTCAAGGCACCAACCATCAGAGCATCACACTCGAAGCTACAATGTTCGTTCTCCAGGTAGTCATCCAGATGACCAATGAGAGAAGATATTATCCGCCTTATAGCCTCCTCTCGTCGGCTATTGATTGCATCTGCCACAATGTGGCCAGTCAGCCAATGCACTCATCATTGATACCTAGGTCAGTTGTGAATCAGGGGTAACTGCTCACCTGCAACGAAGGACGGGACTGGTAGCTCATTGAAGGTCAAGGTACCCCGTCCATGTCTCAGGATCAGCCTGGTAACCCTTTTGAACTCCTCTGGCTTGTTAAAGACCCAGCAGACACACGTCCAGGATGGAATATCATCCGTATAGCAGTTGGGAATAGTGGATATCAGATTATTGAACCAGAAACCTGCAAACACTTCGATACGCTCGTGTAGCTCATACTTGTCAACCAGTATGGCAAGCTGGGTCAGCGTCTGAAAGTCCACTTGAAGCGGAACTTGGCGCAAATGGCCGTGAATAATGTTCAGTATGATCAAAAAGGCATCTGGGTCGTCATCAGGAAGAGGGATCTCAACGCTACCCAACGTACGCAGGGTCTGGCTTTCACCGAATCTATGCTCAAGCATCGCACGAAAAACGGACGACGCAAGAATTAAATGCCTAGATGAAACACGTATGGAGATTCCTATCGTTGTTAGCGTTGTCCAGACTTGAGGGATATGAAACTGGGGATTCCACTAGATACCCTCTTCTCTATGACTGCTAGCTTTCGTTCCACATGAGTCTTTGGGCGCTTGACAGTCTGAGCTATCGTCGACATACTGCACAAACCGGGTCATCAAAAGAGTAATCTCTCCATTTGGATCCAGCTGGTGCTGTTCTCTGCCAGAGCTCATAGGCTTGGTGACAAGCCGCAGCGGGGACGGGGTCCTGAGAGACGGCATCTCGATGGACAACTATTCACTCTGACACAGGCTTGTCTCTGCTCACAGTCCAAGAGCATAGTTATTGGAACGGGAGAAAGTGATCGCATGCTCTGCAGCAAGGACGCGGCAGTTTTATATAAATAATACCTCACACCAAACGGACAAGACGGCTCTTCCTGGCGAGCCATCCTCATCCATCGAGTGACGTGCAAGCAGTCGTCCCCTCGTTCCGGAGTAAAGGGAATCGTGCATGATGGCCACGGAGTCTCACTGCATGGCCAGCTGCAGCCTCTCTGAGCTTTCGATCGATTGAATCCTGATTGGAATTGCAAACGGGACCAATTGTTAGCCGCATCACCCCCCGGCCTTCAGGTCCTCTTGCGCCCCCTGACTCGACCGAATGTGCTTGGGCACGCCACCTATGACAGCAGGCATTTCCAGCTTCTCGACTGCCCTAATCTGTCCATATATGAAGGGCATCCTGGTATGACATGGTCATGTACAAGTTCCGCATCTCGCTTGATGGCCTGCGGATAGTTACATAACCAGCTTTGCTTCCGCCGTGGGTACCTCTTTATAAAACACAAGCAGGCAGCTAATGAGTTGACCATCCAACTGTTTCCAAGTCACAGACATCCGATTGATGGCTCCTACATGCCACTTCCCTATGTTTTGGCCCAGCGGTGGGACGGTGGCAGCCTTGGATGGTGTACTCGGTACCCTGGCCAGCGACCAGCCAGCCTGCCTGCGGCACCCATTGCACTGACGTCTTTTATCCAACAAAATGCCGCGGAATCTGCGGACAAACAGCCAGTTGGAATCCGAGGCTGCATGTCCCAGATGTTGGTTGTACGAGAGGCCTTGTCAATATTCGTGTTAGGCATTCTCCAACCAGCAGCTAGTTATGACAGCCCAGTCCCGAGTCCGCTCAGAGTGCCTATTGATGCCTGTCGAGAGTAACGGCTAATGAACAGTCGGTATAAGGGTGTCATTTCCTGCATTATTCTGTCTTCGTATTGGCGATAGAAGAAACCCATAATTAACCTACTGGTATGTTGCTGTCATTAACGACAAGCAGTGCTTTGAGTTGTCGGTCGTTGGGCTTTGGTAAAACTAACTAACTAGTTAATAAACACTGGCGGCTGTCACGAGCATATATAAACACACAAAGGAAATAATTTTCACGTTTGCTGCCACACTCGTATAGTTAAATAAGAGTGTACGTCAAGTGCGGTTGACTAGTTAACTACTAGTTTTGTCCGCTTCGCAATCCCGGCAGCATCTCATATGCAGCACGATCATCCTGGGGCTGGCTTGCTGTCTTCCCGCCAAAGAATACACCAAATGTCAAGATAGGGCCAACTTTTGCTAACAAGGACCGATCATCCTTCCCCTGATCAGCAATAGTTTCCCCGTTACCATCTTTCGCAACATGAATGAGGTTGTTGGAAGGTAAAAAGCGGGAAGGGTTCCATATGTTCCACAAGACAGAGTTGACCAGCATGAGGGAGGCTTCAAAAATATAGAAGTAGTATTCATGACGTAGGATAGGGCTCAAATCTTTGAGTTTCTCTATATCCTCCAGGTCCACAGCTGTGTTTCCCAGATGCTCTATCAGGCGGTAGATGCAGCGAATGAGGATCAAGACCATGCTCACATACAGTGTAATTAACATGGTGATAATAGGGCGATAGTATACGGAACGTATCTGGGCATTGGCACAGCGGCGATGCAAAATAATTGAGAGTGTGAGAAACGTCAATATGACTGCAAACTGAAGGGATAAAGCTGCGATGGTTAAGCTGCTCCCAAGGTGTTGCTGGCTCGAATCTGCCGATGGGTTTGAGCTAAGTGCAACACCTAGCGTATTTAAAGTCCCAACGATCAGCATTATTAGCCCGAACGTGGGCAGAACCTTACCCGGAGGAAATGGCGCAAGATGAGGGATATAGTAGAGGACTCTCCCGAGGACATGGTAATTGGCAAGTTCGAGAAGTGGACTAGTTATTTGGTTAGCTCTTACATAATATGAATACTTGCTACCACCGATCTGCAGAGCACTGACGGGCAGATATATATAAAGACCTGTCCAAGGATGAAGATAATGAGGGTTGTCATGTCTCCTGTGTATATATAGTTGAAGGAGCCATATTCTCTTATGGAATAGCCCACCGTAAACATAACTGCGCATAAGGGGTGAAGCCCGACAAGCTTCCACGAATTATATTGCCTACTCATACCTGTGAGCTATACAATCATACCACGTATAATCGGATTTTACTCACAAACACTGCCAGATATGACCCGCCGCTGAGAGGGTATAGGCAACAGCAAGGATGACAGAGGCGACTTTATCGGGGGCGTACACGAAAAGACTTCCCAGGACTATATAATATGATATTAGTAGAATAGCTCGAGGGTAAAGTATCACACCTAAGAAGTTACCAGGCGTCCCGTCGGCTGCTATATTGTCTCCGGTCCTTAATGCTCACATGGAACAAATGGAGAAAGGTTGGTACTCGACGACCAATCTTTAGCGATAGCTTGCCCGCAATATATCTGCACCTTGTTGGGGAAACTTTACCTTAGAGGGAAATTATGAGCTTGGAATATGTCTAAAATAAGCTTGATCGGAATGGAAAACAACGCAATGGTGAATCAGAGCAGTTTGCCGGGTTAAATGATTCCTTTCCGGAATCCTTCATCCTGATCCTTCGACTTGACTGGGTCGCTTCAGCCACACTTGATATATATGTGTACATAGAAGAAACAAAAATAGCAGGAATTTATCGTGTATTTTGTGCAAAAATAATAGTTCAAGATCTTTAGACTGGGAGTAGGACATGAGAAGACATCCCTCTTCTTACACTGGGTGTTGATAAATCTCATGGAAGTTGATAAACAGCCAATCGGCAGCGAAGGCGGAATAACAGCCAATCACAAATTAGGTAAATTTAGAGTAGACCCACTACCCGCATACATGGGCCAAACTAGACCCACCCCCGGAATTAGTGGCGATAATACAAAGGAACTGTGTATCCATTAGTTCCAAGGTCATCGAAAATCGGCAACTAAAAATATACAAGTTTAGAACATAAAAAGAGAAGCTACTTTATCCAGGAAGATATTTTTCTGGCCACAAACTACACCTCTACTACATCAAATCCAACGAGGGAGTACCGTGCAGCCAAGAAGGCAACGACGGAGGCAAGTATACTGCAGCTACAGAACAGTTGTAGATCTAAGTAATCGCCGTTTTGAAGCTTGACAATACTGTCTCCAATGAGACTACCAGTAAGTACCCCAAGAGACTGAATCGCAAAGGATGTCCCAACTCGCGTGCCGATCTAGTGAACATCTAAGATCTAGGCTACGATGGCAGGCGCTAGAGTGAAGTAGCCACTGGACAAAAAGCCAAACATAATAGCAAGGACAGCTATTGAAGCAGTACTTCTCACTGAAATCCATACAGCAAGGCAAAAGAGTGCTGCTTTTGTCATCCGATATATGGACTATTTCTTCGTCACTCTCATTCTCGAGCTGGAGCCATTCGTCTTCGTTTATTTTCTCAGGCGAGGTGCCTTCGCCATTAACCCCTAACCCATGGAAATATAGCAAGTGAGTCTCTCTGGGGAGTCTCTTGGCCTGGATATATTTTGGGGAATGATGATACCGTTATGCGGGAACTCGGAGCTGGATGTTCTGTCATAGCTCTAACTTTCAATTTGACGGCCCATTATCCAATACCTAGGTCTAGTGGGTATACCCAAGGTAGTGCCTTGGGTACTGTGAATGAGCAGCAAGGAGCAACACGCATTAGCTAGCAGTGTTATTCCCAACTGGAGTCCATGGTGTGAACGATTGAAGGTTGTAGGATGATTCATCGTCAACAACACGGGGTAGATACAGAAGTTGCCACACATCCGCTGTCGGAATTTTTATCAGATGAATTATGTAATATGTATGCAGGACTAGAAGAAAATCCTAGGTTCTGCAAAACTTCTTGGAAGAAGGGTGCAGCCCATGTGCAGCCGTGAGCTCGCCATATTGCAGGTGACTGTGGGTTCCCAAAATATTTCACAATGGGCTGATATAGCGGTCTCAGGGCGGTAGCTCTTAGGGTCATATAGTATGGAAGCTCATGGTCCACGTGAGCCAGGTTAATGCAGTTGAATTGATGAAACCAGTCATCGGCCGAAGTTGGCCATTGGCAGAAAGAGGTAATGGAAGCGGTAATTGAATAGCCGTGTCATGGTAGTTATGTGTAAGATAGGTTAGAGCTGTACCAGGGGCAACGGACAGCTAGGTGTCCAAGTTATATCGTTGGGAGAATTGAGCAAGGAGCAAAATACTCGAATGCCGTCTTGGAAGACGGAGGACTACAAACTGCAAAATCTTTGAAGACCGGGCCCTTCAATTTTCATCTCATCATTCCCATAACTATCCTCTGCACCGTTTATCGATACGCGAGCTCTTGCTGTCGCAGTTTCCCGTTGTTTGGGTTGAAGCTGACTAGCTCTTCTATCATCTAGAGACCGCTCTGACAACCAGTTACCACCAGAGAGCAAAACGGAAATGACACAATTGGCGTTAACTACCGTGGAGATGTCTGGCGGATCTAATGACGGCTCGCGCTCGATGGGTTCCATATCCGGTCAACGAAGGCTACCGTATCGCAGGTGTAAGGCTCATGCAATAAGTTAACGCCACTCAATAGTTAGTCCTTGTTGCCTGCAAATACATTGGCCAATATTATGATGACTTGGCTTATTTGTGGTGTCATAAGTAATCTATTAATATAACTGCGAGATGTTGGTTTGGTGACCGAGAAGCGGCGTTGTTGATTTGGCTTGATTGCTGACTACGTAACTAATTAGCTAAATAGTTAGAAGTTCATTGGCTGGATTATGGAGCCAATGACTAATTTAAATCCTGCTGATTGGTTTATTCCTCTAATAATAGGAATTTTTGCCCAATAAACGTTGAGTAAAAATCATTTATTTTATCTCAGCATCCTACCCGCTGTGCAACTTCTTTTGCTTGCTTCTTCCTCCAACTTTCCAAAACCTCCCTTTTCAGCATGTATCGAATCACATCTTTGCCGAAGCTACGTTCTCGTGAATGACGAGGTAGTCAGAACAACTATCGCCATTGACATACTCAAAGTAGACCAGATCGTGGTCCTGCGGCAACCTGGTCGCGATTCCACCCCTTGAATTTTGCGGCATTCAGCCCATTGTCACTATCAGGGTAAGTAAATAACGCTTGATTAACTATCTCATTCATGATATGGATGATACCTAATCAGGTTATTTGAAAGGTGAAAAGGGGGAAAGGAAGGGAGAAATTTATCGCCAGCCGAAGTTCTGTCATAAGTTGATAGGAGCTGCCATTGCCTATTTTGTTCACTAGCCCCTACCGTCTCTATTCACATCTGCTAGATGAATGGTAGCAGTATGGTCTATCCTATGCTCCTTACATGGTAGTGATGAATTAGGTGTTTTAGAAATTCTTAGAAATCAAGTCAGGCGTCCTGTCCTTTGTATTGCATTGTGGATGGTAGTGGTAGACTTAGGATGTTTCAATTAACAACGAACCCTTTCTCGGTCACACTATGCTATGTCTATTCAACTTCTTTTTTTTTTTCTTTTTTCTTTTTTCCTTTTTTTTTTTTTTTTTTTTTTTTGTGAAAATTGGATTAAATTCCTTGAGAAGTCTGCGTTCTCCGTAGTCAGATCGACTAGTCACAAGTTCATGCTCGGTTTGTGGTCAGAAAATCAACTTAAGTACTCCGTATATCTGAGGCTTTTAAATACGTACCCTATACTCCTAGGTGTGAGCGAGGAGATGTTCTATACCAACACAAAATAATGTCCCTATTGAAACCGTAGCGAGAGAGCCCCGGCCTGAGCCACGAGAGTGATGGAAATTGGGGCTGTAGGTCGTTGTTGGATAATATTACCATTAATTGTAGCTATTGAATGTCGAAATCTTGTGTCGTTTGATATCCAATACGAGAGTTGCTACACTAATTGTCCGAGATGTATAAAGGTAAATAAGGAGCAGCATTCACATGATGAGGTCATCCTTGCAGCCCTATGGAATTAAGCTTTGCGGCGGAAAGCCTTAACCCGGTTAACTAACCTTAAGAACCTAGACGCCTGATCGGCTGCCAGCGCTTCTTCTTCCTTCTTCCTCTCGCTTCTCGCCTCAGTGGCATTTCTTCTTCATTTTCTCTTTGCACTTCTTATACCTATCCATAGGCAGCTAATGATGATATACTGTTCATCTTAGCCTTGCCGAAACTGTTTCTCACCTCGCCACAAATGCTTTTCAACATACCTTATCCGCCTTCCCAGGCTGGATACTGGTCGCCTGTCACCTCCACGCTCAACTGGTGTGAAGAGGTAGCCCTTACCCACTACACGATACCAAATATATGATCTCAGCCGACTGACGACTTTCTTCTAGGACTACTATGCTACTCCGTACGCCGCCGAAATTGTGAATGCCTTCACCAATATCCTGTTTCTATACCTGGGAGTCAAGGGTATCCGGAGCTGCCGGAAGAACGGCCACGATGCCATCTTTCAAGTAGCGTTCCTTGGATACCTCCTGGTTGGATTAGGGAGCTTTCTATTCCATTCCACACTGAAATGTATACTCGATGTGATTCACGCTACACTCCCGGCACATATTCGCTAACCAGGTGCTTGGTGACGTAATAGATCCCATGCAGCTCGTTGACGAGCTGTCGATGATTTACACGACATGTCTTATGTGTTACGCCACCTTCTCCTTTTCCCGGCCTCGATCCCAGTGTATTATACTTGGAGCTGGTCTCCTGAGCTTGGCGATCTTTATCACTCTCTACTATCACTACCTTCAGGACCCTGTCTTCCATCAAGTGGCATATGGGGTCCTTACTGCAGTTGTGATATTTCGGAGCATGTGGGTGATGGAAGTTACCCTACGCCCATCTCTACAGCGATCGCGCAACCATACGAAGCCAGGCGTCTGGGGACACACGCTGACTACCAGCGGGGAGACAGTGAACCACAGAGATCTCAGAATCCTCAACAGTATGTGGGTAATGGTAGCCTACGGCCTGTCGACTTTCCTCGGGGGATTCTTCATCTGGAATTTGGACAATAAGTATTGCTCGACACTACGTATCTGGCGCCGTGAGATTGGACTTCCATGGGGAATCTTGCTAGAGGGACATGGCTGGTGGTGAGTTTGCGCTATCCGTTATGTTTTGAGAAACTGGTCTATATTGCCCATTTGCTCACTCAAAAATAGGCACTTGCTCACGGGAATCGGCGCGTATATGTATATCATTTGGGGAATTTGGCTACGTCATTGCCTCCACGGTCACCAGGACGAATACAGACTAGATTGGCCCCGGCTCTATAACGCCGCTGACATCGTTCGTGTTCACGATATATCTAAACCCTCGACCCCCGAAGGTTATGCTGAGAAGCTGAACTAAGGCGATCGAGATCTCAGTATATACAACAACATCCCGAGAAACACCTTTTAGACAGGTTGGTTTGGAGTTCTAGGAATTGAATCTTTGTGCTTCTAATCTTGTTCCAAATCGAGTGGAATAGAGCTTGTATCCATAACTATATATATAGAACTGGTGCACACTCTGAATAGGGTCTATCTGAAAGAGAATCGGCATAGTCTGCTGTTATTAAGTTGACAATAGCATGTTAAACTCAGAGGCAACCTGAAACCTGGCTCACAAACAGCATGTCGTTCCTTATAGCTTCGCGTCAGTATTGGTTTTCTTCCTCGTATTTCGTACGTCAAGTAGATCAACCTGTTTGACCCATTCCTGATCGATGGTCATCTTTTCAACCGATGATTTCTTTTTCCACGCTGTGGTCAGCTGTTCCTCCTCCCTACGCCAACGATGCATCTCCACACTTATTTGATCAGTGCACAGTTCAGCAGTTCGGTTCACCGCTTCCATGGCAATCAGATGGCCAACCCCCTTCATAACGATGCCCCTGATTCTCCCTTCAGCCACGCCCCCGCTACCACCAACAGCGATACCTGTCTGCTCGATCTTATCCTGGTTCATCTTCGGACTGCTGACTTCTGACTGGTCTGCAAATAAGTATAGAACACTTGGTCGAACAAATGGAAGCAGTTCAAACGTCCTAGCTACCTCGTAACGGTAGAACGGGAATGAAGATTTGTAAGTGGCAGGGTCAAGATCCGGGTGAGTAGTGCGATTCAGTGTTTGGCCGTCTTCAGATTTTGAACCATAAGCGGCCCTAACAAAAGAAAGTACTTCCTGGTGCCGAGTTGTAGTGAGGGTTACTGGCCTTTCTCCTACAGGCTTATTGGTGGAGTTGTCGTCTAACGGGTATAAAGCAGTAGGGAGTTCGCGGAGTCCATACTTGAAGAACCGCTGAAGTACGCGTGGGTCCCAGTTTTGATAGAACTTGCTTCCTTTAAGAGCATTCTCTGCAGCTATTCGAGACGGCCATATATCCCGCCGGTAAGTTGATGCGAGAGTCATAGTTGGAATATTCACCTTGGTCTGTTCAGAATATTCATGATCAAGAACGTCTAGTCTGTTCATCACAGGGTCCAATAGAATAAGTGCCGTCAGAAGCCGAGGATGCATAACAGAAAGGAATATTCTAAGTATCGCCCCGTCCCCGTTAGGTGTGTTTTCGGTATTTATTCTGGGGTTTCTTACAAATTGTTACCGCCCATACTATGACCAATCCCAACAATGGGTCGGGGCATTTCATCTCGCTTCAGGTTAATCAGGTGAAGGAGGTCCCGCGGATTATCATACCATGACGCTGATCAATTTGTCAACGGGACGATTATACTGTAATTCAATATTTATGAAACGTACGGTCATTCCCTAGGGAGTGCTCATTGAGCACCCCGCTTTGACCCTGGTGGGCAACATCTGCAATCCATATACTCCGTATACGGAAACCAGCCTTTTTTGAGCGTGCATGAACTTCCTCCCACAAGGGCTCATATAGCTCCTAATAGGCAGGAGATATTAGATATGCTGGCTATATTTTTTAAGAAAAGAAGAAAAAAACCGAGGGAAATACAATAGATCAACCCAGAATACTTCTTACCTTCGGAAAGCCATTGGCATGAGTACCTATTATCGTGACATCACCTGGTTGCGGATTTGGATTATCCAATGGTGCATACTGCTTGACAGCTAAGCTGAGCGTTTCTTCTTGGCTGGTAGCTGTCGCATAAGGGTATTCCCTGATATGCTGGCAGGGTACGACATGCTCAATGACCCGAAAACAGCTGGTCATCTTTTTGAATAACGAGGTAGGGATGCTTTGCCACCCTAATCGCTCATAAAAGATAAAACTGAAGGGGATATAGCGTAGTTACTCCTCGATTGTGGAATGAAAAGTAGTCGCTTTTTTCTGCCTGCTGCGAGGCTGTCTGGCCAGCGTGGAACAGGATGTCTTCCAAGGCTGCTTGCTCGTCCGCGGCGCGGTTCGGCCAGTCGTTCCCGATGGGCCGAGGTCTCAAGAGGTTCCAATAGACCTTTGATCGGCAGTGTCTCCGCCAAGGGATAGCAGGTGGCATATTCTCCTTGATTTCATCCTAGAGTATCCGTATATATCAATGACATAATAGACTCCATGCTGTATCTATACTTATGTATGGATGCCAACCAGCTCAAAATCATGTTTCAGGAGACAAAAACAAGCAAATTTTTTCGATTTCTTTTCACGTGAGCAAGAGTGTCATATGATGAGTAAGCTATCTCACGTGAGATCTCTCCTGTTATATTGTGCTCACGCGATGACTAAGGAACAAATCTTATGTTTAATTGGATTAAATCAGCACTGGTACGGAGTACTCCAAGACGTATTATGTAATACACACTAAAATCAATATTACAGTAGGTCTGTGATCCAATACAAACAAACTTTCGATAAAACTTACTTCAAATACATAATAATCGGCACGTGATCCACGCAGCTTTGACGCGTTTTGGCAAAAGCTAAAGCGCGTGTGTCTATATTTTGCTTTTTCTATCAAATCTATCAGCTCGACCAAACTCGACGCTG
The DNA here is from genome assembly GCF_000151425.1 of Trichophyton rubrum CBS 118892. Classification (NCBI taxonomy): domain Eukaryota; kingdom Fungi; phylum Ascomycota; class Eurotiomycetes; order Onygenales; family Arthrodermataceae; genus Trichophyton; species Trichophyton rubrum. The sequence continues at coordinate 508,125 of NW_003456426.1, read as the reverse complement.
GCAACCACTGAAGGGACCAGCACAAACGGCCGATCAAGGGGAGATACTCTAAGCGTGAAGCTCTGTGAAACCGATATACTATTTGAAGGCATACTGTTCTACGACGGCTGACGGCCATAATGGAGGTAGAAGGGCTGTTCAGCCAGGCGCGGATCTGTATTGTCTGCTCCGCCCAGCTGAATGCAGAACAGGCAGAAGAAGTAGGTAGATGGATGGCTGTCAGCTGCAGCTTAAGGGCAATATGCTGATTTTTCTGTTGCCACAACACTAGATATCCTCTGCTTTACGAGAAAACGGAGGCGAGGTGGTTATAAATGAACCGCAGGCACCACTCCCACCCGTAAACGAGTTTAGTCACATCATCTCCCCGACCATAGACTTCCAAGGACATGATGCAGCATGCGACGCCCTCATTCCGGTAGTCAAGCCCCAGTGGGTGCAGATGTCTATATCAAAACAGAAGCTTGCGAACCCGCGGCAGTACAACCCAGACCCACGGCTATTTATGAACGACGTTATTGTCACCTGTGAAGATATCCCCGAAGGTGATAAAGATGCGATCATTGGTGGAGTTTTGGCTATGGGAGGTCTATACACATCTCGCATCACCAACAGCACGACCCATCTCGTTACTTTGACAATGAATGAGAGATGTATGGCGGCGAAGAAGAGGGGCCTCGCAACTAAGATCGTACTACCTCATTGGTAGGTATATTATACAACCCTCCGCACTTGATCCGCCTTGTCTAACTACCGCAGGTTCGACGATTGCCTCAAGCTTGGGAGGCGGATTGACGAACGACCTTACTTACTTCCCAATCCCGAGATTCTTCAACCAGAGTACGAACGGCCCCCGCGAATTGCTGCAAACAGGGACGTTATAGGTGCCTCAACTCCGGAACCCAACACTCTCCCAGACCGGACCGCTTCTCCCGGCGGCTCAAGGAAAGAATTAAACATCTTCAAGAGGAAAACCGTGATGATATCTTCAGATTTAGGCATAGCAGAGCACATGGCCAGCTCAATCAAAGAGCTGATCCGCGAAGGCGGCGGCCAAACCACCAACGAGGTTTCAAAATGCGACATATTCATCTGTCGATACCGTGAAGGTGAAGACTACAAGATGGCATCCAGAGCTGGCAAGGACGTTGGCAATCTCTCGTGGTTATTCCACCTAATAACGCATAATGCATGGACATCTCCGCTGCGAAGGCTACTTCACTACCCTATTGCACGAGAGGGGATCCCCGGCTTTAATAAATTCAAAATAAGTCTCTCCAATTACGCAGGGGAGGCAAGGATTTACTTGGAGAATCTCATAGCTGCTGCTGGCGCCGAATCGACAAAAACCTTGAAGCAGGAAAATACCCATCTGTTGACCGCTCATAAAAACAGTGAAAAATGCACTGCTGCTAAGGAGTGGAATTTACATATTGTCAATCATCTTTGGCTCGAAGAGAGCTATGCAAAATGGCAGCAACAAAGTGTCACAGACCCTCGATATACCCACTTTCCTCGACGGACAAATTTAAGCGATGTTGTAGGTCAAACACGAATAGACAAATACACCGTTGAGGAGCACTTTTTTCCTCCTGAACCAACTCCGGGTGTGAAGAAGTCGATCACCCTACCACAGAAAGGCAACAATGCTACCTTGAATAGGTCTTCTAGTAACGCCAAGACACCAAAATCAGGCCGCAAAGCTATTAATGAAGGTCCAGAAATGCCAGGTCCCGAGCCTGACAGTACTACAAAGGTGACGAAGAAACTAAAGGAAAAGTCTCTACAAACTCCGGTACCCTCCAGATTTGCCGAACTTGGAAAAGAAAATGAGACACCCTCTACTACTGGAAGCCGGAAATCAAAGGATATTGCGGCTGCTAAATTACATAACCTTGCTCCTGATATATCTTTATATGAAAAGGAATTAAAGCGAGTTGGCGGTGTAATCTATGGAGGCCGAAGGAAGAGTACTGGGGAGCCTGATTCTGCTAGGAAGAGATCCGCTGAACCCGACAGTGCGTCTGGCTCGGAAGATGCCATCGAGACGAAGAGAATAAAGACGTCCAAACCGCCAATAGCAATCCGTTTAGTTATTACGGGATTTAACAGATGGGTTGAGAAGCCCAACATAGAGGACTCGGAGAGAGTAAGCTGACCTTCCAGACAAAGTTTATTATGCTTAAATGAACTAACGGTCTTTCATATAGACTCAACTCAGAGATCTAGGAATTTTGGTTATCCCTGATCCGTCCCGGTGCACTCATTTAGCAGCGCCGTCTATCAAACGAACCCAGAAATTTCTCAATGCTCTAGCACACGCACCCGTTATCATAAACTCCAATTTCATTACAGACTGCCTTGAGAAAAAAGAACTCCTAGATCCCAACGACTATATCCTCAAAGACAAAGCTTCCGAGAAAAAGTACAATTTCACATTAGAAAAGGCAAGGCAGCGAGCAAAGAAAAACGAGCAAAAACTGCTAAGTGGACACACCATTTACTGCGCGGATAAAGTCAATGGTGGAATTGAGGCTTTCCAGGCAATAATTGAGGCGAATGGGGGACAATGCGTGCCATATCGAGGGCGGCCAGGGACAATGATAAGTAGCCGGCGTTTAGCAGCCAATGGCCCTGACCAACCCGAAGCGGATGATGTATATCTGATCAGCGGAACTGACAAGAGCAGTGTCAAGCTGTGGGAGAAGTTCCGGACAATGGCTCGCAATGCCAAACGTGTGCCTAGGGTCGTCAGTTCGGATTGGTTGTTGGATATTGCTTTATCTCAGGAATGGCGGAGTGGAGATTCATACGAACACCCCGACGAAAATACTTCGTAAGGAACATATCCAGAACTAGATGTATACAAAGTTTTAGACCCAAAACCCCGTCTCAGGCGCGTTGAATACTTTTTGCATCCAAAAATCAATCAACAGTAGAAATCTTAGGATATATGTACCTGTTGTGCGTGTGGCCAGCACATATCAAGTGTCTAACCTGCCCGGAAGCTCACAGTGCAAAGCACCTGCTCCTGCTGATGCGATCGTAGGTGTTTGCTGATTACTGATTTGTCTCTGACCTAGAAGAACTTGACGCCCTGTTGGTCTTCACTTCCAAATACTTGGGCTTTGCCTTGCTTGACAAGGACCTGAAGAGATTTTTGCATAACTTCGGGGTCCATCTTATGAAACTCTAGATAATGTGTGAATAACGGAGCGAAAAGGTGAAAGAGTATGGTATAACTTGGGAACGACAATTACATACCCTGGGAAACTGTTGCCTCTCCCTCCATGAGCTCATATAGGGTGAGTACTGTATTTTTCTGGGCCGTTTCGTCAACCTGTATAATTATTAGCATGAGCTTGCACACCGTATCCAGTTCACTTACCCAACTCGCGAGCACAATGGCCCATTCCTCAGGCCGTTTCCACCATATCCAAGCTATTGTCTTCTCACTCCCGATCCATTCTGCACGCTTCCCCCCCGCTGTGCCAGCCATCCAGTCAATAATTATCACAGCATCACCTAGGTTTAGGCCCTTCTTCAGTTCCGCATTATAAAATAAAGGCGAGGATATCATGTCGATCAGCGAAAGCCGATATATGCGGTGGTGTCTGCAATATGATTGAATAAAGGACGACCATTTCTGAAACTGTTTCTCGCGAGTTGTGAGGTTGGGCTGAATGGTGTAAAACGGCGGGAAAGAGTAGTCCCGAGGGAATACAAAGTCGGTACAGTTACTATTCATGCTCCCTGAATTATCTGTGCTCCCGCTATTTGCCATCTTCTCGAAGGAATGAAATAATATATATGCTGGTGATATGAGGTTGAGGCAAGGCACTGGTTGTTGTGAGGTTTCGAACTGATAAGATAAGATTGCGTGGGGCCGAGAAAGCTAAAACAGAGCAAAAATAAAAAAAACCTTCCAGGGGCTCAACAGTACCAACCGCAAACTGCGACTCCAGCAGCAATCATCTTTCAAACAGAAAAAATGGCAGCTTCAGATCAAAGAAAACAACAGCGTGCGGAGCCACGGAAACCATTGGAAGGAAAAACCGACGAAAATGGACAGATAACGCTGCCAAAAAAGAAGCTCTACCGTCAGCGAGCTCACGCAAATCCTTTCTCAGATCACCAGCTGGACTAGTATGTTTGTTGAAGTCTTCTATATTCCCCTTTTCGCTCATTCCAACTATCTCAAAATTGGGCTGCCATGCTAACTGGTTTCAAGTCCGATCAGTCCGGACCATATGGATTGGTCCAAATTGTTTCCCGCATACGTCGACCCTGACCCAGCCGCCGTCAACATTTCGGGAGCCAGGAAGCTGGTTAAAAACGTGGAAATAGCTGATATTGGCTGCGGTTTTGGAGGACTATTGGTAGCGCTGGCGCCACTAATGCCTGACACCCTGATGGTTGGTATGCTGTATTTTCAACCCCTTGATTCTGCCATCAAGCAGCTTGGTTGACCATTGTTAGGCATGGAAATCCGTTCTTCCGTCCTCGAGTATGTGACAGAGCGAATAAGAGCGCTTCGCTCAAGATATCCTCCCCCCGCAGCACCTGATGCGATAGCGGATGCCGCTTCGAAACCAGAAGACGCTCCCGGAGCAGTATCATTACCTTCTACCCAATTGAATGTCCTAGGACAGCCGAATTTCCAAAACATATTTGCCATCCGCTCGAACACAATGAAATTTCTACCAAACTTTTTCTTCCGTCATCAGCTCTCAAAAATATTCATTTGTTTTCCTGACCCTCATTTTAAGGCGAGGAAACACAAAGCAAGGATTGTCTCGACAACACTTAACGCTGAATATGCATATGTACTACGGCCCGGAGGGATGCTATACACGATTACAGATGTGGAGGATTTACATCTATGGATGGTTTCGCATTTTGATGCAAAATCTGCAGATAAAGATCTCAACTCCCATGATATTGCTGAGCTATGGGAACGTGTGAGTGACGAAGAACTTGCAACGGATGAATGTGTTCAGGTGATGCGGGAGGAGACAGAAGAAGGCAAGAAAGTGACAAGAAATAACGGGCAGAAATTTGTGGCAGTTTGGAGAAGAAAGGCGGACCCGGAGTGGCCGTCCTAATCCGCATTCCATTCCACAATAAGGACCCATGTGCTAAAAAGCCCAAAAAAAAAAAAAAAAAAAAAAAAAAAAAAAAAAAAAAAAAAAAAAAAAATGATATTTCTGTCAAGTTATCGCCTACTCTGCTACGCTATGGATCAAACCAAAATACAATTTTCAATGAATAGTCATTCCCCAAAAAAAGTCAAAAGCAAAAAAGAAAAGGAAAAGGAAATCAAACAAGCAAACTGGGGGGATATGCAAAAATGGCTGCAAATGCGAAACTTACGCCTTCAAACGTCTTGACTCACACGGTTCGCAAACCGGTAGCTCAACCGGACCACCTATCTGCCTTCCTCTGGCATTTACTTTGGGCTTACCTTGTCTCACAAAGAAACGCCCATCTGGCCCAAACGACCCCTTGCATTCATCACATCGGAAACACTCATCGTGCCACTGGCCACCAAGTGCAGACACGACCACGTCATCCAATACAGGCTTCTTACAAGCTTTGCATTTGGACGCCGTACGCCGTGAATGACACCGGACACACCATGCGAAGCCCTCTTTTTCAATAAATGGAGTCGTGGGAGTAAATGGGTCACCACACTCTGCGCAGAAGAAATGACCGGCATGCCAGGTTGAGCCACATGCAACGATGACTTCACCTTCAATAGGCGTCTTACAGCTTTTGCAGCGCGGACTGAATAGTTCATGGAAGTCTAGGTGACAATAGAAGCGTGGTTCATCTGGTCCTAAATCCTGGTGAAGATCAGGCTGCGACAGCCGTTCTCGACGCTTCTCTTCTGGTTCCGGGTAAAATGCGACACATTCGAGGGGAGTACGGCAGTGAAAGCAGTTGAAACACTCTGAGTGAAGCCGGTAAGAGCTTGCGGTGACTACACGTCCAGATATTGATAGACCACATACAACACAACTTGCTGTTGGTATCCCGGCCTTGGAAAGGGACTGGTATCTTTCGATTCCTCTTGAACCCGGGCGGTTGTTAGACTGACGATGCCCGGGGTTGGGTAGCTCTCGTTTTTGTTGCGCCTGGCTCGCCTGCTCAATTTCAGATATGGTAGGGCCTAATGGCGAGATACGAATCTCAGGTCCCGTAGGACCTTGATTCTCGATACTAATACTGGGGACTGTCGGAACACTGACATTGACTTCCGGTATGGGAGCCGGGGCGGGAGTGGCGCTGGAGGCTGTGGATTGCGTTGAAGCATCATGTCCACTACCGGCGCAAGGTCCACTTCCCGATGATCCAGCAGGCTCCTCCTGATCTGGCTCTTTCCAATTGGGGTCAAAACTGACAATTGGGCGGCCTGGTCTATCACTGACTGCTGAGGGCATAGGAAGTTTTGTGCTTCGATCCTTCAACTTCATGCTTGTGGCGGCACGAATTTCATCGTCACGAATTTCGATCCCATTCTTAGTCGGAGTGCTTTGTTCATTCTCAGGCTCGGGTGTCTGTTCTCGTGGAGTACAAGTATTTGTAGTGTAAAGGGGGTTCCTGGTCTGAGATGGAGGATTCTTGTGTATGTCAAATCGATTCAGCTTGCCGCCAGTTGACGAACCACTCCATCTGTTTGGAAATGGGCGAGCTCCTCGAAGGACAGAGTTCTGGGGTTTCGTGGTTAAGGCAGAGGTTGTAGCGGTATTCTGAGCTGTGGTGGGCTCTTCCTGGATACTATTATCTTCTGGCTCTTCATAAATTGAATCTTCTGGATTCCTGAATATTCCCTTTGAAGAACCACCACTAACAGATCTCCTTCGGCTTTGATTATCTTCTTTCTTTTTATCAGTGCCCGCTTTAGGTAAGGCAAAGTTGACCCTCCGCAGTGGTCGTGCTATTCCATCAGGTGTTTTATCGGATGTCGGAGGACTCCCGTTTGAACTCTCAGAGGATGATCGGATACTGTCAGTTATGGATTGGCTCCGAGGAGTGTCCCCTACGCGTCCGGTACTGGAGTTCCTCATGTGGGTACCTTTCTCTAGATGTTGCCGTAGCCTGCTTACGGTCTTCAGGTCCGGGTTTCTGTACGCTGAATGAGTGTCCTTTTGTTTAAACCCATGGGTCTGATGCTCCAAAACAAGCTCAGTTGCCTCCTCCTGAGCTGCCTCAAACAATCTGCTCTCATCATCCTGGACGTCCATCTCTTCTAGTGCCGAACGTAGAGATCGGACTTCTTGTCTTTCCATCCATCGCTGGCCACGTTCAATGTACGGTATTGTGGTTGAGGCTGCGGATGACAGGCTGCTCCCACATTGAGACACATTTCTTGAACCGTTAAACACTTCGCATTCGGGGATTGTTGGTGTCCCGCTGGAACTGCTGGTAGGTGTGGACACCTCTGAGGTTGTCCGCCGATGAGAGAGAGCACTGGTAGAACGGGGAATTACGTCCTTGGGGCTTGGCCGAGAATGCACATTATCAGATGGCCGAGTGGAAAACGAAGACGATGGTCTTGCCGGCGTGTCCTTCAAGCTGAGGGAAGCTGCCGGGCCGGATGCCTTAGATGGAAGTGGCCGTGAGCCATTCGGTCGTGGTGGACGTGCTGTTCGAAGATCTCGCAAGTAATTCCCTATTTGTTTATATCAATATCAGGCTAACGGCAGGGCCACCAAATGCCACCTACCCAGCTCCTCATCGTTCATAAACGTAGGCCCCGGAGGAGAGACCTTTCTGGGGCTGCTCTTTAGCTTGACACCGTGCATTGTTTAGCTGTCGTAGCTAATCGTATCGTAGTCGTGCAGAAGCAGACGAAGCCGGGCGTGCCAGCATCGAGCAGCTTCTGTGACCTATTTATATTGCTAGAAGATAGGCAGAGATAAGAAGAGGACGCAGATCAAGGTAGTACACCCAATGGCGAGTTGTATTCCAGGCCGTACGGGGTCAATGTTGTTGCACTAGGCCTCTGGGGGCGCCTCGCCTCACCTTTTCATAAGCGCGAGGTCTGGCTTGTTTTCGTTTCGGCGTATCAACAACCGCCAAGTCAGCCGGTTGCGCGGACAACACATCGCTGACTAAGCGCATTTTTAGCCGAGGCCGCCGCATGAGCTTAAATTCTAGTTTCAACTTCGCGTCTTCTTTTTGCTGCGACTTCGACAATGCTTCGATGCATTTACGGCTGCATCGCGAGTCCACGGCTGGTGGCCGGCTGTGAGTAGTGGCGTTTGCCTTTGGTAGCATCCTGGAAGTGGTTGCTTTGCGTATTCTGCGTGTGACAAGGCAGAATTCTATGCTGTTGACGGTTTGTTTACTGCGCTCTATCGCGAGGGTCTACTCCGTAGACAGTGATGATTATGGCTGACCATCTCCAGTAGAATTGAGACAGTCCTCTCGCGTCATTGAAATATCAGTAAAAATATCAGGACTGTGTGTCATGATCGTACCCCACGAAAGTCGGGTTTCCCACCAAGATCTACAGGTCTGTTCGTTAACATGGTTCTGACATAGCCCTCAGAGACCTCCGTTTATTCTATACAAGCCTGCTTTCACAGTTCTTGCACCTTGTGCAGGTTTCAAGATCATTGAAGGCATATGTGCCAGAAGAGAGCTGCGATATACGGCCTTTAGCAATAGAACGAAATGTCAACAAACCAATCATAAGTTACCTCTTCTGACCAGTCGTATTGAAAACAAATGCTACACCAGCTGCGGCTATTTTATATATTGCGGATGGCACAAAGCCACATGGTATTACAGGAGCTTGGAGCTAGATATCCTCTAATTTGTTTGGTAGTTGTCATGATGCTCTTGATCCCGTCAGGCTGGAACTAGTCGAGATTTGCAGCCAGTAAGATTCGAGACAGGGATGAAAAAGCGACTGAAGGCGCTCGCCCTCTCCGGGCTCTAAACTCATTATCGTTAGTTCACCGTCTGAGAACCAACAATAAAAAACTCCAGCCTCGGCAACCTGATAATTACTGAAGATACAGACTATAGGTGCACAGCTTTGGTTTATCGGGGTTTGGACCGAAAAAAAGAGTATTAGAAGTGGCATGAAACGACTGGTTGGTTCACCAAGCAGACCAATTGCCAGGGGTTGTGGCGTCCAAACCGTTCCCTTCAATCCAGAAATACTTCCAGCATCCATCAAAAATGACGGAACAGCACCACTTGTTACTAGCGATTGATGTTCAAGCAACACCTTATCGTAAATTCTTGGAATAACAGTTACAATGTAGGGCATGTTCAGTCCAGCCAACTCGAACCTCTCAAATGTGTTAATCAGCTTCAATGACTAGCTCGGCCAGTCGGGAGGATGAATACGATAACTGCCCCCACTGTTCCGCTTAGACGGCACTGAAAAGCCATTTTTCGTGCTGTGGCATTGCCGGACAGTCATTCCGTGACGAATAACAAACAAGATATGGCTGCTTTTTATACTGAGGAGATGGCTGCATTTCCGGGAACGGCCTTGTGCCCGTTCAGACAATCAGTTATACGCCTACAGTTACAGCAGCTTCTTTCCTCTGCCTTCTGCCTTAAAGACGAGCTGAGAGAGGGAGAAAGAGCTCTGCCTAGATCAAATATCCTCGGCTAACAGGGTTGCTTAGTTATTCCAAAGCCATTCTTACTTCCCATTTGCTCGAAGATGGGAAGAGATTCAGAAGTACATCACATTAGCGGGAATGCTACACATCAGATAGAAGATGGAACAACTCAGCGAGGAGAGGAGCCAGGCTGCAATTCTATCACCAGGTCAGATGAAGGCCTAAGCGATAAAGGCGCAGAAGACATTTCCCCAGAAGGAGGATACGGCTGGATCTGTGTTGTTTGTGCTTGTCTTATCAACGCCAACACATGGGGCGTGAATAGTGTAAGCTCCGTTTTTTTTTTTTTTTGTTTTATATCCACCAAGATGTGTGCAATACTAATTTATGCACAGTCATACGGTGTCTTCCTCTCATATTATCTAGGAAATGGTATATTCCCAAATACAAGCCCAATTGAATATGCGTTCACCGGCGGCTTGAGCATGTCATGCTGTCTTCTTATCTCCCCCTTGGTTACCCATATGGTACATTTATATGGCAACCGAGCAGTCCTTAACTTTGGCGTCGTTCTCCAGACGCTGTCTTTCATCGGAGCGTCCTTCGCAACACAGAAATGGCACATATTTCTCTCTCAAGGTGTATGCTTTGGTTTTGGAATTGGTGTTATTTTTGTCTCATCAGTGAGCATAATACCCCAGTGGTTCCGGCGCAAACGAAGCATTGCCAATTCTCTCGCAGCTGCTGGCTCTGGTATAGGAGGACTTTCATATTCCCTAGCTGCAGGCTCACTCATTCCTAAAGTTGGACTTGGATGGACCTTTCGTGTCTTGGGACTGTGTTCGTTTGCCATAAACTTGGTCGCCTCCAACCTGATGCGGGACCGGAACAAAGCCATCGGCAGCAAATATCGTGCTTTTCACTTTCCACTGCTTAAACGACCAGAATTTATTCTCCTCCAGGCATGGGGTATGCTTTCTCTGCTGGGCTATGTTGTCATTCTTTTCAGTTTACCCAACTTTGCTCTTTCAATTGGTCTCTCCCAGAAGCAAGGTAGCATTGCTGGTGCTCTACTGAATCTTGGTCAAGCCCTTGGACGCCCTGTTGTCGGACTTGTCAGTGACAGATACGGACGGTTTAATATGGCTGTCTTGTTCACCGTCTTCTGCGGTTTTCTCTGTCTAGCTGTCTGGATACCGTCCTCGAACATGGGCGTGCTCTCCTTCTTTGCTGTCATAGTAGGCACTGTGGCCGGCACTTTTTGGACAACTATCGTTCCAGTGTGTGCAGAAGTAGTTGGTATGCAAGAACTCCCCGGGGGGCTAAGTATTACCTGGGTAGCTATGGTGCCTGCGACCACTGTGGCTGAACCCATTGCTCTTGTTCTTAGGACCGGGTCGGGCTCGACAGGCTCATATCTTTATGCGCAGGTCTTTGCCGGGCTTGTATATGTTGTTGCTGGGCTGTTCTTGCTGGTCGTCCGCGGCTGGAAAATTGGAGATAACGAAAGGATCGAAAGAGCGGCAGCAGCCAATACCCCTGCAACTGTTGACCCTAGTCCAGTTCTCGCAATTATCCCTACTGTTACAATGGGTGATCCTCTCACTGGCTGTGCAACGGTTGAACGAGTGATGAGCCGCCCAGATGACACTAACTGTCTGCCTACCGGCGCAGAGGTGAAAATTTGGTCACCACTACCACTAACCCGACGAATGGTGGCTTGGAAACTGGTCTAAATCTTGAAAACGGAAGAAAAGAGGTACACTGCATATCGGATATTGGTTGTTTTTTAATGCAAGGCTTTTAAGACTTGGGCGTTTATCTATTCTATTTTTTGATGACAAAGTAATTTAATGCCATTATGAATGACCGAATGAATGGCCAATGACTCAGTTGCATCAGTCGTCGTAAAGTGGCGGAGTAATTTGATGAATGATACACTTAAAAAAGATATATCATGCCTTCTCTAGAATCAACACTCGCACTCTCCTTTTGCCTGCTCCACGTCCCTTTTCCTCTTTGACAGAACTAACATTAACCTTGACTTTATCAAATAATTCAACAACCATGCTCTTCGATGTTGGCGTCGCCTTGGTCCCTTCATCTCCCTCATCCCCTTCTTTCTCCCAAGCCTTAAGGGAGTATTGCTCATTGTCAAATTCACTTTCTCTCCTGGCAGCAAGCTGCTTGCTTGCACTGGGATCAAAGACCTTTGCCTGCTGCGCATCCAAAACGAAATCTTCTAGCCGGACAACACCTTCGATGCCAAATCGTGGAATGAATACAACAACGCCGTTATCAAATACGCGCATCACGTAGCCTTCTTCATCCACACCTGGAGCGACTTCAGAGCCGAGACGCTTGGCTTCCATCTCACCCCTGGCCTTTAGCGCTTGGCCAACGTAATATTCTATACTGGCTCGACCAGCAAACTGGGCATTTCGATGCCTATGGTTGATATTCTTGCAAATGTCTTCTAGCTTACTTCGAGTAGTTAATCCTTCGCCAGCAGAAGCTCCTGGTCCCTCATAGCCGATGGCGGCAGCCAACTGTCGATGAACAACAAGATCAGCATATCGTCGAATAGGCGACGTGAAATGGGTATATATTGGCGAAGCAAGTCCATAATGTCTGAATTCGGATTCTGAATGTGCCCCGGCGCAGAAATATTCTGCGGAAGTCATGCATCGCGTAGCTAGGATACGAATGAGAGTGTTGAAAAAAGGATTTCTCTCGTCAATGCATTTATCCAGGGAATTAGCTAGTGCTAGGGAGCTAGACACATCGAGTGTCAGACTGCGCTTTTTCGAAAGCTGGGTTATTAGCTCCTCGAAGTTTGAAGGTGGCGGTGTAGCATGTCTTCGCAAAAGGGCCGTTTGAGGGTACGATTCATAGATCCTGGCTGCTACCGAGATATTGGCGAGAAGCATGAACTCTTCAACGAGGCTGTTTGTATCTAAAAGAGCTTTTGTCTTGACATCTGCAACAGGATCAGAGAGCTCCGAGTCTGTTTCAATGCGGACCTCTGGGGAGGCAAGGTTTAGTGCTCCCGCCTCCATTCTCTTTTGTCGAAGCAATTTTGACAGTCGCAGGAGAGTACGCATACTTGCTGTCAGGTCATCTGTTTTCGACTGATCATCGATACGCAATTGAGCCTGTTCATAACTGAATGCCTCACGGGAAAAGATAACGGACTTGGTAAAACTAGAAGACACAACTTCTGCTTCAGGAGTTATTTCCCACAACACGGAAAATGCGTAACGTTCAACGTGGGGCTTAAGAGAGCAGAGATCAGTTCCAAGTAGCATTGGAAGCATGTCTATTCGCTTGTCTACCAAATAGACCGTTGTTCCTCGCATGCTAGCCTCTGTATCCATGGCATTATTTGGCCGCACAAAGTTGGAGACATCTGCGATATGAACACCGACTTCAAAGTTACCATTTGGTAATGGCCGGGAGTGAAGTGCATCATCAATATCTTGACAACCGGGAGGGTCAATACTGCAAACAAGTAAATCTCTCAAGTCTTTTCTGTCTTTCCATCCAGGGTCTGACATGTCCTTCGGAACCTTCCAATCATGGCCCTCCGGCGGTAGGCAATCCAGAACTGTCTGGGGAAACGGTCTATATTGCACATCATACTCCAACAAAAGTGCCTCTGTCTCAGCGCCCTTGGTTTCTACCTCTCCCAGGGAGCGCACGAAGTGACCCACGGGATATCGAGAATCCCTATCCCAGGCATCTATTGTGACCAGTATTCTCTGCCCCATAAGCTCGTTTGCTTGTCGAGTCCGTATTCTTATCTTAGGCACTCGTTTGTCCATGGGAATGACGAAGACAGTCTGTTGGCGTCGACCGGCAGACGAAGCTTGCGAGCTAGATGACCCATCAATGTGTCCAACGTATTGTCGCCAGTTTCTCTTGATGATACCGACCACCTTTGCGGTAGGCTGCGGGCGGCTTTCAGTTCCCGTCCCATGAGCTTTTCGGACCTCCTCCTGCAGAGCTTTCCTCTCACGCTCTGTCACTACAGCCTCGTTTTCTTCAGCCTCGGGATTATCATCTTTTGTTAAAGCTTCCTCATCAATGATTTTCGAGGAGGGTGTTTTCCACTGATCCTTGGGCAGTACCTCAACAACAACAATATCTCCAGAAATTGCCCTGTTGCTCTTATCTCTTCCTAGAATAAGTAGTGACTTCTCAAAAGCAGGGACATTCACGCTGCCCTCTAGATAGTTGTAGGGAGAAACATTGAATACACCCTGGTGCAAAGTACCAGCTCTTATCAGTGTCATTATCTTTGACATAGAATAATAGGCAGAGTATAACATCTCTCCCTTCTTTGGCTTAGCATCATGAGCCGATCTTGACTCATTGAGCATGTCCAGTAGTCTGTCTGCATCTTCAAGCCCGGATATATATTCTGTCAAGGACAGAGCAACCACACCCTCTTCATCTGCCTTGGCACGGTTTCCCTTGTCATCTGTAATCACTACGATGGCAGGGGCACTTTGTTCCTTCTGGCTATCCCTTGTGACCGCCTGGAGATGCTCTGTGTACCACTTTGCAGCTGTTCTCACAGCCCGATCGTTGCGGTCATTAATACTCTCATCCGCGCCTCTTCTGACATGGGTTTCCAGCCGGAATTCGTTAAAAAACAGGTAGTATCGTTTCTCTTCACTCCTTATCAGGGATATTAGCCGGTTGTATAAAGGTAGAGACTGGTTCTTGAGCTCCTCTAGCACGGTCTGCAAAATGATAACATCATAAAAGGCACTTGTCTGTTCAAAAAGATCCATCGCATTGAGTAGAGCATTCGTGTCAGGAATCAAGTAATGGCCCTTTGGAAACCGCTTTGTACCGGCAGGCCTCTCTGAGAGAACGAAAGGTGTGACTAGGACGCAAAATCAGTCAGCAAATCTGCTATTACCGCGGGTGATAGGAGAATCCTACCAAAGCCATTGGCATCTGTCGGCGCATATGAAAGACATGCGGTGCATAATTTTGAGGAGCATGGAATATCTTGTCTGAGGTAAAGCTCCCGCACTATTTTCTGGACTTTGCCGCTCTTTGTAGAGCGCACAAATATTTTGCTGGAGACATTCGAAGCATGGGGGTTTGAGGAGTGGTTTCTCCGTAGACTCTTCATACTGGATATGTAGATAGGGAGTCTCTGATATCTAATGGTTAACAAGTGCAAGTGACATAAATGTTGCCCGTGGGCAAATAACCACCTAGTATAACCACCCTAGACTGCCGCAATGGGCCAGGTACAGCAGATGTGTAGAAGCTGATTGTCTCCCGCTCTGTGGTTACAATCCACGTCGTTCAATTCGTTAAAATGCTAGGCAAGAGAGCTTCGATAGTTGATAGCCCAATTTTCTTATCGTAGGTCACGTGTTACGGCTTATGCCAGGCCAGCCAATCAAGGGGGACTTAAATATTGCTGTCACTTATCGGGCGTCGAGGGATAATGACGCTTGAATGTGTTAACAGACGGCTAACTCTAGCTATGCGAGTAGGGCAGATTCCATTAGCCTATTTATATAGGAAGAAAGTATCAAAACATTAGAGAGGATAAAGTAGGTATTCAGTTCCCGGCAGAAGAAAGGGTAATGAGACACGATAGTATTTCCCAGAGCAAGGAAAAACCGAAAGATAACAGAAAAGTAGGTAAGTAAAAAAGGATGGGGAGGGGCCATCTAGTTCTGTTCTAAACTCTTGAAGCCATCATTTGGTGTACCGTATTCTCCTCGAGGCCTTTTCTTGCTTCCAACCGTTTCGGTCCCAACCAACTTTGTGCCGACAAACGACCCGCAAATTCCACTATCCTCCGGGGCAAGAAGAAACAGGCATATATACAGCAAGAGCAGTCACAGCAGCAACAATCAATCAACCAATCAATCAATCAACGTCTAGAAGCTGGGCAGGTTCATATCCGGTTTGGAGGGAGGAAATCAATGTTTCTGGACTTTGTCAGGGTCCTCCAGGATACCTTCTTTTTCGAGTCTTCTTCGTGCCTCTTCCAGAGCCCATGTTTGTATCCTAATAATCAATTGATGTTAGTAATGTCGGCTAAAGAGGGAATAAGGTTTGTAAATTGGCATACGAAGTATCTGGCTTGAAGACGTAGGCAATGCCGGCAACGAGGAAGCTTCCAAAGAAACCATAGTAGAAAATAGTCTCCCAGCCTTCCTTGACGTATTTGTGACCTGGCTTGACGCCAAAGAGCCATCCAGTTGGTGGATCATAGTGGCCTCCAGCACCGAGAAGTGACGTCCGGGTTGAGAACCGAGCATGTTGTGGAGTACGGAGCAGGCACCGCGAGCGGACGGGGAGGGTGAGAGCGCGCGCTGACATTGTCGTCGTCTTTGAGTATCCGTATAGTACCGGGTATATGATCTAAACGCGATGCAATAGGCTGCAATCAAGGCTGGACGGGGTGAGCAGCCAGTAGTGGGGAGTAGCTAGTTTAGATGAAGTCGGTTTTTTGACGCCGATTTTTATCCCCGGTTCGGCCCCAATTGAGGAACGCCAGGTAGGGGGCCAGTGCTGTCTTGAAACAGGACAGCTTTTAAGAGACCGTCCACCAGGAGGAGAGGCTGAGATATTGCAGGAACGCCGGCTTGCTTGCGGATCGAAAGTTGATGATAGCAGGCAAAACATCGAAATATCGAAATGACTTGTTGGACGTTGTCGTATATTCGCGCTTTTCCTCTTTGGGAGGTGAGACTTGGCTTTAACTTACGTAATATTAGCGGGGTATGGTTTATCCGGATGATGCTCATGGAGGGAAGGTAACGCGAGGCTGTGAGATTGAGATTTGATGCGGAAGGTGGGCCGATATCAGATCGTTAATCCGAGACGCCCAAAGAGCCAAAAACACAGATAGGGGCAGCAGCAGCAATGGCAATAACAACGACTGAAATGATGCATGAAAGGTCAATCATGAGCATTCTAGTTACTCTACAGGTCATTCCATACTCCCGTGCATCCTGTACATATGCTTTCACTGGTAGAGTAGAACAACAGACTGCTCGCTGCTCCGTAGAAAAGGTGCAGACCACCCGACAGATCTCCGAACCGTTAACGTCATGCATGCGAAGCTCGGTGCAGGGAAGAAGCTCGTGATGAAGAAGCACTGCGCTAGGGACTTCCAGCGCCTAAAACCTTGCCGGTTGGTCTTTTCCTTGCGTCCGTCCGCCGCAGGCGTGTTAAGGCTTCGCTCGTCGCCGGAGAAAAAGAAAAATAGGGGGCGCTTATGATTAGGTAAGCTCATTTATACCTCGGCATCTTTTTTTCTCTTCCTGGAGCTTCCGCTTATCGTGAAATCCCAAAGATTCGCCCAGGAGACGCAGAAGCGTAGCCGGCATCTTGTGATCAAAAGGCGTTGCTCGTCTCTTGTCTTCTAGTTCTTATATCTAGGTCCTCTCTCCCTCGCTCCCTCTTTTCCCAGTTTCTTCTTCCTTTTTGTTCCCCAGCTCCCCGGCTTTTTCCCGTTCCTTTGCTTCACTCTAATTGCTTTCCGAACTCCTTATTATATATATCATCACCATGGTCTCTTCTCCGGATTGGGTGAAGAAGCTGACCCCAGCTGGGCCTCAGGGCTCGGAGCTCCTCAAGCATGAGAGAGGCCAGTCCAATATCTCCGTTGATAAGCTGGCGGAACTGCTGCATACCAAAGAAGTGCTTGAGAGACAGGACCGTATCCTTTCCCTCATTCAGCATGAAGAAGTCTTTGATAAGTCCCAGAACCACTCGCTCGGACGAGTTGAACGGGTTAAGAAAGCGCTTGCACGGGCAAAGCGTCTAGAGCAGCTGAAGAGACAGCATAACTGGTCCGAGGATGACTTTCTCATGGCCAACAACTTGATCAGTGAACCAACTCCATACGGCCTCCATGCATCCATGTTTCTGGTAAGAGGATATTAATTACCTCCAATATGCATATTTACTGCAAATTGCGCCTTTCTAACTGGATGTTTAGGTCACCCTCCGAAATCAAGGCACTCCAGAGCAGCACAAGCTCTTCTTGGAGCCAGCTGAGAGATATGAAATCATTGGATGCTACGCTCAGACTGAGCTCGCCCATGGTTCAAATGTCAGAGGCCTCGAGACCACTGCTACCTGGAATCCAGAGGACAAAACCTTCACTATTCACTCCCCGTCCCTGACTGCGGCAAAGTGGTGGATTGGTTCCCTTGGCAGAACTGCCAACCATGCAGTTGTCATGGCACAACTTTATATCAACGGGAAGAACTACGGCCCTCATCCATTCGTGGTTCAGATTCGAGATCTCAAGACTCATGAGCCACTTGAGAACGTCCACGTTGGTGACATTGGCCCTAAGTTCGGCTACAAGTGAGTATTCCATGGATTCTTACTACTTGAGGTTCCGGTTGACTGATATCTCCCAGCACTATGGACAATGGATTCCTGCTCTTCAACAAAGTCAAGATCCCTCATATCAACATGTTGGCTCGCTTCTCCCGCGTCGACCCCATTACTAACAAATATGTTCGACCCGCCTCCCCATCCCTGATCTACGGCACACTTACTTGGGTCCGATCCACCATCGTCCTTCAATCTGGCGGTGTCCTTGCCCGCGGTGTTACCATTGCTACTAGATACTGCGCTGTCCGAAGACAGTTCCAGGACCGTGATGCCCCTGCTAACGCACCCGGCGAGAATCAGGTGCTCGACTACAAAATGGTACAGATTCGCCTGTTCCCCTTGTTGGCCGCCACCTTCGCCCTGCACTTTAGTGGCCGTGGCATGATGGCGCTTTACAATCACAACCAGGTTATCATGAAGAAATCTGCCAGCAACCAGGCAAGCGGCAGGGGTGCTGGTCCCGAGGAGCTGAACCCTGGTGCTGATCTCTTGGCCGATCTCCATGCTACTTCTTGTGGTCTTAAGGCACTAGCAAGCACCGTTGCTGCTGAAGGGTTGGAAGTTTGCCGTCGTGCTTGTGGTGGTCATGGATACAGCAGCCATAGTGGAATTGGCCCCTGGTACTCTGACTACTTGCCCAACACCACCTGGGAAGGTGACAACTACATGTTGACCCAGCAAGTTGCCCGATATGTGAGTTTCTTTATATGTTCTAAAACAGGTTCAAATAGCTAACACATACATAGCTCCTTAAATCTGCCAGATCCGTCTTTGTAGGCAAACCAGCCAACAACGACACCTGTGCTATCCTTCAATCGTATCTCTCCCGCCGCGAGACCGGTGCCGCTTTCGATATCCTCGAAAACGACGCTGACATCGTTGCTGCATTCGCCTGGAGAGCAGCCTACCTGACCTTTGAGGCCCTTAAGCACCGTGATGTCGAGAAGCGATCCTGGAACAGCCTTCTTGTTGACTTCTGGAGACTCTCCACCGCACACTCTCAGTACCTTGTTGTCAAGAACTTCTACGAAGCTGTTTTCCCATCTGGCTCCTCTGCCGAGGTCGCTGCCTCCCTAGGAATTGACGAGCCAACATTGGATGTCCTTCGAAAGCTTTTCCGCCTTCACTCCCTACACACTCTCGAGCGTGAGTCGGCTGACTTCTTCACCTCCGGAGCTGTCACCACAAGACAGATTATCCTTACCCGCACTAAGGCTGTGATGAGGCTGCTCGACGAAATCCGTCCTCATGCCGTCCGCCTCGTTGATTCGTGGAAGTTCCCTGACTGGCAGCTTGATACCTCCCTCGGCAGATTTGATGGAAAGGTTTACGAGGATTTGTTCCGTCGCGCAAGTGAAGAGAACCCTCTTAACGAGCTAACCTTCGATCCTTACCCAATGAGCAACACTTTGGTAAAGAATGATAAGAGCAAGCTTTGATTGTCTTGCAAGAGTCACGGCTTCAATCTACTTAGTGTTTCTTTTTCCCCTCTCGATTGATATACCTTGTTTATTATGGGCCTGCTGTTGTGTTCAAGTTCGGTTTTTTTTTTTTTTTTTTGTTTGCGGTGGAGCATCTGATTTAGAATCTTCACGATAGACAATCACTTGTCATAGAATCGGGGCGGCTACTATAGATTTGATAGAAGATACGCCCTAGACAGCGTTGTTCTCTCTTTCTCACTTATTACTTCGGATATATCAACTTTATTCTTATCAATTTATATACTCTTATCTTCATTCTCGCCGTGGCAGCATTGGGCATACATTCGTATAAACATAACTTTGAAGAAGAATGAGTGCAAAATGACCAACTTTAAAGACTAACCAAAGAGGAAGCAAATATTATCTATTATGGCAAATTCTTGTTCAGATGCCCACTCATAGCAAAAGGACGCAGATAATCAGGCCTATCACCCACTTATATATCATTGGCGAAAGTCGACTGCCAGAATTGCCCGGCTGGGCTTTACCGATCACTGCGGTGCCAATGTTAGTAGCTGAGGCAGTGCAACTAACTTCTCCGCATTGATATCCATTCGGACAACACCCTCCCCCATCATTTGGTGGACAGCTCATCCATCCATCCGCACATCTCCTGGTAGCCGTAGCAGATGCTGAGTTGGGAGTAGTGTTTACAGGAATCACAACAGTGACTCCATTGCTTTTCACTGTAGTCAAAGATGCAGTTACTGGACAGGAAGTTGTTTCGCAATTTCGTCCTGTTTGGCAACATCCACCGCCGTATACGGCACTGCAGGCATAAAATCCAATAGGGCATAGATCTGGGATGCTGGCAGTAGAAGTTGATGGGTTCGAAGTAGGACGGCCAGGGGGTAAAATTGTCGGCGCTGTTACTGTTGTCGATGGAGGCGGTGGAGGTGGTGGTGCAACAGTCGTATGGCTGATAGTCGATACCTTTGTTATAGTTGATGATGGCAGTGTAACTATTACCGTCATAGTCGTGACCAGCAGACAGCCTTCAGCCACACAGGTATATCCCGGAGTACAGCAGCCACCGCCCAAGTTGGCTGGGCATGTGGTATATCCCTTAGGACAAGAGATGAGTTGGCCTGAGCAGTCCTGACCTCTGGGACAGCAACCGACGTCGCCTAGCCCCGTGTCTTTTACGATTAGGCATACATCTCCCGTTTGACAGCAGCTTTTTGGACGATTTATGGAGGTACATGGTGCACTTCCAGCCGGGCACTCGAAACCTCGCTTTCCAAGAACAGACCGGCCAGCAACTGGTAGCGGATAAGAATGCAAGAAAACCGGTGATCGAGCATTTAGCGAAGTTTTGTCTCTATGATGTTCTGCATCTTCACCAGAAGAAACGATGCTATCGAGATTCCAGAAATGATCAAAGAACTTCTGTCCAGGATCATCCGACATCTTCCGCACTAGAAACGGGTATTCTCCTTCGCCATGGCCACGTTTTGCTGGTATCACTCCACTTGCAGTTGAGCTGTTGTTGCTGTTGAAATCCCGGTCATCAAGGCTGTTTCCAGCCACCGCTTGCACTGGAGGGAATGAAACAAAAAGAACCAAAACAACCAAGAGATGGGATATATCAAGCATATGGCCTAGTATTGATGAACATCTCCGTCTGTGTTGTGTTACGCAGCTGCTTCTTCGCTGCATCTTGTGTGCGCAAATGTGTTTTAATTCAGCTGTACACCGCAAATCGACCGCGGTGCATGCTTTCGTCCCCAGCCCGGCGAAAAGAGGACGTAGGGGAAACAAACAGATAAACGCCACCAAGGTCCAGCTTTTAATTATATTATTTATTTAGCTCGTCAACAAGCTCTAAGGAACCCTTTTATTCGCCGTGGACGTTTTGATGAAACAGCCGTGCGGAGACGGATTGACCCATGTTTAGGATCCCTGAAAAGACAAAGCCCAACTAAAATTGAGAGCTTCGGGTAGCTAGATTGAGTGACGTCAGACCAATCTCAGTATTTACATTCTCTCACCCAAAGTGAACAGTCGAAGATTATGTGCATGACAGCAATTTCTATCAAAGTTGAACAAATGTACATCCAGAAAAGAAGCCAGAGTTGAATAAACAAGGAGAGTTGATCGATCGATTCCCCTTTCGCGGTGGCCAATACGAAAAGGTTATTTAACCAAGCCAGAATTTCCAAAACAAAGCAAGATGTATCGACGAAGCAAGTACAAAATGAAGAGAGCAAACAGTAAACAATGAGATTGGGTATCGGACATGGGGAACAGAATCGTCTCGTAAAGATAACACGTACAATATAATAGACATGCGAGGAACGGATAGGTAGACCATATATAGTCAGTCGGTAGGAGTGTAATAAGAGGGACCAAATAGAAACGGGACAGGTGTAGTTTGATGATTGAGTGGATCAATCATCGGACTAAAGACAAAGCTAGAAAAGACTAAAGTGAAATGCAAACCAAAAAAAAAAAGGAGGAATCCAACGAAATGATAGAACCCCTGGTATAATGGGCGGCGCGGTGTGTCGCTTGCTGGGTGTATGCTATGGGCTAACAAAAGGGCGAGGCGTCGAGGTCAAGCGACGAACGGGCGTAAGGGTGAATGCATGGGTGGATAGGTGGAGGGTGCAGGATGGTTTAGGAGGAGAAGATGGCAGTGAGCCAGGAGGAGCGCTTTTTACCCGATGAAACTGAAGTCGTACAATAGATATATCAGAACATAGCACTGTATATAGAACACACAGAGAGATACTGTCTTGCTTTGTTGTTTTTTCTTTTGTTTATGCAGTTTGATCCGACATACCAGGTGTATCGGATGATCGACGGCCTGAAGAACGTCTATCGGACTGGCTGCCCGTGGAGTCACGTTTGCCACCGGCACGGGCAGCATCATCGTTAGTATCTGGGGCATCTTTGTTCTCTTCGACATCACCGTTGAGCGGTACATGTTGGTCGTCTGCAGAGTTGGAGTCGAGTTGCTCTGGCTCCTGGTTTTCGCCGTTGGCGGCAATCGTCTCTGGATCGACTGGGAGGAGACCCTGCATGCGCTCCCAGACTTCTCTTCGAATGCTCTCTTCTTTCTCCTTGCGGACTCGTTCGAGCTCCTCGAAGCCGCCCGTACTCTTTAGCTTATTGGCGCCCACGAAATTGCTTAGTTCCTTTTGGAACTCGCCGCCTCGCCGGCTCTCTAGTTCTTTCTGGCGTGCCTTTTCGGCTCGCTCAATGGCCTCCAGGCGGGATTCGTGGTTGGGTTGAAGAGCACGAACTTCACCGAGCACACTG
Organism: Trichophyton rubrum CBS 118892; assembly: GCF_000151425.1. Lineage (NCBI taxonomy): Eukaryota > Fungi > Ascomycota > Eurotiomycetes > Onygenales > Arthrodermataceae > Trichophyton > Trichophyton rubrum. The sequence goes on along the minus strand of NW_003456426.1, from coordinate 485,393 downwards.
TCCTTTGCATCGGCAGGGTCGATGTTCGGGTTAAGAGTCCGTGACACGTTGCGTACGGCAATGTTGTTGGGGTTTGATCCCGAACTTTCAAGAGCTTGTTGTTTGGTAGCCTGCTCAACAAGAGCGAAGGTCTGCGTGGCCTTTTCGAGGTCGTCTTCTAGATCGACGGCGAGATCCTCTTGCATAGTCAGCTGGTCTCGCTCTTCGCAAACGAGTTGGAGTTCTTTCTCCCATATCTTGGTCCAGATGGGTTTCTCGCGTTTCAGGAAGTCTTGCATCTTCTTGAGCTCCTTGGTCACTGCACTGATATCTCGGCCAACGGCCTCAAGCTGGCGTGGTAATGGTCTGACTCCGCGAGTGACCACATCCTTACGCAGGTCTTCGACAAGGTCTTGCAGGTCATCCACACGAGCAACTAGTTTCTCGGATTCATCAGCGAGTTCTTTCTTGCCCGCCTGGACACGTGCGTGGCCGGCGCCAGAGCCACCTTCGAACGATGGGACGACTGCATCTACAGCCGCAGACTTGACCTGTTTTGCCTTGGCTCGGATATTTGCCATGGACGAGGTGATATCCGACGAGAAGGTGGAATAAGTCTGGCGGAGAGAGGCAAGGTCGTCACGCAAGGCTTGGATCTCAGCAGTTTTGCCTCCTGCGCCGCCAGCGGCCGGTCTCGAGCCAGGAAGGGCTGCAGACATGCCACCAGGAGTAGCAAGCCGTGATATCTCCTTTGAGGTTTCTTGCTGGCGGTCAATAAGGCGTTGGATCGAGGTGCCATGTCCGTCAATGACATCCCTGACGCTCTCGACGATGCTTCGAATGCCTCCAACACTCTCGTCAAAATGTTTTCTAACTTCATCCAAAACCTCGACATTAAGCACAAGGACGGATCTATCTTTCACATCCCGCAGGTCTTCGAGTTCATGTCGAATACCAGAGACGGGATCTTGTATATATATCTCGGGCAGGTCTGCGCCGTTGCTATGTGTGTTCCACGCAAATTTCTCGATAAAAGCAAGCTGGAGTCGGGCTATGGTTAGGCCAGAGTAGCCCTCAGGAAGAACATACTTCTTTATTTTACTCTTGTACTGCAGAAACAGGGTGAGATCTTTTGTTGGGGGCGGAGAGTGTTCTGGGGTATAGTCCGGTCTGTGGGACTGTAGAGGTGTAGAAGGAGACGGGAGCGGCTTATCTAGGTGGCTTCGAGGTATTGGAGCATGGCCATCAGCCTTTCTGTGCTCTTGTGGAGGTGACAATGAGTCCTGTTCGGCAATCTGTGGCAGACCTCCCGGCAATGACGAGCCTGGGGCAGATGGACTATCAAACCCTCTTTGGGATCGAAGCTTATCGGTTGGTGTTCTTGCTAAGGGGCTAGACGCCACGGACTCAGCCGCATTTGAATCTAGCTTACTGTGCGCCGCCGCGGCGTCGTGGCTAGCCGGAGATGCAGTTTTATCCAAGGAGGCGCCGGCAAGCCGATTTCTCGACCTTTGGCGGTCGTGCAGGTGGGGCCCTCGTAGACGGACGGCGTTCATGGACTCACGCACATCCTGGCCCCGGTTTGGAATGGGTGAGTTCTGCGCTGGAGGCAGGACCGGGATGCCGCTGGGCGAGCCACCAAGGTGTTTCTGAATCTGATAAGCAGAAAACCTGCGGGAAGCTCGCCTTTCGAGCTCGCCGCTTCTCTGTAGCATGCCGATAGCGTCGTTCTGCTTTGAAGTTGGAGGAAGAGGAGGCGGTGGGTGGGGGAAGTTATTTGCGTTATAAGAGGGAGATTCGGGCCGTTTGGGCTGCTGCTGCTGCTGCTGTGTTTCTGGGTCGCCATGTGGCGGCACGACAGGCATGTTCTGCATTGTGAAGCTCGACAGTGAAGACGAGGTGGTGGCTGACGACTGGACGAGTGACCGTTGGGCCTCCTGCCTGCCTGCTTCCCGCTCAGAAAAGCTGGCCCCTGTAGGACGGTCACCCGGCCAGGGAGAGGGAGACTTGGTACGAGATGAGACGGAAACCTGGTCTTCATCGTAGGGCCCTCCCACCTGACGATGGCTGCCCATGGACCGTTTCTGGGGCGATTGTGTGGCAGTCGAGGAGCTATGTTCTAGACTTTGTTGCTGGGGGGTTCCATCACCGAGTTCAAAGCTCCCGGAGCTTCCTTGCCGCGGAGGTAACGCTTTACCTTCCTTTGCCTGTCGAGACCGTAGCTTTGCCTGTTTCCTCTTGAGACCGTGGAGGAGGTTGATGATGATATCTCGGATCTTGGGCAGGTATCGGTCGAGGCTCTGGGGCGAGGCATCCTGGCTGAGCGTATCCTCGAGGATGGTGCGTAGCAGGTCAGGCACGGGCCCCAGGTCAGCGGTGTCCATACCAATGGCACTGAAGGCCCGGCAGGCCAGGTTGAATTCGTACCCGAGCCGCACGTATACATCAGAGACTTCGGTTTCCTTGGCCTGTTTGCGCGACCACTGCGTCAACATCTCAAGCAGCTGCTTCGTCGCTACTAGAAGATGTGTGACGCTCTTTTCTATCTGCGAGAGCTGCTTGTCGGCCTGCAATATCGGTCAGTCAATTACTCCAACCATTTTACCCCCTGGCATACAGCTGCCCATCTCCCCCAGCCACCGTAAATAAATAACACTACTTACATTGCTTCTGGTCGACGAGGCCTTTGACGCCGACGAGACTCGGGCACCTGGCGCCTGGCTTGCGTCTCCCGAGCCCAGGACAGAGCCAGAAGACGAAGGCGAGGTCTTAAGGTAGTGGCCCTGCTCGGAGCCAGGCGAGCGTCTGGGGGTAGCTCCTCGCGCCATGGCGGACGAGTATGTGTCCATCTTTAGAGGGAGCAAGCAAGGTATATAAACGGACAAGACGATCTGCGAGGGCGTCTATGGCGGATTCATGGGACCATAAAGCGGAGGACTCTCGTGGTGGGCTCTTCAGCGCTGCTGGCGATGCTTGCTGGCGATGCTGGCGGCTGGCAGTGGTGGTGGTGGATGCTGGCAGGGAGATAGATCAGGCCGCAAGACCTAGCCTGACGAAGCGCGGAAAAAGCAACGACCGCAAAAGAAAACAAGTCCAGCGCGAGGCTCCTCAGCTGCTCAGCGCCCGTCCCGACTCGGCTCGTCCGCTTGTCTCTGGCCGTCTTTTCAGCGCTGCTGCTGCTGCTGCTGGCGACGTCGTCGTCGTTGCTGGTCGCTTTTCGCTGCTTTTCGCTTGTTATTTCGAAGTTGACGTCGAAGCCCCGAGTGGTGATTAGCTAATCAGTCACGTGATATGTATCGTGACGGTAATCCAAAGTTACACCCCCCCCCCCCCCAAGTTGTCTCTCCCCTTTGGCCACAGCGGACACTGGCAGGCGGCCTGGCAAGCGCCTGACGGGCAGTAAGCAGCCAGACGAAGGGCCGAAAAGCAGGGCAGCGACGGCGCAGGCAGACAGGCGGCGTGGGAGGGATCTTCGCCTGCTGCTCCGTCTAAAAGGCACCCTGCATGGCCAGCTGGCTGGGAGCTGGGAGAAAGCTGCCAGAGTACGCAGTAACGAAGACGGCGTATGGTACGGTCACGCCGCGCCCAGCCTTTTCCTCGCTCCAACTTTCGACTTCTTTTCTTCTTCGTCTTCAAACACAACCAAAAACCGCAGACGCCAGCACCACCGAACAACCCCCCAGGAAGAGACCGCAGACATCGGACTGCAGACACCGCAGAGACAGAGACTCCTCCACCCTCCCCCTTCCCGCAAGCTGGCCTCGTCGCACCTGACTGAGGCTGTTCTGCTTGCTGCGTCGCCCTGAGACCGCAGGGCCGCCGCTCCTAGTTCGCCAGCGGACAGCACGACGACCTCCTCTATACGCCGGACAGCAGACGGTAGACGAGAGACGGACGGACGACAGAAGACAAGACAGGTGAGAGAGGCCATCGTGTGGGTGTTTCTCCGCCGGCAGGCCGTTGTGCCTTTCACCAGCTGCTGCTTTGCCGCCGGTCGACCCAGCTCGACTGCTGTGCGCTTTGAGGCATGGCGTCCACCGTCAATAATAATGTCAACTCTCTGCCCTCCAACGGAGCTGCTTCCACACCGCTAAACTCCTCTATTTCCCCAAATACAATGGCCTCGAGGGCTGCCGGACGTCCCTCGTCCGGTGTCAAGGGGCCGGATCTTAGTCGTCGTCAGTCTGGGAGTCCCGTCGATGGCGGTCAAAGGTGTGTCTTTTTTTTTATCTTTAATTTTTTTTTTTTTTGGTCATTATTTCAATCGGTATATTGTTATCATTTTCTCTGTTTGATAATGCGTCTCAGCTTGTTTTCGGCTACTATATACCTATTATGTCATTTGCTTGTGATGTGCTACATAATATGTTGACCTGTGCTGACTTTTGATACTAGACGACCCAGCTCGCAGAAAGCTTGGACTCAGAACATCAATCCAACTACACAGAAACCATCAAACTCATATCCACAGCAGAATGGAGCCGCTTCAGGGAGGAAGTCTGTCGTCTCTCCCAGCCCGGCGTCTAAGGAGTCGTCTACTCCGGACCAGCACGCACACGACCGCCTTATCTTCCTTCTCACAGCCGCCATCGTACGTTCTCCTTGGTCAAAATCCACTCCTTACCAAGCTAACAGAACACAGGGAAGCAACGTATCCCTTACCATGAAAGATGGCGAGAAGTTCACTGGAATCTTCTCCGGTTCAACTCTAGAGTCTAATGAAACTATATTAATTCTCAAGATGGCCCGTCGTCCCCTATCAGAGTCAGATTCCGCACAATCGAATGGTGTCAGCCAGAATGAACCTTCATACGTTGGCTCCGGCTCAGATCACCAATTACTGATCGATGTTCAAGATATCACCTGCTTGGATATCCAATCGCTATCCACTTCTGGAGTAGTAGCCAAGGACCAGAATGGTATGTAAAAGGGCCGTTTCTCAAGTTTTATCATTTATATACCCCTTCCATACTAATAACGACACAGGGGCCTCTTCCGGCTTCCGCACAGATACAGATATCTCCGGCAATCAGCCAGGCCGCGAAAGACAGCTGCAACGCTGGGAACCAAGCGGGACTGACGCAACCCTCGACTGGGCCCCAGAAAGCTCAGGAACTGCAGGGTGGGACCAGTTCGAAACTAATGCTCGACTCTTTGGTGCCACATCAAGCTACGATGAAAATATATACACCACTCGCATCGACCGCTCAGATCCGTCCTACAAACGCAAGGAAGCTGAAGCTGCTAGGATTGCCCGTGAGATCGAATCTGCCGATACTGATAACGCTCACATGCGCGAGGAACGAGGCCATGTCCACCAACAAGACGACACTGACGAAGAAGCAAAGTATTCCGGTGTCAGACGTGACGTTGCTCCATTGCCCACCGGACAGCCCAACAAGTATATGCCGCCTGCAAGACGACCTCCAACTGGCCAGCCAACCGTTCCCGGGGCTCCCGTTGACCCTGCTATCATCTCCGCCCAGCTTGCTCGTCCTGACAGCCAGACCAAAACTCCCACTCAGCCCAAGGAGACCTCCGCCAAGGCCGTTACCCAGCAGGAGAAGGAAAAGGAAAAGGCTCCCGCAGCAGCTTCCAAGTCTTCTGAGGGTCTTAAGACTGTTGCAAGCAACGGTGCAATCGAGGCAGAGCGCAAGGCCACCGCGGCTGGCCCTTCTTCTCAGCCGTCTGCCGCCTCATCCACTCCACGCACGGGCGCCGAGAACGCTGCCTCCAATGTTGAAACTGAAGTACTTGATCATTTCCGACGATTTGCTAATGATGAAAAGATGAAACTTCAAGAACGACGACGCAACCAGGCATCGTATGACCGGACGATCAAACTGAACGAACTTATGAAATTTTCCAAGAATTTCAAACTAGGCACACCTGTCCCCAAGGATTTGGTTCCCATTCTTGCCAAAGACCCTAGCAAACAGGAGGAAATTATCGAGCGTGCAAAGAGACAACATGAAGAAAAGAATGCTGCCATGCCAAACAAACCATCCACTGGCACTCCTGCTACATCAGCTGGCTCTACCAACGTTACCATGGAGGCAAAAGCAACTTCTCGTAACTCTGGAAGTTCTCGGAATGAAGGCGGAAACGGTCTCCCTGGAGCAACTCCTGACCGTCAAGGCAGTTATGGGCGTGGTGGACGTCAAGGCTATACCCCCATGGGTCCTCACAGTGGACGCCAGCTTCAGCATCCAGGAGGCCACTCAGGGCGTGGTGGCCCAGGTTTGCTCAGCCACCGGTTAGTCGAGATCCAGCAGCAGCGCAAGGGCGCAAACATGGGCAATTCTCCAGCACCATTGCCCACCCAAGATGCCCGCATGCAACAGCATCAACAACAGCAACCGCCACCACCACCACCAACCGGTTCTGCAGGCGATCAAGGACCAAGCAACGCACCTCCAAAGGCTGCAACTCACACGCCTACATCTTCTTCTGCGTCAACCAAACTCAACGTTCGTGCCATGGAGTTCAAGCCTAACCCAGCCGCAAGCACCTTCACCCCTGCCAGTGCAGCAGGTGGTTCTTCCGCCGCTACTCCTGTGAACACTCGACCTCAGTCTGTCCCAAGAGCTACGAGCCCAGCAGCCTTCTTTGGCTCTAAGAAGCCTCGACCAGCGTCTGAGCGTCCTTTGATCGTTAATGGCTTCAACCCTGTAAAACGCATGAAGAAAGAGGCTACTGACGCCGGGTCCAAGGACTACGCCTTTAACGGAGGCATTCCACCAGCCTACAGAACTGCCCCTACCTGGGATGTCTCCGCCATTAACGAGAAGAAGACGTATGCGGACATGTTTAAACCCCCAGTTGTCGCTGCCTCTGCTTCTCCCCAATCCCGAGCTTTGAATGCTCAAATGCCTCACCAGCCGCAATTGCCCTATCATCTCCAGCATGCAACACACACCATGCCGCCACAAGCTGCACCACCAACTCATCTTATCCCTCCGCAACAGCCTCCTATGCATTACGATGATCACCATCGTATGCAAATGTCTGCATCTTCATCTCAAGTATTTCCATCCCCCCGGCTGCAGCACAGCACCCCCATGGCATACCAGCACTCTGTTGGTCCACACAATCAGATGGCCATGCATGGTGTGCCTCCATACTACCCTCAGCCCGGACATGTGCGCCATTATCCTACCGGACCGCAATT
>NW_003456426.1:406091-478134 GCF_000151425.1 Trichophyton rubrum CBS 118892 | reverse complement strand
CGAACGGTCCATACATGAACATGCCACCGCAAAGCATGACTCCGTACAACCCTCCCATGCAGATGTTTTCTCCTAGCCCTAGCCATGTCTATCCGCAGCATGTTCCTCCAATGCAGACACATAGCGGGTACCCTAGTCCAAGTCGTGGTGCACCCATGATGATGCACCAGGGCTCCCAGCAAGGACCTCCGCCTCAGCCCATGATGCCGATGAACGGACAGCAAGGACAAGGCTATTACGCTCCCCAACAACCTGGCCATATGCCCCCGATGCGTCCTGGCCACCACCAGCAACACCCTCACTTCGCCTCTAGTCCGCACCAAGCCCATAACTACCCCCACCACCAATACCGTAGTCAAACCCAAAACAATAACAGCAACAATAACAACTTCAATCAATTACCTCATGGGCCTCCACCTCCCATGCAACCGCAAGGCGGCCCGCCTCCCGCCCCTACCCCAAATGTCCATCCAACCGAAGCCCCTGAAGAAGTCAAGTGAAAGCCACACGTTCTCCACCACTCTACTTCTTAAGCTGAGGTCGAAAACTGACGGTGTAACACCATCTGTGTTGTTCGTTTACTTCCATGATCCTCTATTTCCGGACAACTCTGGCTCGTGACAAGTGAAATATAGACCACTTGATTTCTATCCCTTTTTTTTCCTTTACACGCCTTACATATATGTATGGTCATTCAATCTCGCCCCATCAACCTCAACCGTCCAAATAGTCACAGTCGCTTGCCACCTGCTTGGACCGCATGGTGCCGTACATTCCACAATTTTACTGGACCCCCAATTACTACAGCAGGGCATAGTTACACGGGCGTCTCATTCGCTTGTCAGGGCTCACGCTACCGGCTTCACGGGTAGGTTCTTCTTGTATCTTCGTTATCACAACACCGCACTGTATGCTAATGGGACTGGATAGGTATCTGTGGCCGATTCTACATTTATCAAGTATGAAGATAAACTGACGGATACAAGCTTTAATCTATGCCTTTGGTGCATACATTGACCGAATCTTTGTCGCCAAACAGCCTACTATGCTTCAGCCACTATTATCTGCATATTCTAGACCAATTTTGCAACTTGTCTCCGGCCTTTCCTTGTTCACTCGGTCAGAAGCGAATATACGGAGATGATGGAGGTATCGATCATAATGGCTTAGCGATATTATCAACATTTCATCAGGCACCCATTAGTCCTGCATAGCTAGCTAGCTATCATGCCAACTTATAAGCAGCTATTCGGCCGACGAAGGAGAAAGAGGTAGGCCCGAATCAATGGGGATGTGGCAAGAGAGAAAATCGTTTAGGGGGGTACGGGGAGTTGATAAATGATTTTCTCATGTTTTTCATCTGTTCTTCCTTTCTTACTATTTTTCTTTTTCTTTTTTTCTTTCGTGGCATGACCATGACACTTTTCGGGCTTTAATTTTTCAAGTTTCTAGTGTGGGGAGAGAGTGGGAGCAAGGTGACGTGAATGAAGTTTGAGGACTACTCGAATGGAGTGATGACGATGAAGGGAAAGAAGCAAGCAGGGGCAGGAGAAGAAGTGAGGCTTTACTATTACTGATTTTGGGATTATTCGTATTCCCGTGAAATGTTACGACTTGATGGTAACTGAACTAGGGGAGGTAGTTTTATTGAATGATCATGTTTCCATACTAATAAGGTCCTAAGAGTCCATCAACATTTTCGCAATTCGCAGTTGCGAAGCCATTCTGTCGACGAAAAGAAAGAGCAAGCCCTATCGAGTAAGTCATGTTAGCTAGCTGTACATGTAGTTGAAAGGTAGTTAGCTGAAAAATGGAAAATGGGAAACATCTCCTCAGGTCTTTTCAGTTATGATTGCACATCACTCTTGAAAAGACATGGCTATCAGCTCCCAGAGACTCCCTCTAGAAACGTGAATCCAAACATCAAACATGGGCCGGGCCGAGAAGGTCCATCTCATATCAACGCGTTCCTCCTGGTAGACATGACCTCCGCTGCTCCTGGTTTCCGAGGGCCGCAAGCTGTATTGGAGTCAAGCCAAGAGCCAAAGTCCCGTTGCATGAGCGTATGTTAAATTTTTTTTTTTTTTAGAGAATTTGTCAACCACTGCCATTAGCTCCTGTATCCTCACGGCGGAGAAGCAGACCAGGAGCTCCAGATAGCGGTAATTGTTCATGTATGCGGTATTATGGGCACCGTACTCAGGAAGGGGAATCATTGGATTGCAGCTGAGGATAGCAGGTTGCGCAGTCTCCCTCATTGAAATAAATGCATTAGGATACCAGGGGTGAGAAGCACGAAGGCATGTCTGAGGCACAGCTGCTTGATATCAAGCTGGTTTCCAGTCCGGTCGTTCGGAGACCCGTTTCTAGAGAGGCAGCAAGGGAGCCGACAACACGTTTGTCTTTTTTGTCCAAGTCTGACCTTTTACCAGGTTCGCATCATAGGAGATCGAGGCGTGTGTATATGAGATATATGGCGATGCAGTAAGGGGGTGTGTATGCGTAAGGAGATATCTTACCTTACCAGGACAAGCTCATATCAACATGACTTCACCTTCCTTTGCAAAGGTATATATATGCTTAGCTAGCGGGCACGGGTATTTTTATTGAGTTTATGCCCCTTGTCTCATGGTACACTTGGGTTGCCCCCGGGTGCTCGTTCGAAGGCGCGTATGCTGAGGTCGCCTGAAAATCGCGAAAAAGCTGGACGTTGAAGTTTGGTAGCTCGAAACAAACGCGCTAGACTAGATTTGGAATAGCTCCTAATCTCTCCTTTTATTCTACTTGCTGTCACTGTTAGTGGAATCAAAACAAGGGCAAAGAGCCAACCGATTGTCTGCACTAGCCAAAGGACAGGCTGTCGCAGGTGGAAAGGAGTTTTCGACCTGCCATTCGGCATCCACATACTCAAAGTATCAAACAAACGGGACTAAACGCCGAACTGTGGCATACCGACATTAGTTAAAGCGCGCAAGTCGCATCTTTTCGAACACGCGGGAGCAAAAGGCGCCCGATTCCCCATGGCCCTTGAGCCAAGATATCGGTTAGCAGTCGTTAAGATCCCGGAGATCATAGATCTTGAATCTGTCCCTCTTCATGGCGAGTGCAGCAGTTTGATTCCAACGGCATCAGAGCGAGGATGCACGGGGCTCCCTGCTTGGCACTGGGCGGTCTGAGGGAAAATCATTTCGGAGAATTAAGCTTATTCTTCTTTCGTCGCTAGCGCAAACGGCGGACCAGCATGCTCTTCCGACCTATCAGATGCAGAGTTGGTGGTGGAATTTTCTCATTGGCCTAATTTTCAGAATATCCAAACCCAAAACCAACGACACCTTCACCCGCTGCAAAGTATTATTGCAAACACAAGGAGTGCAGATCCCCCGGGCCCGCAGGCAGCCTGCATCTATGGTCTTGTTTTATTCTCTTAAAGCTCCAGAGCCAGGGGCCAGGCAGGCAAAGATGACCCAGGTTCATTCGCATATGCCCGTATACCATGGTTTGACTGACCAAGAAGCCAGCCCACCATAACCAGTGAGAGGACGAAGATAGCCTGGATTTGTTGGCATATACCCATACACCATGGCTGATTGACCATGATGCCCATACCAAGGATAGGATGAAAACTGCCTGAATTATTCGGCCGTCAGCCAATGTTAGGCGCATTTCTTAACTCCATCACTATCTTCACCATGCCACGATGTAGACGGACTTCGCTCTTGTGGATGCGGCTGGCTCTGGACTTGGATGCTTCCTATCATTGATACTCATCAGCCTGTCCGATGGCGAGACCTAAGGTATAAAAGGACCCTGATGATCCCTCTCTTGATCTCCAGGCAACGAAGCATCTCTTCAAACAATCAAAGACGATTCGAACCAATCCTATCCATTCCAACACTTTCAAAACAACGATGAAGCTCTTTACCATCCTCACCTTCGTGGCCGCTGCCAGTGCCATCCAATGCGGCAGCAATATGTACTCCGACGAACAAGTCAAGGCTGCCGATGCTGCAGTCTGCACACATGTGAAGGCGCACACTCAAGTTGGCAAATACCCCCATCAGTATAATAACTACGAGAAATTCCAAATCAGGGGCCTCAAGGGTCCTTTTTACGAGTTCCCCTTGCTTAAGTCTGGAATATACAAGGGAGGTAAGTTATCTATTTTATGTCGCTTATCAGGAGGGTTAAAAAAAAAAAAAAAGCCAATACGCAGTGACTGACAGTGGTATGTAAAGGCGTCCCCGGACCTGACCGCGTTATTATCACCAAGGATTGCCAGAGGGCTGGTGAGATTACTCATTCTGGTGCTCAGAAGGGCGGCTTCGTTGCCTGCTCCGGCACTACCTTCTAGAGGGAAAACGCCGGACTCCTCTGATACCTTCTTCGAACGACGACTCGCTTGAATGCCACTGTTCCTACCTGCTGACTCCGTGGAAGAATGGTCTGGTTTGGGGTAATTCATTCGGTTTACATCTCTAGCTATACTATTCACTAGCCTTACTTGGATGGCTTCCAACCATCAATTTAACAATTTCTCTTATCTTTATGTTATTCTTCCTTCACTTCCAATGAGTTCCTATATTTAGCCTGTAGCCCCCTGATTGTTCTTCCTTATCGTGGTATCATGCTATAGGCCATCGTATTATGACTAAGCGTGTAAATGCTGACTAAACTCTATATCGCGACAGAGACAAGCGCGCTAGACCGAGCTGGGAAGAAGCACGGATAGCAACTAAGAAGGCAGTTTTTTTGATAACAACGTCTAGATAGCGATCAAGAGAACCACGCGCTACTTGACTTCGAAACTCCCTGGGTACCTCTACCGGCTGTTGCTGGTATACGCCTGTTATATTTCCTAACCTGCTGCCCGTCTATTCGACTTTAACTTTCCCGTGCGAGCAGTTGGCGGCTTAACTGGTCTCTGAGTACAACTCGGAGTAAGGACACTATACCGTAGCAAAAAGCTTGCTAGCCAGAAGCCATGGATTTCCTAAAGTCCGCGGTCGCCTCTGCGATTGCAAAGAGCAGCTCATTTCCTTATACTCTCGGTGACAGAGTGGACAACGGAGACTCATTATGGAGTCTTCACAATGGCACCAAGAAGGTACCTAAACAACTATTATCCCTCTAAGCATTGGATGGATAATTACTAATTACCATCTATGATAATGTAGGAAGACGGTTCTTCATGCAGCATATTTACCTTTGAAATCCTTCAAAATAGGTCATATCTTCCACTTGCAAAGAATGCGTTGCGGAAACTACGGACGTTAAGACACCCCGGCGTAATAAAAGTACTAGAAACCATCGAGGTACGATATATAATTTGACAACCTCCCTTACCGGATATGGGGGTTGGGATATCATCTGGATTGACGCGGAAAACAGACGGAAACACAAATCTACATTGTTGTAGAGCGAGTCATTCCCTTATCATGGCCGGTTAAAAGGCGAAGTATGTCTGAGGAAACGATAAAATGGGGATTATATACCATCGCCGTGAGTATCAAATCTCCCTACGGTGTGCCTTGAAAGCTATTCTCATATGGCGTTCTAGTCTACTCTAAAATTTATAAATGAAGATGCCGCGTCCGTACATGGTGCGATCAGAGTATCATCTGTATACACTGGAGAAAGTGGGGAATGGAAATTAGCCGGTTTCGACATTCTAAGCTCCCTGAAGGAAGACTCCCCGGTGATATATGTATGACCCCCTTTCCCGTGTTCTTTACAAAGCTGTGTAGTTTCTGACAGGGATGCAGACGTATGGCAGTATTCTTCCAGAATCACGGCGATACAACCCCCCGGAAATACTAAAGGGTGGATGGGATGTTATAAAAAACAACCCACTCTTCGCTGTGGACGCATATAACTTCGGAGTTCTCATATACGAGGCTTTCAATGGATCCTTTCAGGGGCCTGAACAAGCTGGTCAGACTTCAAACGTACCTCCCAGCATGCGGCCCAGCTATAAGAAACTTATGAATCCTAACCCAAAACTACGACTAAGCGTAGCGCATTTCCTTGAGCAGGGGAAACGCTCAGGAGGGTTCTTCCAGACTCCCTTAATCCGCTTATCCCAGGATATAGAGAGTTTAGGACTTAAAAGTGAAGAGGAAAGAGAACAATTTATTAAGTAGGTTAACGAAGCTGAATTTCTAATTACATTATACACTAATCCGAAAAACAGTGAACTTGACGAATTATCCGATGACTATCCTGAGGATTTCTTTAAAATGAAAGTCTTGCCCGAGCTCCTTAAATCGGTTGAATTTGGTGGGGGAGGTCCAAAAGTGCTTTCAACTATCTTGAAAGTCGGGACCAAACTTAGTGATGATGAATACTCCCAGAAACTTACACCCGTCCTTGTTCGGTTATTTGCGAATCCAGACCGAGCTATACGTGTATGCTTACTGGATAATCTCCCCCTCATGATCGACCGGCTTCCCCAGAGAACTGTGAATGACAAGATATTCCCTCAAATGGTCACTGGCTTTACGGATCTTGCCCCAGTTGTCCGTGAACAGACTGTCAAAGCTGTCTTAGCAATTATAGGCAAATTATCAGACCGCACGATCAACGGCGAACTGGTTCGATATCTTGCAAAAACTGCCAATGATGAACAGCCTGGAATCCGTACAAATACCACCATATGCTTGGGTAAAATTGCTAAAAACTTGTCTGCAAGCGTAAGTTGAGTATATGAGAAACCGGACTGGACTTGACTAACTGTGTAATTAGTCTCGGCCAAAGATTCTTGTTGCGGCTTTTTCTCGATCATTAAGAGACCCTTTTGTCCATGCACGGAATGCCGGACTTCTTGCTCTGGCGGCTACGTTTGACCTCTTTTCTGAAGAAGATTGTGCGGTCAAAGTCCTACCTGTAATCTCCCCTGCGCTCATAGACAAGGAGAAGTATGTTACAGCTTCCTGGCAAGAATTTAATATCAATACCCCCTAACATCATTTTCATAGGCTTGTTCGTGACCAGGCAAACAAATGTTTAGACATATACTTGCAACGGATCCGCAAATTTACTTCAACCATGGCAGATACCGCACTCCCACCTCAGGAACGGGCAGACTCGTCTGTAGCAGCAGCCAGACTACCTAGCCCGGCCAACACGGCAGCATCGTGGGCCGGATGGGCAATCTCCTCATTCACGAGTAAAGCAGGAGAAACTAAGGGAGTTATTGAGCCAATCCAGCCAGCGCTACCGAAGCCCAATAGAAAGGCCGTCGATAACTCTCTGCCACCTTCTCGGGCCAGATCCACAACTCCAACTCTCGCACAAAATGTAGCACAATTCTCACAGCCAGCAAACGGTGGTGTTAGCCAAGCTACTCCTGATTTACTAGAAGACGAGGAGAGCAATGCATTTGACGACTGGGGCGCAATGGACGAAGCCATTGATGATGAGCCAGACACGCAAGACCAAGAACCGATTGTTTTTGAGAAGGCAGCATCTCCCAACCCAGCCATATCATCACGCCCTCATAATTTTGCCGACGATGGAGAACCCGACTTTGCAGGCTGGCTAGCTAGTCAATCGAAGTCCAAATCAAAGAACCCGTTGCCAAAGGGGCTAAAGAAGTCTTCCACGCAGGGAGGCTCCGGCACAGCACAAGCTAAACGAACAGAGGTTAAACCAAAGGCCCCTATCAAACCAGCAAAGACAATCGACACAAAACCTAAAGATGAGCCGCTAGATGATGACGGATGGGGAGATGCTTGGGATTAGTGTTTTGGGGCGGTTCATATTCCTTTACCTGACATCTTTATGCATTGAATGGTTTGGACGAAAAGTTGGTCGTCATGATGTTCTCATGAATTTACTTAGCATTGGCGCTTCTTTGGTTGGAGATTTACAAAGTAGACGAACTCCTCAGCACATTACTTTGAGCTTGGTTTTTGCAATTTCTAGCGAGCGTTTCTGGAGCGACGCGAGGGGATGGCACGACAGAACTCCCGAAAAAAATGTTAATTCCGAAGACGGCTTTACTAGCTCCGGAGTTGAGAGGCTGAGGAAGGAGACAATAATGGGGAATAGGCGGGCCGCCTTTACGGACGAGAAGGCTGGAGGAGTTACTCCGCAACTTGCCAATGCCCTCTGCACCAGAGATGGTGGCTGGTATACTCCAAGATTGTTGTCCACTTCAGTAGAGGCACGCGAACGATCCCATGAATTCCAGGCAACAACATTAATATGCACGCTAACGGCAAGACTTGCAGCTCTTTAATGTGGCTGAGAAATGCTGCTGCCTTCAGCGAGCCTCGTATTTGGACGGACTAGCCTTGTTCTATTTAAATATTGGGCACGCCTAGTTTCCCTCAAAACAACCCCTCGTCGCTTCTTTTGTTGCTGCCTGTGATGTTCAAGAGATATAACTACAGCGCGATACTCAATCTTTAGATACAAGTTCTGGGTTAGTTAATTATCAACTGCCAGCATGACTCTCACACATATCCATCCGGAGGAGGACGCACCTCCGCCTTACACCCCAACCGACCCTCTGACTCCGGCTTCCACGATCAATGATGCCGCAAGCCAGGTATCAGCAGAAAACATTCCGTCATATACCCATGCCGTAGAGGCTCCGAATTTTGTTTCTGCAGTGCCATATTTCAGTGAGCGTGGCCTGTCGTTGACTGCACGTTCTGACGCAGAAGTCCTGGAACATACCCTAGTCTTCTACAGGCGAAGCCAGGCCAAAGACTTCTCGAAGTATCCTCGCTGTTGGCGCTCTAGAACTGAAGAGATCACACAACATGATTGGGATACGTTTCTGAATTACCTTTTACCACCGCATCTTGGACCGGCGTCGAATCACCCTCAGCTACCACAAAAGCTGCGTGCTGAGATTGAACGTGATCGAAAAGACAGACCGCAAGAGACCGAGGAAGAGCGACAATGGAGGATTACAGCAGTGGTTACAGAGTGGAATGTCAACTTTTTCCAGCCGCGTAGGGTTGTGATAGTTTATTGTTTTGTTCGTGAAGACGGAGGCCAACCTGAGTCTCCTTTGTGTCCTTCATGCTATCCAAACACCACCTCATCCAGATCTCGCGATGATATCCGTCGGCCTTTGTTTGAAAATCCTATGGACACTACTTCAAGAGAAATACCTGAACTGCCTCAACCACCCAACACGGTACGACGTGGCCAGCAGAACCGGCAGACAACTAACGCCGCCGACCCCCCAGCAGCAGCAGCAGCAGCATCAGCAGGAAGCGGAAGCTCAGATAACCAATATCAATATAGATCTAGCCCTGCGGGTGGACCAGGCGTGTGGGTTTTCAACCCTGGCGCGGCAGTGAATAACATTGCTTCAATGATTTCGGACCAAGTCCAAAGATACAGCCAGTATGTATCAGAACAGGCTATGGAGCACAGCAGAAGGGTGAGCGAGCAGGTTCAAGCAGCCAGCCGTGAGGTGGAAAGAAATGCTCATGCACATGCATTCTATGTCCAGCAGCAGGCTATGGATGCCAGAAACAGAGCTATCCACAATTTTACTACTTACAGAGACCAAGCCCAATCATCATGGGGTGGTCATCATGGACCTCACGGCCGGTTTGGTGGCCATGGCCACTTTCACCACCATCATGGTAGATGGGCAGGTCGAGGTTATGGAGGACCCGGACAAGGTAGAAATACTTGGGGTCCTGAAGGATGTCAGCCAGGTAGCTCTGACTGGGGACTTTGGCGGCATAAAGCCGATCCGGTGGGTCAGCGAGGACGCGAATGGGGCCACATCGAGCAGAGAGGCAGAAGAGCAAGAAGCGCTTCTGTCTCTTCTTCGTCCTCATCTTCGTCCTCTTCGTCAAGCAGTTCCTCTGAATCCCTAGATTCTGCTTCTTCCGACTCCGATCTGAAAAAGGGCGAGCTTGCCGCTCTCAAGACTGCCCTTCAGAATCTCAAGCAGCAGCAAGAGCAAAGACAACTCTCTACAGCAGACTACCGGGCACGCAGGAAGGAGCTGCGACGAGACTGTAAAGCACTGAAATCAGCTCGAAGAGAGTTCCGCTCAGCAGGTCGACGATGTCGTGGTGCCAAGTCTGGCGGCAGCGGCGGCTCCAGTTCCCGTGCAGCGGGACATCCATCTACTACTCGAGGAGAATTCGGTTCTAACATTGACGAGATAAAGAGGGACATGCAGGAGATCAAGGATCACTATGTTAATTTGATACGCAGCCTGCAAGGTGAGAAACGGGAGCTGAAGCAGGCCGCCAAGAATCTCAAACAAGAAGAAAAACAGGCCAGAAAGCAGGAGAAACAGGCTAGAAAACAGGAGAAGGCAGCTAGAAAGGAAGAGCGTAAGAGAGCAAAGGAGAAAGGCAAGGGAAAAGCCAAAGGTTCGTTTATTGCTTTGTTAATTACCCCTATTTTTGGCTGGCAACACGGTGATGCTAACGTATTAGAAACAGAGCCGGATATTCCCCTGGAGAGAAGGATGGAGGATATGAACATATCAAGTAATATTCCTCCTCGAGAGTACCCTCAAACTCCCCAGGCGGCCGGAATGGTGATGAAGGATGTCAAGCAGTAGTTGTTGGATATGATATTAATAAAAGCAAGTCTTACTTTTTGCCGTGTATTAAATACTGATAATGATATAATTTGAACCCTACTCAAATGAATGACAATTTTTTAGTCTCTGCTCTCCAACTATCTCCTGGGTATAGTTACTATAATGCGATGAAGACTAAAAAATATATCCACACTATTCGTGCTTCATTGTGAAGTAGGCATGATATCACATAATAAGAACTTCGTTTCGTATCTTCTCTTTTTATCGTCAAATATCCCAGTCTGGGGGGAATATCCCTTTAAGCCTGCGCTCGACTTTCATTCCGCTCCACAAGATCTCCCACGCCTAAGCTTCGGCCGACCTTGACTCTAATTTTCTTCTCTTCCTTGCTAGCTTCGTCACCAGCCTTGCCCATGTCACCAACTTCGTCGCCCTCGTCAGCATCCTCATCTGTATTCTTGAATGACTTGCCGTCTAGGCCGACGCTGTACCCTTCATCGTCCTTTAACCATAGGTTAGTCAGGTCCATCTTCATGGCGTACGCATTCTCTCCGTCAGCGTAATATTTAGGCTCGATCTTTTCGACCTCGAATCCGAGGGTGTCACGGTAGAGGCGGAGAGCAGCGGTGTTCGAGACACGGACGTGGAGGGAAACGTAGTGCGCTTTATGAGACTCTGCCATTGCTCGTTCTATCCACATATATGTTAGCTTAATCTGCACCATGATATACCTCATTCATTCCAATTTTTCTGGGTTTTCTTTAGACGTACGGCTCATCCGCATCAGGCGCTCGGCGATTCCCAGCCGTCTGTGTGTTCTCATGACGCTTAAGCTTGTGATATGGCCGTGTGGCAGCCCGTCCGAGGGCTCTTCTTCCATCTTCGCGAGCACATATCCAACGACTTTTGGGTTTGCGGCAGGCGCGAATGGGTCCTTTGACTTGCTGGAGCAGTCCCGGACAACGGCAACGAAGCTCAGCTGCGGCCATGAGAGTGCATGGTAGAGATAGTACTTAAGAAAGTAATTCTCGGGGAGGTTTGTGATGTTGCAGGTCTGCACTGCGGGCAGCAGCGAGATGTAGGATGGGTATGAGCAGAGCGGGACGATGTCCACCATTGTGTTCAGTGCAGCGTCAGTTATCCGTGTCAGAGTAATTCCAGAAGCAAGTATAAAGCAACGATGCGTCTTGCATATATTGTTTGATTCTCCTCCGTGTCGTTTGTCGTTGTCGTTGGGTGGTGGTGGTGGTGGTGGTGGTGGTGTTGTAACTTGCAATTGTCGATGATGTTTTTTTGTTTTTTTATGGGTCTTTTGGTGGGAACCAAAATGGGACAAAGCGAAGAACTCGACTTTCCACGTCAACCCTCGGCCTTTTTCTTTGACACGTAGCAATTGAGCGGCTCGACGGGACAATACACAATAGAGAATGACAATAGACAGCGGCCGAGGACAATAAGACGCTGCATAGAAGGCCACCAGGGCCGTCATGGGCCAGTCGAGCGGCCGCGGCCAGTCTGGACGGCCCTACTTACTATAAACTTCAACCGTGACACAGGGCCACAGAGAAGCCGCAGAAGCATACGGGAGGTTACAGTGACTGTTCCGTGAAGGTGAATCAGAGCAAGAGGACGTCTTAGAGACGGGGAAACACCGAGTGAATCCACCGGCCAGGGACATCAGAGACAGGAGAACGAGTTGGCGCCCGCCTAGCTGCGTGATCATCAGGCTGTGCAGGCACACAGCAGGCAGGCAAGCAAGCAAGCAAGCAAGCAAACAGACAAGCAGATGACCAGCAAGAGACAGCCGGACGGCCAGAAAGGATCCGCGGAAGAGCCTCCCAACTTCTTCCTCAGCTTCGCCTTCAGCTTCTATCCCTTTCTCTGGGATAGACGCTGATCTCCTCTCCACCAGTTACGTCACTAGACGCGCTGTTGGCTTCTGAAAGAAATCAAATAAGAAGAAATAAAATACAGGGACAGCTAGAGATAGCTCTGTTTGTGTTTAAACCAGCATGGAAATTCTTCTGTTGGTTCTTGGTGCCGTGGTGGCCGGCCTGCTATGTCCTGTGCGGACGGCAGCAGAGGCCACCATCACCCTGACGGGCTCAGATATCCCAACATCCATCTCGATACACCATGGAACGCCTACCGGTTCGAGTGAGCTGTCTCAGTCGACATTTTCGAGCAGCTCGACAAACTCGTCTGACAGCTTGTATACCACTACCTCGGCCAGCTACACCCTGCTGGTCGGCAGCCACACCACCAGCACCGTGACTGCAAATGAGACAACGCTGTCTGGAAACGCTACGGCAACAGAGACGTCGAGAGCGCCCCAGCCGACGAATACGCGGCCATGCAACGGGTATGCTGAGTTCTGTGCTCGCAGTTACGGAAACATCACTCAGGTGGCTGCTCACAACAGCCCCTTTGTGCGGCCAGGCAACATCGCCAGCAACCAGGAGCTAGACGTCCTCACCCAGCTCAACGATGGAATCCGGATGCGTACGTCCTCTTTCTTACTCTTACTGACGATGCTAACTTCTACCAGTCCAGTTCCAAACGCACCAGGTGAATGGAACCATCTATCTCTGCCACAGCTCGTGTGATCTGCTTAACGCCGGCACCCTGGAGAGCTACCTGAAAAAGGTAGCAGACTGGCTCAGAGACAACCCTTACGATGTTGTCTCCCTGCTCATCGGCAACGGGGACTTCATCAAAGTGAAAAACTTCACTGCACCGATCCAGAGCTCCGGGCTGATAGACCATATCTACACACCCAAGAATCACTCTATAGCTCTGAACGACTGGCCTACGCTATCTGAGATTATCCTGTCCGGTAAAAGGGCGATGGTCTTCATGGACTACGAGGCCAACCACGACGAAGTCCCTTACATCCTGGATGAGTTCACGTACATCTGGGAGACCCCGTTTTCCCCAACGGATAGAAACTTCCCGTGCGATATCCAACGACCACCTGGTCTCAACGAAGCCGACGCCAGAAAACGCATGTACATAGCCAACCACAACCTGAATCTCGAGATCAGCATCGCCGGAGCCAACATTCTCGTGCCCAACACAGTCCTGCTGAACGAGACCAACGCAGTCTCAGGCTTTGGCAGCATGGGAGCCATGGCCGGTAACTGCACAGGCACGTCTTCTCTCCCTCCTACTCGTTATTCTATCTACTTACACCGTCTAGAGAAATGGAATCGTCCGCCAAACCTCCTCCTAGTCGACTATTACAACATAGGCAACGTCAACGGCTCCGTATTCCAAGTCGCTGCCAAGCTCAACAACGTTACGTACAACGGCAAATGCTGCGGCCGAACCACGTCTCTTGCTTCTGAATCCCTCATTGCTCGTTTATCTGGCAAGCTAGAGATGATTTACTCGATGATCGTGATCAACATCCTCGTCATGACAATATTATGAGCTCCTTTTTTCCACGGCTTTCCTGATAGATCACTTCTGCTGCCACTTCTTCCTGGCTCTAAGAGCTCTTCTGCAGCTCTTCAGCAGGCTCCCAAATTACTAAATAGCGAATAGAAGCAGCCGTAATGTTCTTTTTCGTTGTTTCTCCCGCTTCGTCCGTAGAAATAGTTACACGCAAGCACATCCCGTCCAAGCCACTTTTTCTCCACCACAAGAAGATCCTTGACCTGGACAACAACCATGGCAGCTCCATCACCAGCTCCAGCCGCAGCTTGAGACTGAGGAATCAGTCCTCCGCCTGTTTTGTCTTGGATGCGCCAGGGGGGCCAACGACCCGGCAGTTTGCCTACACCGCGTGATGGCGTCACAGCAGCGGTTCTGCGTCCGCTGATATACCTACAGCCACACCTAAACACACCCGTCGTCCTACAACAAACATCCTAAATCAAACTCCATAAGGGCCTCGCCCTCGCTCTCATTCTCTATCACTCTCACTAGACCTCCCTCGCTTGTCTATTCACTTCCTTGACTGGCAGACCTTGGGTCTCGCCCGGTGAATCGTGGCCCCCCGGTCCAGCAAGTCTCCGAGCAAATGACCTGCTGGCTCAGGAGGATCGTCTCTTGATCCTCTGTCTTTTACTGGGCCACTGAAACGTTGCTGAGATGGTTTAACGCCCAGCAGCTTCGTTATATCCTTGTCTTCCTGCCTGAGATTTGCGTCGCTCGTTGTGAGCCTTGCTGTTGACCTACGCCTCCAGGTCTGCCCTGCAAAGCAGAATATCACTGCCTACAAACACAAGGACGGCGATATCGACATGTCGCCTCCTGTCCTTTCAAAGATATGGCCCGGTCCTCCAGAGTCGAGCGAGAAAGCTCCCAGACAGAGCTTTCTGGCTCGCCGGCCGGCTATACCGCATCGCATCCTCCACTCGCTCATATACTTCGTTGCGTTCGTTATGCTGCTGCTCGTGCAGATAGGCAATCTATCAGACCGACTCGTCCTGCGAGATATCTATTTCCTCAAGATCGATCTCTCCAACATCATTCCTCTGACTGTTCCCAATGCTGTACTCATCAACAGTATCGCCCGAACTATAGGACTGCATGATTTCTACCAAGTTGGTCTCTGGGGCTTCTGTGAAGGATACGGAGACGGTTCAGGCATCACTCGCTGTTCCAAGCCAAAGCCGACGTATGCCTTTAATCCAGTTGAAATTATTACCAGTGAGCTACTGGCCGGCGCCACAAGTAAGGATTCTACTTTTCTTCACACCCCCTGTAGAGACCCTGCTGATCATCCCAGTTGTTCTGCCTAGTGGAATCACCCGTGCCCTGAACATCGCCCGCGTAGCTTCAAACTGGATGTTCGGCTTCTTCATCACTGCTACTATCCTCACATTCCTCTGCATGATCCTAACTCCGTTCTCCATACCCTCGTCAGCAGCCATCCTCTCGGCGCCAAACTATTCCTCCTACTACCGCGCTAAGAAAAGAGCTGCACCAAGCAAGATTGCGATCCCAATCGCCATTCTTGCATGGGGTGCCTGGTTCACGACTTCTGCCGGAGCCGCCGTTGCAACGGTCATGTTCGTCATCTTTCAAATCGTCTTCGAGAATAACGCTGCAGACCTCAATGTCCATGCCGAACTAGGCATTGCGATGATGGCGCTGATGTGGATCCCCGTTGCTCTTGTTACTATTGGATTCCTTCTACAACTCCGAAAGTTGACTGGCTCGTGCCGCAACTGCTGTTATTACTGCTGTTGCTGCTGTCTTTTCCCGTCCGCTAGGAAAGCCCATGACAAATCCAAGATTACAAGATAAAGGAACTTGCTGGTTATTAGACTAAGGAATTTCAACCCTTGCTGCATAGTTTCAAAAACTACAGGCATAGCCAGGTCTTATCCACCTGGTATAAGGCATACAATTGTTCGTTGCCATCACAGCGCCATTACTGTTACCCGCTCCCAGTTTCCAATGGATGGGCGAGCCCATCAAATCGAGAGTTTCTAGAAGGGTCTCTAGTATGGTTTACAGGAAGTGGGAATCTATCTGCGGACAACCGGGAAAAGCAAGTCTGGGGAAATGTAAATCTTGATTCTAGATGCTCCTTAGACAAACCTAGATGTGAACCTATAAATATACTTACCCCTCAACAATATCTGTTTCTGATCTTCCATCCGTATTCCCGATGGTCTGAAGAGCGGACACTACACGAGGTACAATGAACACTGTAAAGGAATTCCATCTAATAATATTGTATTACCAACCTCCTATACTCCCATACTAGAATACTTTGACTATATATATCTATGCTCTCTCCCGGATAAATAAAGCCAAATGAGGGCCTTCGTTATTGACTTCATCAATTGAAGAAATTCTGAAGAGCAAAAGTCAAGAAGTGAATAATAATTAAGGTTAGCTCAAACGCTCGCTAGTTTTATTTCGGACTAGCGTCACGGAAAGCCCACTTTAGTTGCTAATAATAGACCCATAAAATAAACTCTGGAAGTTGAACTTATATTTTGTCATTTTTCAGTAATTCGAGCCTTGCGGTGCATTCGATAACACAGTCGGCGCCCTATAAACAGGTTCCATCAGCATTAGCAGTTGCTCTATACCTCAAATTCCAGTGAAATATGCCTTGATAAATGTTAAAGTATTATACCTAGCTACCTCTTACTATTAATGCGCAACTTGTTAACCGTTACTTATTGCTGGCTGGTATGGATTTAAAATATTTCCCAGTTTCTCAATAGTGTACAATCAAAATATTAAACGGTAAACTCGTGGATATTCCATGTGATAGCGCAAGATAAAATCTATTTAACCAATCTTAAGCTCATTGCTCTGTACAAGTATGTAAACATCCGAACATGTACGGGCCAGCTTCATTCCCGGTTCGCCTGCTGCTCGAGGTGCTCCTCCTCTGCTTCGGTATTTGTTCGGCCCAAGGCTAAATTTCTGCTTGGATATCTTCCAAATTTCTGCATATGGCGGATATTCTCATTCACAATATCGATACCCATATCGACCCATTTTTCCTCTTCCCTATTTACGCATCGTTGCCTCAGGTTCTCAAACAGAGAGCGAGCAGCCACGAGCGAGATCAAGCTCTCCTGATGTAAAAGCGGTAGATAGAAAGCTGAAGCCTGGATGACGGTGACATCCTTATCAAAACCACATATGATGGCCCTAGTAGCTAGCTCATGGGACTTTGAGTCGGCGCTAAAGGCGTCGGGGGAACCCCGGAATATGTTGCGGGAGAACTGATCAAGTAAAACGACGAGGGCAAGACATGTTTCGGGTTCCATTTCCCAGTCATCGAGCTTGTTCTGACGGGCTTTGAGGACGAGGTCACCGAATTCGGATCTTATCTGGTCATCGATGCCTCTGGGGCCAGCTATCCATTCAACAGGTGAGCGGTTGAACCAGAACGTGATAATGCGTTTGACGTCCGTGCTCATAGCGGGCATAGTAGGCGGCAGCTACTGAAGGATGGCTGTTTCGGAGTTTTGGTATTGTCTAAAATCTGACGTTGTCATTGAAAATTTTTTTTATTCCTCGGATTTGTATGCCAACATCAATTATACAGTTATTTATAGTTACCGTTTTCATGATCCGCCGTAAACGCATCTACCCCGCTAGTTTGACCTGACGCTGTTGAAGTTATCAAGCACAGTTGATATACTACAGTAACTCTTTACTAAATAAGTTATGTATACAAACTCGCTAATGCGTCAATATTACTCCTGTTTCCTTTCGTCTTTATTCAGTATAGAAATACTGATAGATATGACCTACCGTGCTATAAAATTAAAGTCAAGGGAGGAATACATTCATAGATAAGGAGAGTAATCATGCAAAATGCACTGTTCGTGTATTTCAGCTGCTCTGGGGCCTAGAGAAATTAATGCCTCCTCCATGATCGAGACACAATGCAGCAATACGTCACGCCCAAGTCCCGAGACGTCAGCATCGCGATCCCCCTAGACGTGAAAACATTAAAGCTCGTCATCCCACAAGAAACTCAACTTCAAATCTTCTGACGCTAGGTACTGCCGTATGGAGTATGATGTGATGCAGGCGGACAATCAGAGCGAACTAATTAGAGCTTCGAGATGAATCTTTAGCCGCCCCTCAGGTTCGTGTTGATGGCCACAGCGCTAGGGTTAAGGTTAGGGTTAGGTCTAATAAAGGCAAATGAACGCCAAGAATTACTATTATTAATTAATTAGTCACTTTTATTACTCAGCATTTACTAAGCGTGGGGTTCTTCTGCTTCTTTTCTTCTTTTCTTGTTTACGACAAAAACTTCAACTACTCCAAGTTCACGGAGAAGTTAAAGCATCTTCCGGACTCGCACTTCAAGCCGAATTGAAGAACTGTGAACTGCATATTTCCCTCACCCAGATACCAATCATGTCCTTATCACAATACATTGACCTCTCGCAGCCGAGCCTGGTCGGTAAGTTGTTCCGCCATACTCTAGCCCGTGTGTACATACAGCTTATCATAGTATCCATAACCAGTGTCGGCCGTGACAATTGCATTCAACCCGCTCTTCTGGAAGTATGTATCTGCCCTGGCCCTCTCGTATGTGTCTCTGGGTGCTGACTTCAATAGCATTGTTGCCCGTCAAGGTCCGATACTTCCCCGACCCTATACACTCCTCCCCGCTCTGCCCCTCTCCACTCTGGGGCATCTATACTGAAGCAACCATCCTGACATCCTATCGCATACTGGACATATAGAATATAGCAACCACTTTTTGACCAAGCTGTTTAGTGGTAACAAGTACAATGGGTGCTACTTCCTGGCTGTTACCATCTTCTCGCTAGGCATAATCCGCGACCATTTATACAACGACGCCCTCAAGAACCAGCCCTACTTTGCACCTGTCCACCAGCAGTACCTGGCCTATGGCCTCTTCGCTACGGGAAATGTACTCGTTCTATCTAGTATGTGGGCACTCGGAATCACAGGAACTTACCTCGGAGACTACTTTGGAATCCTTATGGATGCTCCCGTGACCGGCTTTCCGTTCAACATCACCAGTGCTCCTATGTACTGGGGCAGCACCATGAGTTTCCTGGCTGTGGCCTTGTATCATGGCAAGCCTGCTGGTCTCCTACTCACTGCTGAGGTCTTCATCTGCTACAAGATCGCCTGTCTATGGGAAGAGTACGTTTTGAAACTGCTCTTCATGTATCTCTGTACCCTTTTCCTTCTCGTTCTTATATGCTAACTACCGCCACTGCAGACCATTCACTGAAGAGATCTATAGCAAGCGTGATAAGGAGAGATCCGCTGCAAATAAGGCCGGGAAGGCTTCTTAGAATTCTTTTGTTCTTACTCTGCCCTGTCCACTTCAAAATCTATCCTCCAATGGATAGCTTGAAGGCTGATAGACAAAGTTCAACCTCTCTCCATGGCAAACCTGGGTGGGCTCCTAGCTGGCACAGCCGGTGTTATTGTCGCTGTAATTGTACTCGTACTCTACCCTAACTCCGGCTTTCTTAGGTGATGATACATATACCAGCTATTCGACCACTCTTGTCAAGGTACTCTTCATATATAGACTGACTAAACCCTGGTCTCGAATGAATATCTATCTACTAGATTATATATCTACTATACACTGTTATTCATCATAACGGTTCTTATTCTATATATTCTCTGCTATAGCATTGAAATAAAAACACATGATATAGCGCATTCCAGATGGCTAGATAACTTGTAATAAAATTCTCAAGCTCTTCGTCCTCTCCCCCGTTTACCAGTCGGCCTCCCTTCATCCAGTCCCTCCGTCTCCTCTTCATCGGCCCCTTTTCTCAGGTCCTCACCCTCACCCAACCCCCATCGCTCCTTATCATACCAGTCTTCTCCATCGCTCAGCTCTCCAATGTGTGCTTCCGCTTTGCACCACTCCCACACCTCTTCTTTCATTCGATGCGATTTGCGGAGCATCTTGAGCATCTCCGTGAACAGCCGCACACTCTCTCCTTGCTTCTGTATATAAGCCCATAGCATACGGCGTGTTTCATCAGCTTCACTTTGGGTTAAGCCGCAATTCCGCTCCTCCGGCGGTAGTCGTGGCAGTCGAAAGATGGGATGAACGTCGAGGGATAGGATTTCTTGTTCCTTCTCGTCTTGCTTCTCCTGTGAAACCGTATTTTGGTTCGCACTTACTTGTGCTCTAGTCGTCATTCGGCGTGGATGGAGAAAACCGTCATCTGCCAATTCCTTATCCTTATCCTTCGGCGATCCTTCAGCCTGATCACCCTCTGACTCGCCTCCACCTCCTTTCCGGCCTTTGTCTTCCCCGTCGTTTATGTGTGCGGATTCCATCACTATGTCTCCGTCGGGATCGCGAGTGTTATCTGTGGTTTCACCTGGTCTTTCTGCTCTTGAATTATCATTATTTCTGTCGTTTCCTGCAGAGCTATCTCCATTATTATCATTCTGTTGATCGACATTCATACGGTCTGAAGATGCCGTGGCTGTTAAATTAGAAACGGATGGTTCCTGAGCTATAGGCTGTGGATTTGATGCTCCAAAAAGTTCAGCATCGTCGTCTCGCTCTACAGCACCGCAAGGCATCCATATCGAATCCGCGACGAGTTGTCTATAAACATTCTTTGCTTGCCAGAGCGCATGCCGTTCTAATCGGAGTCGGCGGTTGATCCGCTCGATCATCGTAGTAATCGCTTTATTCGTATACGCATTGGCCATGGAATGATTCGCAAGTTCGGAAGGGTGTGTCAACGGAGCAAGAAGGTCTATGTGCGCAGAATATAAGTTAGCCACAGAAACACCATCATTATAAGCGGGGAAACTACCATCCAAGTGAGTTGATGAGAACGGGTTATCATCTGCTGCTTCAGCATCCGCTGCGGCATCAGAGTCGTCAAAATCAAGCTCGTCTCCTTCTGCATCGAATCGTGGCGGGTTGCTCTCTAATATATCTCGCGTATACCCCGAGTGTTCCGCTTTCTGTAAACAGTGTAAGAATCATAACTACATATGTAAACATAGGCCAGCTCACTTTTCTATAGAATTGTTCATGGTTCATGTAACCTAGGGCACCCTCTCGGACGAACTCGGCATTCAGCCTAGTCTTGTTTCCGCGGTTGGAGGGTTGATTGATCGCATCATCATAAGCAGCATCTATTCGGCTCACAGTATCAGTATATTTTCCGTCTCAGTAGACCTTCACACAAGGTGGTAATACCTGAGGCGTGCCGCAGAAGGGCTCTCTTCAACCCGACGATGGTCTCGTCAATTAGGGCTGCCTGAGAAGTCATAGTTCGCAGTTTTCAAAAATGAAAGGCGTAGATATCAAAACTAGACTTTCCAATGCAAAGGCATGAAAGGAAGAGTAATAGTTGCTTCAATACTGGAGGTGCAATGTTGGTCAGGGCTACCCCAGCGCGCATAAAACGTCGGGGTGTCAATAGGCAAGAGGTGAAGAAAGAGTTGAATGTCAGAGCATCAAGACGTAGAGCATGACTCAGTATCGCCTTTTAGCAGTATGGCGCAGCCACTATCAGCTTTTGAGCAGCGAATAAACGGACGGTCAGCCTCTTCTCTCCATGTCGTTTTTATATCTTTTTACTTTCGCTTTTCTTCGTCTTTGTCGATGATGATATTCGCTTATGTAAGTGCATTATGAATGAGTGAGGAAGTATTATATAATCAATCATACATCACGTGTGAGTTGTGCACGAGCCAAGAGGCTCGTGGTGGTGGGAAAAAGGAAGAAAAGAAGAGAAGTACGCTGACCATTAGCTTTTATGTATAAAAGGGGATGAATGTAATGTAATGGGGTCGCTGTTGGATAAGTATGATAAGGTGGGTGGGGTGGTTGTGTGTTCTATGAACGCTGTGGTGACCAATGCTGCAATGCAACATGGTGGAGCTAGATCTAGATTACCCTGTGTATGCTCATATAGCATACTTAGTTCTAGGCGAAATAGTAACATTCATAGTATGGGATGGTAAGTAGATATAGAAAGTTTCTTAGGTGTCAATGTAATGGTTTTCACTTATGAGTACATAGAGGCTGGCCGGTCACACTCCAGCCTGAACCCAGAGCGCGCCGACTCCAGAAAACCAAGCCGTCAGATAGATGGAGCCGAATGCCTACAGAGCAGAAACAAGGGCGACGTGACCTTTTTATGGCGGAGATGGTGTAAGGTAAGGCGGTAGGTAGAAAGTTTTCATTATCGTTTGGCAGAGTAACATGCTATCAACGGTTTTGACGCTCCCCCCAATTTCAATAGAGCAGGAAATGTTATATTTCAGCAGATCCTTTACTCTTCTTCGACAATGTTTCCCTTCTCCGAGACGTATATTCCGTCGAGGAACTAATGTTCATGTTAGCACGAATAAGTCAAGTCAAGTGGGAGTAGTATAAGGCTCACCTTTCGGATATCCTTATTTCTGACACGGCAAATCTGTTGTATATCGGCAGCACTCTGTGATACACCCTCAATGGAGTTTCCGGAGAGAACAATCTCATCCTTGACGTTGGAGGAAGCAACAACGTCGACACCCTTCTGGCAGACAACACGACGGACAACCTTCTCACCCAAGAAGTTACTACAAATAGTAATCCATTAGTATTCCATCTTTGCTCCAACAATAATTGTTTTAACTATTTATTATATTCGGGGGTGTCTCGGTGACATACCGGATCTCGAGCTCGACGGCACCGGTCTCCTTGTTGGTCTCAATGTTGACGTTGATGGGGAAATGGGCGTAGACGTAGCGCATCTTGTACTTGAAGCCGCGGGTGACGCCGATGATCAAGTTATTGATGATGGTCCGGACAGTGCGGAGCGTAGCAACGGCCTTACGCCCTCCATGGTGAACCTCGATGGCAATGGTATCCTTCTTTGGGCGGCTGAAGCAGACCGAAAGGTGGGAGAGGTCCTTGACCAACTTTCCTGCATCATTGAAACCAGTGTAAGTGCATGCCAATGCATTCGACCCCAGACGCTCAATCCAAAAAGTCTGCGTGTGTATGTGCTTCTGCGTGCGGAGTGATCGTACCTCGTGGTCCCTCAACCGTAACGATACGGGATCGAATGTGAAGGTTCACTATATCAAGAACACCCAGTCAGTAACAAGTTCATTCTCATATATCCTAATCATCCCCCCGCATCTTCGGGCCATCTGCTCGTGTCGGTGTCGCTAAACAGCCACAGTCCATTCCTCTCCCTCCCTTCATCCATCCATCCTCCACTGTAATATGCGATAGCGCTGCTCGGGGGTGCTCACCATTCTCTGGGATCTGCAGAGTCTCCTGGGAGTGTATGTAGAGCATCTTGACTCCGCCTGTGAAGAAGCTGACCGAGGGCGAAACGGGAGAGTTGAAGGTGGTTTTGTCGACGTTGATGCGCTTCGTCGTTCTTTTTCGCTTCGTCGACTTTTCGAAGTTTCTCTTTGGAAGTTTTGCGGTCGCTAAATTATTATGTAAGCTAGAAGTTGTGTGTTCGCTTAGTGCTTATTTCGGTTAGTATATGATGACTAACTTTCGTGACTAAGCAGTCATATTTCACGTGACGTGTTTTCCTTTTGGGAATGAGAAGAAGGCGACGAAGTTGATATTGATTGATATTGATTGATATCGATAGATGATGACCTATAATACAAGGGAAGAAGAGTAGGAAAAAAGAGACGTCAAAAGTATACAGCCACCCGGGATGCATAAGGGACGAGAAATCGGTTGTTTCAGACCAACTGCTATGGGTCTGGGTCTGCACTGTGAGGAACCGCTGTCACTCTCTTCCCACCGAGAGCCTGCAGCTTCGTCCCCAGATCGCCAGACAGGTACAAGGACTCGATGTCATCTCCACCGCCTATCGTTTTGCCGTTGACGAGGATGTTAGGCACTGTCCTGCGGCCAGTATTGGTCCCTAACAAATCCTGCAGCTGCCTGCCTAGCGGATGCTCGTCCAGCTCAACCACAAAGGGAGCGGGAGTAATATTATACTTCTCCAGCATGAAATACTTTGCCTTCTTACTGTAAGGGCAATATGACTTGGAGAATATTATAACTAATATCGTTAGCCAGTTCTCTCGTACAGAATGTGTAATATAAGACATGTATTAGCTATCATGCTTACTTGGGGATCTCTTTAAGATGGTATTCATCTCTTCGTTGACAATTTCGTCTTCGCTCTTCGTATCGTCTGTAGCTTCTTCTTCGTCTTTTCCGTCTCCTTTCCCTTTTTTGGCTGAAGTCGGCGTCTGCTCTGGTTCTTCTACCTTGACTGTCTTCTGTTTGTCTCCGGGCCGCAGAGCACCGGGCTTCAACTTATCAAAGACGCCGCCATCATTATCTTTGTCATTTCCATGATCCCTTGACGAGCCCTTCAGATTGGGATTTGATTTCCCCAGTTGTGATGTGCCGGCAGCTCTTAACGCCTGCGTGCGCCGGACATCTCCCTGTCAAGCAAAGAGTTAGAACAATTTTACACCTCAGGAACAAAGTGGCGGGCTATTTATGCATCTGTATGACTACAAAATACATAGGATATCATGTAGCTGGTTGAAGAACGAGCAGACCTACAGTGAAATATAGTATGAAACAAACCAGTATCACGGCGGAAATCAAGTAAAGCCGGAGGCGACGAGGAGAAAACATCGCTTCAAGACAGGGTGGATGCCGAGATCATTTGAAGAAGATGGGATTTATTGAATCTCTTAATATTATCATGAGCTGTGTCCCGTTAACTTGGTATCTTTTCCGTTGGCGTTGATGTGGGTGCTGAAGTTGAAGCTAGCTTTCCGACTGTTACACCTAAGAAGTTTGTTTGAGCTACCTCGGCCTCGCCCCCTGAAGTTTACGTCACCAGTCTCGGGTTTTACAGGCGAAGACCAGATCCTAAAGACACATTGAAGGAGCAATCAAGATGGCATTGATAGAATAGGATGAAAAGAATTTTATTCAATGCCTATGGAACAATTGGTCTTTGGTTATATACATGGCACAAAGAAAGGGAACTAATAATTAGAACTATAGTGGTATCTATCTAAAGGTCAAAGCTATGTACTTCCGGTATAGAACGGTCGGGGTCCTAGGGCGTGTTCGTCGAGCCAAAGAAAGGGTATTAAAACATGTAGAGTACAGACTGGGTATCGGCTGGTAAAAGAATGTTGGTAGACATAACTATGTCCTTCTGGTAGATATTGGGTAGGTGCATAGTAGAGTGATGTTGAAACTACTGCGCAGTAGGTTTCCTTCCATCCCGTCGGCCTTGGACAACAGTTGTCCAGTCTTCCCACTCCTTCGCAACCTCCATCAAGACATTGCCCATCACTGTAGCGGACGCCATAAGCCCGTGACCTTCACCCTCGAGGATTCTGACTTCGCACCGGCGCATCGTCTTTCCTAACCACCGGACGTTGTCGACAGGAACTCTTGTGTCACGGGAACCATGGTGTATGACTACCGCACGGTTGATGTCCACATATCTGAATCCAATGGCCCGTCTACGTTCGAGACAAATGAGTAGGTCAACGGCTGGATTGGCGGAACTGGTTGCAAGTTCCCAGATTGCGTGTGTGAGGCGGTTGTCATACTCCGTCCGTCGTTCTTGTTCAGATATAGGGACGTTGTCTGGAGTAACTCCGGCAGCGACGCTTGATGCGCTAGATGTTACTGCGCCGGTCCCTTCTTGGGTAGGGAGAGGAGGGTGTTGCTTTCGGGGCGTGGAGGTAGAGGTCTTGCCCTGGCCATCGGCAGCAGTTGTTCCTCCAACTTCAGGCGGTATGGGTGTTGCTTCTCTGCCAACAGTGCTTCGGCGTTTTGGTTTGCGTGAGCTTTTGGGGAGGCTGCTAGTGATACTTGCACTGGTTGCGGTCATGAACCTGGAGTTTGCGACTTTGAGAATAGGAGTAGG
Source organism: Trichophyton rubrum CBS 118892 (assembly GCF_000151425.1). Lineage (NCBI taxonomy): Eukaryota > Fungi > Ascomycota > Eurotiomycetes > Onygenales > Arthrodermataceae > Trichophyton > Trichophyton rubrum. Next base: position 452,259 of record NW_003456426.1, on the reverse strand, counting down.
AAGCGCACGCAAAAGCCGTTGGGAGTAAGGGAGCGCCGTAGCCGGTAGCGGGTCTCTATGTGATCCCATGCCGGTCATTTGGGAGGGCGGTATCCAGGGCGCGAGAAGGTGGATGCGACCTCGGATATGCTGGGGCATGCGCAAAGCGGTGGCTAGGGCGTAAATGGCTCCGGCGGAGTGCGCGAGCATGGAGAACTTTGAGATTTTTAGATGTTTACATATCACCGCTAGGTCGTCTAAATCAAAGTAGTTAGTATTAAAACGGGATGTTAAATAGAGGATACAGTAATACATACCCGGCCAGTTCAAAGGAGTCCCCGTACCGTCCAGACAGGGCTGACTCTCTCCAACTCCAGGCCGGTCAGGGGTTATAAGCCGCAGTTTCAACGTCCGAGCTAGCTCATCATAAAAGGCCGTAAGGTATCTGGTCAAACCCATACCGACGCAGCAAAAGACGACATGGCCGTCGGGATCTCCGACTTCTGAAAAGGCGATGATACGCCCGGTCTGCGGGTGAGGAACTTTCTGTGTAAGTTTGGGTGAGGTGATGTATGCTGTTACAGCTTCCTCAATTACGTCTGGGCTACTTGGTCTGGCATTTGCATCTGATGAGGGCCGGGGTGCTGTTGAAGGGGAGTCAGAGTATGTCCTCCTATGACCCTTCATATCAGACCCTTTCGCGTTTTTGGTGAGACCGTCGTCATGCCTTGAGCGCTGGTTCGTGGGAGAGGTTGCTTGCAGGTTTCCAGTCTTTGGCGCAAGCGGCGCACCGCGTTTGCTCACGGAAGGGGCCCTACGAGTGCTGACGGTAGGAGACGGCGCGCTGTCGCCGAAGTCGAGAAAGAGTTCATCCACTTTGGCGAGCTGTATAGACGGGCTAGAAACCGAAGCGGCAGCGGAAGTAGCAGACGGTCGAGTGATATTGGGCTTTGTGCTGTCCGGGGGCGGAGGAGGCAATCTGTCATCGAGAACCATCCGATCCTTGATCTTCTGCTGGTGATCCTTAATCTCCTTGATGCGCTGGGTTACCTGGTCGGCCTCTGCGTTGACTTCCGTAATTTTCTTATCAACCGCCACATCTTTGAAAGAATATCCACTGTGTCGGCCGGAGCGGCGCTTCTTCGACGAGGGACTGTTAAAGCTGTGACGCAATGAGGACTCTCGTGTAGGAATGCTCCTACCGCTTCCAATTCCACCAGGGGTGAGGCAAGCTGGGAGTTCGTGGGTGTGGGTCTGCTTCAGGTTTGGAGCCGATTCCCGCCTTGAGTCCTGAAAGTCTCCAGACTTTTTCTTCTGACCACCGGGCTCGGTGACGGACCCGTTCGCTTCTTCCGCGAGGTCAGCCATGGAGCGAACGGGCCGTAAAACAGACTGGTTATTCTGGGAGTTTGAGATTGAAGGACCCGGCCCGTCTTCTACACCGAGACGATCACTGGATTGCTCCTTGGCCCGGGTGGAATCTCGCGACGAACGGCGGAAGAGGCCAAGCTGATTCTTTAAACTCCTCCGGCTGCCCGAGGATACAAGGCTCGCGGTAGATTTGCGCGACCCGGGCTCGAGACGAACGACTCCAAAACTTCCTGAGTCTTCATGGCCGGTAGTTGCAGAGCCATGAGAGCCGCGAGGAGGCCGTAGGGAGATAGAATCATCTGCGTTCCGGCAAGAATGGTACGACACTGACGAGCGAGGAGACCTTGCCGACGACGGCGGTTTTGACATTCTGATAACGGGAGACATGGCAGCGTCATAGGGATGCAAGAAGGGGGCCTCGCTCTCAGCCGCCGCCGCCGCCGCCGCAGCTGCCGCTTTGAACGAGCCATAATCCATATCCGAGCCATCAAACTGGCCGTTCCGAGGCGTCTTGGGCGAAGGGGGAGCTGTCTGCGATCCGCCTACCCGGGGCAGGCTCTCGAAGTGTGTGCGAGCGGGGGTCGATATGGTAGACAGCGACGAGATGAGAGACGAGATGACCTCTGGCGATGCTGGGGCGATGTGTCCTCGGGGCGACTGTCTCCTTCCTGGCCCGGCAGCAGGCATCGACTGGCGTCTTTGTGATATCTCATTAGGGCTATTATGGTTGTTGTTATGATTATTATTGAGGTTGCTGCCACGCGAAGACCGTCTCTCAGAAGCCTCCATTATTGCGCGCCAGGTCGACAGATGGGTGAACAGTGAAGAAATAGGAGTAGTTCTCGCAACAAACAGGAGGCTGTATCCGTATATATGTCATATATTCAGTTCGAACAGTGCGTCTGGCGGTGGTTCACTCGATACAGTATTGCATGCCGCACTGTCATTATTGCTCGCTTGCTACTATCAGCCGACACTCAGCAACAACTCCATGGACGCAAAGGAAGGGAAAAAAGGGCGAAGAAGAAGCCGAAGAACAAACCAAAGCCGCCCTCTCGGTTCCTTACTCTCTCTCGACTCTCGTAAAATCTGAGCCTGCGGTTCGTTCAGGTCATTGTTTGGCTCTCTGGGGAAATCGTATTGGCAGAGGAAGATTAAAAAAATGGAACTCCGGGCTCGCCGGCTGCGATAATTGGTTGGCCGACGAGGGCGCAGAGGCCGCGGAAGGGGATCCCAGCAGGAAAAAGCAACGACGCAGTCCTCTTTGTCCCTTTTTTTCCCTTGCCTTTTCTTTGCTTCTTCTCGTCTTGTCGTCCTCTATGAGATTCTGTCGAAGTTGAGGTTGAAGTTGACGTTTGACGGCCCTGAGTGTTGATCACGTGAGACATTCGCTGCCTTTCTTTTTTGACGTCAAAGAAACGAAAAGGCGAAGCAGCAACCAGAAGCAGCAGCAGCAGCAGAAGAAGAAGAAGACGAAGCTGAGGGCAGACGAAGAGCAGACGAAGAAGAAGAAGAAGAAGAAGAGACAGTGACGAGGGAGAAGAGCTGGAGCTGCGTTTCAGGTCAGGGGTATGCTGGTCGCCCGCCCGCCGCGCAAGGAACATCGGCTGCGAGATGATCGAGAGACTCGCCGCAGATAGAGAGCTCCCCCAGCCATCGGCCTGGCACTAGACACCGAAAAGCGAACACGGAGACGGCTGCCAGAGACCAGAGACACTCAAATGAGATTGAGATTCAGTTTGAGATTGGAATTGGAGTTGAGATTGGAATTGAAATTGCAGAGGGCGGCTGGAGACTACAGCACGGCAAGCAGCAGCAGCACATCATCATGGATGCGTTTCCCCCGAGCTACGTCGACCACAACCTCCCGCTGGTGCTAATATCAGGCCTGGCAGCGGCGGGCAAAGCAGGAGAGGAGGCTGGAGAGGCAATAGTGTCTGGAGTCGACGGCGCGGACGGTGGAGTCTGTGTCTTCTCGGACTTCCCGCCGGTTTCTGGCGCCGTGGCGGACGGACTACTCGCTGCCCTGCTCGCGGAAGATGCCTCATTCTGGCCGTGGAGCTCCAGGTATTTCAGCCACAGGGCAAATGGTGTTGGATTGAGAATACAGAGGGCTTCTAGGGTGTGTTAATCTTTTCTCTATCTACTCAGATAACGGCTCTTCAGTTGGCACGGCATACTAACATCGTCAGACATATACGCTTCCCCGGAAAAAGGCAGATACTACGCAATATGCTCCAGACAGTGATGGCCTGGCTCCCGTGCCTCACTCGCCGCTATCTCCCCTTACACCCGGCTCGGAGGTATTCCCAGATGGCATCGTCACGCCCAGCTGGATATCCAAACACCAGTGCCTCGTACCAGCGGCATTTGTCAATTTCTTCCCTCTCACCACAGATACAAACATGTCCACGCTCAAGGATAACCAGCTCAAGATAGAGATCAACAGCCTAAAACGAGACTGGGCTCAGTCAGGCTACAAGACTCGCTTTGTCGTCGTCTTCCTCTTTGAGGACGGACCCGTCTTGGATGATGCCAATTACCGCATCTCAAGCATTAGAAAAGCCACTGGATTAGATCCCCGAAATGTCTTTACACTCCCCCCAGGTCCAAGCCCACTAGACATCCAAAGGTTCGTTAAATCATTACTCTTCTCGATCCAGGGTGCTGCGGTCGAGTACTATAGAGATCTGTCAAAACACACTCGCCGCAAGCGCAACAGGACCACTATTCCACCTCCAACGGCACCTCCTACTAGCGGGACCTCCCAGACTCTCTCGCAGCAAGGCTGGAATGTTCGATATGAATTTAAACTAGGCGTACTTGCTGAGTTCCGCCAGGAGATGGATGCTGCTGGTCGTAGCTACGAAACTGCGTATGATTTGCTCTTTGGCGATGAAGTATTTGGAGTCATTGCCGCTTGGAGTCCAAGGTTTGATGAGGCCCGCATGTTAGCTGATGTACTTGCATTGAGGATTCTGCGGTGTCACTTATGGCTGGAACAGACTACTCCTGCTGTTCAGTTTTGGGTGGCTCACAGGAGACGAATACAAAACATTGCCTATAACAAAGGGAAAGGAACGAATAATTATGGCTGGGAGGCGTGGGAGGTAAACTGGTCCTTGATCATGGCGCATAATATTAGCCGCTCCTACATACCCCCTTCACCCGCAGGCACCAACAGCGGACCAATTTTTGTACTATCTGAAAAGACGCTGCTGTCAGGAGAGCGTGTATCTCCTTGGGACTTCCTGCATCACCGTGGATACTGGCTCGCTCGGGCTGCCAAACATACTGCTCGTCGACGGCTTCATGCTGAGAATATACCACAGGAAGATCGATTGCCTCCAGACCAGCATAATGCAACATCACAGTGCAAAGCCTTGTCTAACGTCTACGACACGTACCAGGCTCCGGAGCCACATGTCGAATATCCTATTGATGACCGACCGGGAGACAAGTACTCGCACCAAATACTAGAATTCCTTACAGAGTCCGTGGCTGAATTCGCCAAACGAGGCCAGGTTCGTATGGTCGAGAAACAGAAGTTGACAATGGCGAAAGAGTATGTACGTCTCGAGGCTTGGAGTGATGCTCTTGACATCCTACGACCTCTATGGCTCCAGATTTCCTGGAGACGGGAAGGGTGGTGGCATTTGATGGAAGAGTGCGCCTGGTTGTTGCGTGATTGTGCTGTGCGTTGTGGCGATTTTGAAGCTATTTACCGTATAGACTGGGAATTAATGAACAAAAGTAAGTACCAACTCCTTTATTGCCTACTCTGTTGCTAACTGAAACAGATTTTACGAATAGATCTGATTGGAATTACGATATACATAGAACCGGAACGACTGACGAAAAGGCATCTGAAAAACCAGTAATGGTATTGGCAGACAGAGACGTTGCATCTTGCAGTAAATATTCTCCAATCTATTTTTATTACTTGGTATCAACTGTATCTAACAGATTCCAGTTTCAATGTCCTTTATATTCAATTCTTCAAGCGGAAACGTAGGCGAGCCCCTCAAGGGTCAGCTCGTTCTTCAATCAGACTGCATCCGAAAGTCATCCCCAATCCACCTCAGTGAGGTCAAGATTGCCTTTGAAGGCGGTTTACCCCCAATTAGAATACTCGCTGATAGCAACGCGATTGATGCATCTAAATCTACCCATACCCATGCATCAATATCACTGGCAGATGGCCAAAGTGGGCCATCGTCATCATTACAGGAGATCAAAGGCAATGCCAATCTATCCCTCTTCCCAGGGCAGATGCGCGCATTCACCCTGACTCTGATACCACGGGAGGCCAGCGATGTTCGAGTGGCATCTATCACACTGATGGTAGCAGACGATAAATTTGACCTTGCTTATACTATTAGTAGTACTAGCAACGACGCCTACGCACTACCAAGATGGTGGACTGAGAGCAAAGGTAGCATCACATCAAGGCGGATCGGGAAGGGTAGAGATCCTTCTAGCTGTCAAATACTGCCAAAGCCACCTAAGGTGCTGATATCCGTGCCTGGCCTTCGGGACGCCTACTACTTTGGTGAAAAAGCAGGCTTGAACATCAGGCTCGACAACAATGAGGATGCGTCTGCATCGATCGTTGTGGAATTAAAACTCAGTGGTCGCTCGGAGTATCCTGCAGTTATAAGCTGGCTCGATGGCGCTGACGTGGAGGGACACTCTGAAGAAACTGAAGAACTGTCTGCCTCCCAGACAAAGGAGGCAGCCACGCAGACTATTCGGCGTAAAATCGCAGAGCTAGGAGCAGGTGAGCATACCATCTTGCCAGCTATGGTGGTCGAGGCACCTCACCCGATACAGTATGATCTGGAAATCAGCGTCTCTTACCATCTCAGCTCCGACCCCGAGGCAGCGATATCAAAAGCCATCTCGCTCGACCTACCGTTTATCCAGCCGTTCGAAGCAAACCACAACTTTCTACCACGGCTACATCTATCCCCGTGGCCAGATTTCTTCAATATTGACGAGTCAGAAGCCTCCAATATGCAGCAACGGTGGCTCCTCAACTCCACGCTGATGCCCCTTGCCCGGGAGACACTTGTCATCGAGGACGTCAAGCTGCGAGTCGTGGCTGTCGAAGTAGGCAAAATTTGCAGTATTACTACGGCTTCAGACAGCAGTAAGCAGTCTGGGAACAGATATATCCGGCCAGAAGAACCCCAGAGCACAGATTTCATGGTCGTCATTGAGCGGCTTGCTATGGAGGATCGGCTGCAGACTGGGGTCAGTTTTGAGCTGAAAATCAAATGGCGTCGAGACGAGCAGCAAGACGTCTTTGAAGCAGAAACCACCTCTCCTGAAATATCTCTTCCCACAGAGTCAGTAATAACCTCGCTGACCGTCCCTCGCTTCTCCATTCCGATGAGCGAGCCTCGCGTGCTGGCATCCCTCGGCGCAAAAACTAGCCGCAGCAATGACGTACCTGGCCTGATCCAGCTAAACTACACACTCGAGAACCCATCGATGCACTTCCTGACCTTCAACCTGACAATGGAAACGAGTGACCAGTTCGCTTTTAGTGGCCCCAAGTCCATGACCCTACGACTCGTTCCGCTGAGCCGCCATACGCTGCAGTACAGCCTGCTCGCGACTCGCCGGGGCGTCTGGATACAGCCGCAGCTGGTCATCGTGGACACTTACTTCAACAAGACACTGCGTATCCTACCGACAGAGAGCATAAAGAGCGATGCGAAGGGTATCTTGATCTGGGTTGACTGACCACCCCTGACCATGATTACTTTATGATAGAACCATGCTTCAACCCAATTAATCCCGAGATAAGACCACAGTTCCTCGTCCCATCCCAAAGCATGTTCCAGCCGAGCAAGCATCGGCTCGCAGATACGAGGTGTGGATCCCCCAGCTGTGGCTTGATAGGGGTCGGTTCCTCCCCTTAAGCCTGTTGGATCGCCAGCAAAGGTCATCACCTCAGATCTGCAGCCAGTAGCCAGCAAGCTCCACGACGCATCCTTCGATTTCTTCCTCATCCCTGTCGTCACTGTGGCTGCACAGCAGGCGCCACGGCCGGTTCTTGATCTCCAGGTTTGCTGTCTTTGGTTGGCCCCCTCCCCCAGCACGCACCCAGAGGCAGAAGAGTAATAGCTTGCCAGCCGTATAAACGAGTTCTTCCTCCTCTCCTCCTCTCTTTTATGCATGGCTTCTGCATGGCCGCTAGCCAAAAAGGCATCAGTAATCCGACGTCGTAGAGAGCGAAACCCGGTTAAATTGCAAAGTTGATAGGCGGTTCCACCTGCAAAGCAAGCAGCAACTTCTGCAACGTCCCGTCTTTTCTCCTTCCCGCAACCTCGCCGGTCAACAGTCGACAGTCAACAGTCAACAATCAACAGTAGACGCCATTCTTGTCAGCTATCGACATCAAGCAGAGAAGTCCAGGCAGAGACGAAGCAAAAAAGGCCAGAATTGACGCCGCTGACCTCGGGTCAGCCCAAGCTTGTGACTTCGGCCGTTGTTTGTTGACACTTCTGCGGCCTCGACAGCGACAGCGACAGCCAGCGCAGCGCTCCTCACAGCTTTGAGACAGCTTCATCGCACCTCGTCCTAGGCGACAGACTGCCTGCGACCCGAATAGACAGCTTCTGCTTCGTCTGCCGCCGCCATGGAGATGGAAGCGCCTCGAGTGGCCGCGTCTCAGGAACCAGCGCCAGCCACAAACACCCAGCCAGGTACGCAACCACAGAATATCAACATCAACAAAAGGCAAATAAATGTCCGAAAGCTAACTGATGGCTCCTGTACGGAGTATAGCTGAGACTGAGGTTGCCGGTGCCCGTGAGATGCTCGCTGTGCCCGAGGACGCGGTGCAGGTCCTCTGCGGTCCGCTGCTCAACTACAAGCATATGGGACCCGATGCCAGCTCGCGCCAGGTATGGAATGGCAGCGTCCTGATAGTCACTCGACCGCGTGAACAGCCGCCGTTGCTGCAGCTGCAGTGTCTGGGAGCTGTATCGAACGTCAACGGCCCTACCGCCGGCGCCGGCAATGTCGAACCCACCATCGAGGGCGTCAAGCTCTTCTCCAGCCCTATCGCGGCCTTCTGGCGCTTCCGCATCGCCGTCGCCATGGAGGACTATGAGGCGCGCTGGCAGTACACTATCCCGGGCTTCCGGCATGTGGACCGGGAGCATACCATGTCCTCCTGGAACTTCGTAGTGCCCGCTGTCAATGACTCGATGCGCATCATGTTCCACTCCTGCAATGGCTTCTCCGTGGGCACTGACCTGGGCCACTGGCAGGGCCCCTTGCTCTGGCATGACGTCCTTAGGCTGCATGCTCAGCGGCCATTTCACGTCATGATCGGAGGCGGTGACCAGATATACAATGATTCTGTCCGGACTGAGGGCCCTCTGAAGGAGTGGACCAACATCACCAACCCACACCGCAGACGGGCACACCCGTTCCCTAACACCCTTAGAGCAGAGTGTGATGTCTTCTACTTTAACAACTACGTACGTTGGTACGGGACTGAACCGTTTGCTACCGCCAATGCGCAGATCCCCCAGATCAACATCTGGGACGACCATGATATCATTGATGGCTTTGGGTCGTATACCGACCATTTCATGAGATGTGCTGTCTTCCGTGGCCTTGGAGGCGTTGCCTTCAAGTACTACTGTCTGTTCCAGCACCACAATGCTCCTCCCATGTCGACTTTCACGACTGATGCACCCCAAACCATGCATGCCAGTGAAGACGGGACTTCGGGCATTGACCAGCGCCAGCTGGAAGGCTGCTATGTCTATAAGGAGCCCGAGGATGAGCCCAGCTGGATAGTAGGAACTAAACCAGGTCCCTACGTCGAGGAGATCAGCAGAAACCTCTACATGCGTCTTGGAAAGCGTATTGCCTTTGCCGGAATCGATGCTCGCACTGAGCGTACCAGACATCAGGTCAATTACCCAGAGACTTACGATGCCATCTTCGCCCGTCTAGAAAAGGAGTTTACTGCCGCTAATGGAGAAATCAAGCATTTGATCCTCCTGCTTGGTGTCCCCATTGCGTATCCTCGCCTTGCTTGGCTTGAAAACATCCTCTCTTCTCCCCTGATATCCCCCATCCGCCTTCTGAACAAGCGGTTTGGCATTGGAGGAAGCTTCTTCAACAAGTTTGACGGCCAGGTTGATCTACTCGACGACCTTGACGACCACTACACTGCTCGGCAGCACAAGGCAGAGAGAAGACAGTTGATTCAACGTCTCCAGCAACTTGCTGCTCGTTATTCAGTCCGAGTCACCATCCTCGGCGGCGACGTCCACCTGGCAGCCGTGGGCCGCTTCTACTCCCGAGTCAAGGACCATGTTCCCATCGACAGCGACCCCAACTACATGATCAATGTCATCAGCAGTGCCATCACTAATAAGCCTCCTCCCAAGGCCGTGGCCAACCTACTCGCCAGCAGGAACAAGATCCACCATCTCGATAGCCAGACAGACGAAACCCTGATGAAGATCTTCAACGATCAGCCCGGAGGCAAAGAAAAGTCTTCTAGCTCCAACAAAGTGACCATGCCTTCCCGTAACTACGCTTGTATCACCGAAATCACCACGTCTAATGAGCAACCTGGGCTCTCAAAGGCTCCCAGGGATGGACATGATGCTCTCCACCCGGGAGAGCAAGATGCTGGCACAAAATACCGCTCTGCAGATGGAGTGAGCAACGTCACAGGCAAACTGGGTGGCTTGGACATTGCAATCCGTGTTGAAATTGACCCTGCTGATATCGAGGGTAAGACTGAGGGATACGGCTTTAGTGGTATGTCATTCCATCTTATTTTGTATTTTTTTTTTTTTTTTTTTTTTTTTTTTCCACCAGCTAACTGGATTATAGTGCCGCCCCTGGTGCAGGCTGCTCCTTCGGCGTAAAACCTTGACATGAACGATAGCGATACGACTCGTTAACTAACGTTCGGCTTTCCGGGTAGAAGAGAAATACCCCCGTGTTATCATAATTTCCATTCCTATCTGTAACGTGTTATGTTTTATTTCCCCTATTGACCTGCACATACGCAGCGATCCAGCTTCTCCTTCGGGTACCAGCTGGACTAATCATCAGTCCCTGTCCATGCTGTTATTATGTTATGTTTACCTTGTTTTTGTATGTACTAGCAGTGATACTATTTTCCACCCTACTTATCGGCAGAGAATACAACAGCTTCATTGAATGAGGTATATTACACTTATGTACATGTTCATCAGAGTCCAAATGACTTCAGCCAACTCGGAGGATTTCTCCTCCGCTCACGTTCTTTCTTCTCCTTCCACAGTAACCCAAGAACTATGCCAGCACCATATCCTGCTAGATGAGACCACAAATCCACTGCAAAAAAGCGGAAGGCCGGTATGAAATTCAGTAGCTCTCCAAGTATGATAGCACACAGGAATGTCGATCCTGAAGCAGATATCTTCTCCTGCCATTCACGCGGAAGGAATGCAATCGTGAGTCTCTCACTACGCCAATGTTAGATTGGAATGATGCTATTTCACTGATGCGTTTGAGCCTATTGACTTACTTGGAGTGAAGAATACACCACATTGCAACGACGCCGGATATGGCGCCACTTGCTCCCAATGACGAGACAGTCAGCGTATTTGACAAAACTCGGATGGCAAATGAAGAGAACGTCGCAAAGGCACCGGCGGATAAATACACGGCTACAAAATCTCCTCGGCCAATGTCATCGTGTACTATCCAAGTTAGTGGATTGGATATAATCCGGAACAATACTAGGCGTACTTACGTTTCTTCCCGACGAACCATAGAATAAACATATTTGACCCAAGATGACGAAGCTGCTGATGGCTGAAGACGCTTCCAACCACACTGGCAGCGTATGGGTAGTAGGGAACATTGATAAAATATTTGTTCAGCAATCTCCAGGCTGGTGGGAACTTCCAGAGCAGGAATACGCCTGCATTTAGGCCTACTATGGCTGTCAACGTGGCTGCTGCAGGCTGGATATCAGGCCACATTCGCTGGTTATGGAGCGGAGCTTCGTAGGATTCAGAGAAGACGTAGCAGAGCCCAAGGGTTAGAGCAACGACTGCAAGGGATGGTAAGAGACGGCCAGCCTAGATGAAGTTAGCTCGACTCTTGTATGAAATTATACTAGATACTAACAGTTGTAAGTTTCGAGGCATCGGTTGTTGAAGTTGCTTTGACATGCTGCTGTTGAATCCAGGCTAGTGCAGGCCGTTGTTCGGGATCAGCTCGTGGGCGTGCTGGATGGATGTTAACAGGGCTATATAGCTTCAAAAAGGATGTATTATACTCACCCTCTGTAAGCTCCTGCGACTCATACTTTTGTATGCCCTTGAGTTTCTCTGCCCGAGCCTGAAGCTGTTCAATCCGCTTCGCTTCACCGTCGAGCCAGTCTTGTCTTTGTTTTTCTTCCATCTGCTTGCTCTCTTTTATATTCTTCTTCCGGACTTCATCGAGGACACTGCTCCCATACACATCTCCTTCCTTGGTGGTGCTAGATCCAAACTTCCCGCTCTGTGGCTTGTACAGGCCCAGTTCCTCTGCCCGGCGTATCAGCTGCTCTTCCTCCTCCTGCTCTTCTCGTTCGATTCTCGCCAAGATAGCGGCGTCTTCGTCCATGGGATGCTTGCTTCGCAGCCACGCTAGACCGGCATCGATGATGTGCGGAGGTACAACACGGGTGATCTCGTCTGGTAGGGGTAGATCAAGTGTGCCTGATACTCGCTGGTCCTGTAACGCTCGGAGGATCTGGTTGCCCAGTTTCGCAGGTAGGGTGGCAGTGCCAAATATCTGGGCAATCTGCGGTGCTGGCAGGTCTCGCTCAGGGAAAGCAGCTGTGATTTCACGAGTTTGAGAGCCGGGAGCCCTCTGGCTGGCTTTGCGTGAGGTTGGCGTTTTGCTGGATAAACATCGTAATGCGCTTCGCGGTCTTATTGACGAGGGGTATATGAGGTGTAGCTGGTCTAGAAGGGAGGATCTGGCCGAGGAAGTTCGAGAATAAGCATGAATCCATCGGCATGGAGTCCGCCATGCTATCGTGGCGGCATTGTTCATCTCTCTGTCGGTTTTGACGGCAGGCGTCTTTGGTCGAGTTAACCAGGTTTCCATGTCAATTGCAGGTTAGGGGAGCAGCATACCTCCCTGACTATCTCTTCAATCGCGCTATAGGTGAGTTAATCTTTTGTCTGAACTGCTGGATCCCGGGTCTTTAATCTTTTCTTCGTCCTTTTTGCTTCTTTTCGTCTTTTCGTCTTTTTGATAGGAAGACAAGGGCGTCTTATCAGATCAAGTCACGTGAGAGATAAGATCTTCGACTTTATTAAATCCGTCTAAAAACAACAAGACAGAATACAAAGAAGAAGAAGAAGAAGAAGAAGAAGAAGAGAAGCGAATAACACGGCGAATAAGTGATCGAAAGACGAAAAGATGTCTGCGGAGTCACGGCCGATTGATCCTGGCGCGTTTGCAGCAGCGCTCAAAGACCTGCCGCTATCGTCTGTCTATGCGAAGGTCGTGGAGCTCGAGAACTCGACAGCGCATCTTGAACGCTCCAACAGCGAGCTGAGGACATTCATAGAGCAGTCAGACGGCGGAGACAAGGAGTGCGAGGATGCCATCACAGAAAACGAGGAGGTGATCCGACGGATGCGCGAGCGAATTGGTCTCGTCAAGCTTGAGCTGGAGAGACGCGGCGAGCAGTGGCCGGAGAAACAGGCTGAACATGAAGCTGATGGGCCTGAAGACGGACAAGGGGCGAATGGAACTACGAGCCAGCCGTCTAGCAATAGTCAGCAGAATGATGACCCGTCAGCAAGCTCTCAGCCTGGCATGGAGCCGGACCTGAACGGCGTGGACGACACATCTGAGGGCGTCCATATCTAAGCCGGGAGCTGTAACTATCCTACTATTTGATGGAATGGCCCCTTAGAATGCTCTAGGCGTGTTACGACGTTACGAATTCAATGGCATGAATAGTTGTGGTGATGATGATGATATTCAATTGAACCTATATCGAAGCTCTACCAAACCGCCAGCCACAGGGGATATGACCAGCCAGCACGCCAACAGCCAGCTACACAGGGTCTCCAGCACCCGGTACTCGGCCTGAGATGCCCCTCGTCCGGTTTTTTTTTTTTTTTTTTACAAGGGACAACGCCCTGCACTCGAATGCCAGCCAATAATAGTGCAGGTATATCCAGCAGAAGCAGCAGCCAGACGGTCCGAATGACCATCAGTCCACCACCAGCCTCGCCAGCATCGAACCAGTATGTAGACAGACAGACGCCGTAACTAGTGTAGAAGTCCAGCCATCCGCTGCACCCGCGTAGAAGCCTGTATCTGCCTGCGCCAGCGGGATATCAAAATCCCACCATCACGCCAGCCAGCCCGTTGAGCGCAGCCAGACAGCCAACTGCCAAACCACCAGCTAACTAGAGCCATGCAAGCCCCTCTCTTTCACGTCTGCATCTGCGCCTACGTCTTCTGCAGCTTCAGCTTCACCTCTGTCCATCTCTAGCCGACCTGCGCTGGCGCTCTCCATTCACTGGCGCAGCAGCTCCGTATAGTTAAAGGCAGTTCTCTATCTGGTCCGCCGATTTGCTTGTCTTTTGCGCCTCGTCTCTGCGCAAACCTCACTCAACCACTTCCCCAAAGTCAGTCCACCAGCGCCCACCAGCCCACCGCATGGCTCAGGGCGGAAGATGAACTCCCTGAACATCCTCTCGTCGCGAGTCATCGGCCAGGCTACTGCGAGCAATTCGTCGCGGGCCCGATCCCACTCGCAGGGCCATGTCCTCAACCCGCGAGGAGGCCTGGCCGCCAGCAGCAGATCCTACAGCGACGGCAACATCAACATACACCAGCACTCGATGCAGGCCGATGGCATCCCTGGAGACGACGAGGACGAGCTTGAGGCTCGCGGTGAGGTGCTGTCGCTGCTGACGGTCGAAGACGCCGACCAGAAGCAAGCTCTGGCGCAGGACTCAGCAGCACCTACAACGGCCGGCACGGTGATCCTGCCTATAACGCAACGGTTCTTCGGCGCCCTGCTCGAGACGCTCAAGACGATCCTCTCGATATTTGCCTCGCCCGCCGTCTTCCTGGGGCGCCGGTTCTACTCTAGGGACGGCCAGTTTTCGCTCGTGGAGCCGTTACGGTCTCTACGGCAGGACAATAGCACCACCGGCAACACCCGCCGAAGTAGAAGAGACGGCGCAGACTCTGGCAGCAGACCGGACAGGGGCCCGAAGAGACCATCCAGAGGCTCTCCAAGGCTGCGGGACTCTCTATCTTCCGAGTCGTTGTACTCCAATACCTCAGAATCAGAGACTGACCGGGCCCTGGGCGAGCCTGGCATGCGCAGCCGGCATTCACGGCGGAAATCCAGCCTGGCCACGACAGACAATGATGAAGCCACTCCTCGGCGCTCAATCAGAATAAAGATACAGAACGAGAGCAAGCAGAATCATGAACAGAGACGCTCCAAGGTTAGGGCTTCCCGTCGTAGCGACGGCAGCAGCAACACCAGCAGTGCGACTGGCAACGGCAATATGGACCCGGTAGCAGACAGTTTGAAGTCACCCGTCTCCCAGGCAGCCCGCAAGCTGACAAGATACCCTCATGCGCCTACGCCTCCCAGACCGTTGGTCCCCCGTCGGCAACCTTCCTATATATTTGGGGCACCCCCTCCTCGTACGCCCCAGAAGACACTCATCCTCGATCTCGACGAAACCCTCATACACTCCCTCTCCAAGGGCGGCCGCATGTCAAGCGGACACATGGTTGAAGTCAAGCTCTCCATGCCCATGGCCTCTGCGGCCGCTCCGGGAGCAGCACCTACCATCCTCGGCCCCCAGCATCCTATCCTCTACTACGTCCACAAGCGTCCTCATTGCGACGCTTTCCTACGTAAGGTCTGCCAGTGGTATAAGCTAGTTATATTTACGGCCAGCGTGCAGGAATACGCAGACCCGGTCATCGACTGGCTGGAACAAGAACGCAAGTACTTCCATAGCAGATACTACCGGCAACACTGCACGATACGCAACGGCGCTTATATCAAGGATCTCAGCTCCGTTGAGCCAGATCTAAGTAAAGTTATGATCTTGGATAACAGTCCAATGAGTTATATATTTCACGAAGGTACCTCTACAAGCCTCGTACATGATATCTTGATTCAATGCTAATTTCGGATAGATAATGCAATTCCTATCGAAGGCTGGATCAACGATCCTACAGACAACGATCTCCTTCACCTCATACCCATTCTAGAGGCAATGCAGCATGTAACTGATGTCCGGGCCCTTCTGGCCCTTCGACGAGGTGAGGTCGGAAGCTAGATCAATCCTGCTTCCACTGTAACGTACCACTTCCCCCCCAATCCCCGATATATGGCGTGTAAGTTGTCCGGGTAATGCTTGAGTATTGATATGTTTCCTATTTTCTCCTTGCCTCATCTCGTTTCCTGATAGAACGACTCCTCTAGTGAGTGGCATTGGGCACGGCGCTTTTCTTCTTAATTGGTTCTTCGTCTCCTCCGCCTTCTTCTGCTTCTCCATCTGTATCCTATCTTACTTGTTACTCCATGTTCCGAGCCGTTTTAATTCTGAAGTCTATACTTACCTGCCAGGCCAGATGGGATCTGTACAGTTGTAATATCACTAGATTCTACTAATATCATTACTCGTCCTTACATCGCAATAGATAAATATGGAGCCAATAGATATCCAAATGATCACCAAGCAAGCAATCAATCAATTTACATTTTAGTTTTTAGCATACAAGTAGTTGATCACTTCTTGACTTCGGCAAAGACCTCCTTGAGAGCAGCAATGGCCCTGTCAATATCGTCCCGCTTAGGATCAGTGACGCTGACTCCCATGTGGCCGAATCGAATGTACTTGGAGGCAATCTCCTTGTGTAGACCACCGGCAAACACGAGACCCTTCTGGAAAAGCTTCGGAAGGACGTCAGGTGGAGACAGGCCCTCGGGAAGACGAATGGCTGTCATAGCATTGGCCTGGTTCTCCTCCTTGGTAGCCAGCTGCTGCAGCCCCATGTCAGAAACAGCCTTCTTTACTCGCTGAGAAGCTTCCTTGTGAACAGCAAATCGTTCTGCAAGAGGCTTGGAAGTGATTTGCGTAAGAGCCGTATGCAGCGCACGAACCAGCTGAGTAGCAGGAGTAGCGAAGTAAGATGGCTTGCCGGCCTCGTAGTTCTGCATTATGGGCAGCCAGTTCTTGATCGAAGCATAGTAGCTTGCTGGAGGGGAGGTTCTGTTCTGTGCTCGGTCCATAGCACGGCCAGAGAGCATCAAGATGCTCAGGCCTGGGGGGCACCCAATAGCCTTCTGACCGGCTGTGAGCACTACGTCCAAATCCCACTCGTCAAAGGCAATCTCCTCGCACCCCACCGAACACACACCATCGACAACAACAAGCGTGTTGGGGCTGACTTTTCGGACAACTTCCGTGATGGCCTTGATATCACTCAACACACCCGTAGAGGTATCGACGTGTGTGACAGTCAGGATCTTGTATTCCTTCTCCTGAAGAGCCTTGGAAATCTCATCCAAAGACGGTCGGTCCCCAATTGGTGCCTTAATCTGTGTTGCGTTTGCGCCGTACGTCTGCAGGCATTCCGAGAGTGAGTCACCGAAGTAGCCGGTATGCAGCACTAGGGCGTTTTCACCACGCTCGATCAAGTTGGACGCAACGAAGTCCCAACCTAGTGTTCCTGAGCCAGCAAGCACGAACGGCTGTGATGCAGCAGCCTTTGTCTGGAACAGCTGCCTCAACATCGTCAGCGTCTCGCCGAATATCTTTACGAATGCCGGTCCAACATGGCTCTCCCTGTAGTAAGATGTATTAGCAAGAGTACTCAAATACCATCAAACAGCACCATATTCATCCTCATAAACACAGAATAGAGACAAGAATACACACCCGTAGGTCGACATGGACTGGAGGACGGCATCGTCGAATTCAATCGGCCCTGGGATGAGGACTGTGGGATGGTGTGCTTGAGTAGACATGGCGGCGGCTTCTCTGGTTTTGCTTGCAGACAGATCAGGCAGCGTGCGCAGGATCGGTTTATATTCAACCTCGTCAGGCTCGACAGAGACGTTCCTCTCGCTCGAGAATGGTGTGTTGAGCGCTGGCAAGGGAAGCCTCTGGTCGATGTGCCTGGAGATCAGGCTCAACCGCGGCTTTGCCCGTGAGGGCGCCAGGACGCTGACTCCGCCCGCCGCGGGGAACAGCCGAGTGGCGCGAAGAAGAGCTGCCAGCGTGGACCGGCCGGTGGCTGCAGTTAGGTTATAGCTGGGTTCCGTAGAGGTATATGTGGCTGCGCAGTGATATAGATGCTAAAGACGCCCGTTTCGCGGCGGTGGTTAGCAGTTTCGATGCCGGACGTTGAGGTTCCCCTTTTCGGACGCGGTCCTTATCAATCTATCGCCGTAGACCCTCGACTATCTAATCTGCGATGTGCAACTAACACAACAGTACTCCGTCACACAACAGCAGATATGAGATGACAGCGAAGAACGAACAATGACGTCGCTGTCCGCCGGGGAGATATCGCTCTCGGCGCTGTCCGAGTTGCTGTCCGGCTACGACGGCACACTCGCCCGTGTATACCGTGATAAGCTGGCTATAAAGGCAGGAAAGGCAGCGAAGCCGGCCAGCAAGGCCTTGATATCCAGGGAAAAGGAAGAAGAGATTGAGGACCGGGTGAAGCAGTTTGTCGAGCTAGACACCTGGCGGTATACGACTCTGCCAGCCACTCTGCGCGAACGAGCGGGGGGCAACGGGGACCAGAAGAAGAAGGGAAAAGAGAAGCCTGCTCATGGCTTCATCAACAAGGACGAGATGGTCCAGTTGATGGACTGGAAGCTGTACGTTGGCGTATCTCAACGTTGGCTAGTAATCATATTCTAATATGTTGTGTAGAAAACATGGCTCCTTTCGACCTGCTCTCATGGGCTTGATACGCTCAAATGCAGAGTCACAGGTAGAGATAGTTAGCAAGATGGCGTTCTCAAGTCTAGCAGAAGCTTCCCAGGCAGGTGTCTTCCCTGAAGCGGCCGTACAATTACTGTGCAAAAGCTTCCGTGGAGTTGGACCAGCCACTGCATCCTTGATTCTATCCCTTGCCCCGGAGACGTCAACTCCATTTTTTAGTGACGAGCTGTACTGCTGGCTTTGCATGGATTTGTATTCACGGGATAAACAAGTTCCCAGGCACAAACTACCAAAGCTGAAGTACAATGTCAAAGAATACCAGGATTTATGGGATGCTTTCACTGAGCTAAGACGACGGATCCAGCAACTCTCGGAGAAAAGTGAGACAAAGCAGACATTTTCCGTGCAGGATATAGAGAAGATTGCGTTTGTGATAGGGCATCTAGAGCCTACGGTTGGAGATAGCTTAAAGGAAACATCGAAGCCAACGTCAGATTCAAAGTCGTTATCCGAAGATGTTAACAGTGAACCTGAAAAAGAACAAGGCAGGAAGGCTCGGAAACGAAAGAGAAAGGAAGCCTAATCTAATAGCTTTGGCTAGAGGAGTTAGTTTTTCTTTACCGGAGATATCTGAAATTGGAAATGCTCTTGTTGTAATTCTTAGAGCACGTATCAACCAACGACTTGCTTAAATACTGCTAAATAGAAAACCTTCAATAACGTAAAGATAGTAAACACCAAGAAGATAAAATAAAAGGCGAGAAAGGGCGTGGTCTAAGGTGGAATTATTGGCTTTCCTATATACTAATAGTACACCGGGGGAGTTAAGGGTTAACGGGGTTAGGGGTCTCCTCGGCCCCTGAGCTTTAACACCGACCACATCTGAAGGGGATTTGAGCGCTATTATAAGAGTAGAAAGAAAAACAGATTTACTCCTGGCCGAAGCCGAGTGTCTCTTCAACGGCAATGGTAAGTTTGTTCTGTAAAGCTTCATATGTCTTATAAGGGGGTAGATCGAGTCGGTTGAAGCTACTTCTGTTAGTGAAGAACTTGGAGCTGGTGTATGGGCACAAGAAACAGACGTACCAGGTATGTGATTTGGGCAGGGCATTGATATCTCCTGACTTCTCGATCGTAAATCTCCTAGGCCCGTCACTGCCCTGAAGATCCTTAAATCCATTGACGGGGATACGTGATGTACCGGTGGCGAACTGGAGTAATCGAGACTTCTGCTCGGCATCCCAACTTCTTATTACCTTCCAGAAGTTCTGGATTACCTCATCGTCCTCCTGGTAGCCACGGTAGTCGGTGTGTTTCTTCCAATCATCGATATGGATGTCAGCAATACCGCCGATAAGAAGCTCAAGTTCTCGCTCGTCAAAGACGTTGACGAGTTCGGCGGGTATAAGTTCGTTGAATCCGGTGATGAATGCGTTAAACTGCTCTTCTACTCGCTTTTGAATCTTCCACTCTGTCACTAGCCTGAGGAGACTATTAGCATCTGACAATTACTATTCAACGAAGAATGACACGGAACATACTCCACGTATTGTTTCTTATTCTCATTTGTAACGGGGATATTTCTTCCATCTGGGATTAAATCTATTGTCCTGCGCTCGCCAAATTGCTCATCATCAATCGAAAAAGTAAGTTCAATTATACCATCGATATCGTTATTACTAGCAAGTAAGAGTCAGTC
This sequence comes from Trichophyton rubrum CBS 118892, assembly GCF_000151425.1. Taxonomy (NCBI): domain Eukaryota; kingdom Fungi; phylum Ascomycota; class Eurotiomycetes; order Onygenales; family Arthrodermataceae; genus Trichophyton; species Trichophyton rubrum. Next base: position 432,222 of record NW_003456426.1, on the reverse strand, counting down.
AGCATTGCCACAGGACAAAAGAGAGTAGAGTGTGTGTGCATCCTTACAGCGTCCACGTCAAATTGCGATGGAAATCTTCATCAACACCCTCCATATCCTGAAGGGTAACTTTCTTTCGTAGCATCATCTTGTAAAAAGCACCGATGAAGAAAGAGTCAAGGAACCGGCGGTGGAAGATGGCCAGACCAACCACGCGGCCGATGAACTTGAAATAGTTCAAATGCTCGGGATTGATACCTGAGTGCGGGTTTATCTGGAGCGTATAATTATCATGAGCGGAGTATTCAAATAAGCAATAGAACGGATTGAACATTTCGTGAGAAAGGAGGAAGAAAAATTCTCTACACGGTGTTAGCAGGTCGCAATGTATTCAAGTAAAAAGGGGGTAAAGGGATAAGATAGTGCATACCTTGAAAGACCACCGTAATCTAATCCATCTTCTCCGTCAAATTTGATCATTAAACGCTTCTTTAGGTCTGCCGGACTTTGTCTCATTATTTCTGCAAAAGAATCCTCGAAAATGGCACCACGTCGAACTTTGACGTGGCATTGGCCAGACATTATTCTTAGACCAGGTTGGGATCTGAAATATATCAATTTGCGCCGGAAATCACGCTTATACTGTGGCACACCCTGGTCGAGGGAAGACGGTAGCCGGGGATCATCCCAGGTAGTTGTCTTAGTGTTGTGGTCCACAAAGTACACACGGGCAGTGTTTGTTAACCGCATCTCCCAGCCACTCGGCAGTGCACCCAGATGGTTTACTGTTTGGGATGCAAGATGGTTCCCGTTATCAGGACCATACATCTGGACCAACTGCTGCTGGCGGGGATCCACCCAGGTTGTGGTTCGAGTATTATGGTCAACATAATACGGACGGCCTTCAGGGGTATACCGCTGTTCCCAGCCTGAAGGAAGCTCTCCTGTACCAGGGGTAGTGGTATTGCTAGCCATCATTGCTACTGCGTTCGCTGTTGGAGCTGTTGGTGGCGTCCGGGCCTGCTGCTGGGAATCAGGCGAGTTTGCACCTGTTCGATCCTCTGGCAACATTCGGCTCCGATGGGCTCGGCGCTCCATCTGCATATTGGCCTCCATTTGAGTCCGCTGCGTCTGCTCATTGTAGTTTTGCGCCGGCCGGTTCCAAGTGGTGGTACGGGTATTGTGGTCTACGTAATAAGTTCGCCCCAGGTTATCCTCTCGCCGCTCCCAGCCGGTGGGCAGCCTGCCCTGGCTGTCTTCAAAGGTACTGCCTACATTTGCTCGGACTGGAACAGTGGGTTGTTGAGGTGAGGTAGTAAGCGGCGCCACGGCTGTGGTTGAGGAAGAGGAGGGGTGTGTAGGGACCAAATGAGAGCTGGAGTTATTGACTACCGGCTCCTGAGCTGTTGAAGTTGGGCGCGGTCCAGTCAAAGGTGTTGAAACTGAGGAGGTGGTAGTCGTCTGAGAGGCGGGAATAGGTGATGTTGAGGTGCGATTGTTGTTGATAGGGCGTGAAGCTCCGGTTTGCGATGTGGGAACCGGCGTAGATAGATTTGTAGAGAGGTTGAGAATGAGTTTGCCATGAACAACAAGATTATCGTTTGACTTTTTGAGATCTCTGGTAAGCATTTCTAGGGTAAAGATGTCAGCTGGGTTAAGCTCTCTTCACTATCAAACGGTACCAAAAGACAGGGTAAAGGTGAAATAGGAAAATGAAAGAGTAGAAGTACCATCATCACCGATAGCAAGATCGATAACATCACCGATACGGATATTTATCACTCCCAGAAACCCCTGGTCCTTCTTCTTGAACTTTTTCTGGTCAAATATTTGTATGGCGAGTATGCTGTCCTCGGTGACTCTCCTGCGCATTGCGTCAGCATCCAATCCAGCCGAGTGAAGGGTACCAGAAGTATGAAAAACAGGTTCCCCCTTACAAGTCAAACATCTCATTCCAGTATGGGTTCAGGGTCTTCTTGATGACGGAGGTGGTATGAGTCTGTTCACCACCAACGGTAGCAACCGCGAACGGATCGGGGAAGCCTACACATGCAGCCTGTTAGGTCTGTACCGAGACAGTAGAAGCAGGGTCCCAACTCACGAAAGACATCTCGTTTGTATAGTCCATCAGCGGCGATAACTGCAGGGGGCGGAGGGTATGTATTAGCAGCAGCTAACGTATCGCGGGGCAGACATCTCTCTTACTGGTGACTCTCAAGTTCGGTTGCCTGCAAGAAACAACAATCAGTCCTTTGTTCACTCGGAATCGAAACAGCAACAGGTAGAAGCTCCCGGGAGAGGGCGGCAGGGCCGGCTGCCCATCACTTACGCTGGCAAGTTGGAGCCCATCTTTGCTCACACACACAGGACAGACCCGCGGTTTGGTGACTGCCGGCTTCACCTCGGGGGTAGCATCAACCAGCTGCCCGCAGAGCAACAGGAACGGACGAGAGGACTATCGGGAGCTCGCCGGGGTTGTCACAACTGTAGAGAACAGGCCAGAGTTGCAGCTGGTGTCTTGCTGTCTCGCTGCTTCGCTGCTGTCTCGTCTGGTCGGGTCGTGAGCGATGGAGATGAGGCGCAGCCGCCGGAGGCTGAGCAGGACAAGGGCGCTTGGTTTCTTTTTTGGTGGCAATCCCCCACACCCGGCCAGCAGGTCAATACTCGGACAGCTAGACAAGCAGGACGCGCGCTTCTTCTGCTCTTCGTCGTCTTCTATTTCTACCGCGCTGGGAGGCTGCAAGATGTCTTTTTCTTCTTACTTTGTATTTTATGGCATTTTATTTTTAGATTTAAAGAACAAGAAAGATTTCCCGATCAGGACTAGCGTGAACATGTGACGTAGCTTGTTTTTCTTTCTGATATAAAAAAAAGGAAAAGACTCGATGAAAAGATGGTGGGAAAGCAGATGGAAAAAGAGCATCAAAGGGGAGGATAGAAGCGGTGATGAAGTAGTAGAAGCGGAGGAGGCAGAGCGGGAGGAGAAGAGAGAGGAGGAGGAGGAGGAGGAGGAGGTGGTGGTGGTGGTGGACAGCTTGACTGTGATGGAAGGCCTATAGTCAGGACAGAGAGGATGGCAATGCATAAGGTCAGGGGAAGAACGAGAGGGAGAAAAGGAGAAAAGGAGCAAAGGAGAAGAGAACGCGGAAGAAGAAGAGTGCAAAAATAAGGCTGTTACCCGTTTTATCGCCGTATCATACAAGCATTTCCCAACTCCAGATAGGTCACATTCAAACCAGAGATGGCCTGTTTAGTCCCAGTTTTTTATTGTCATCCAGTCAAAGTCAAGGTAAGGATTGGAGGTCAAGGTCGAGGTCAGCGCGGAGGGATAAGAGGATTTTAGTACGGAGCATAACCTCTCCCACGGCCACGGTAGCCGCCTCCTCGGTATCCTCCCCGGGGCATGCCACGGCCGAACCCTCCGCGGCCTCGTCCACGGCCCCGTCCACGAGTCATGCCCGGCAGATTCGTGCGTTTCGGGACAACCTGGCTCGGTTTATTAGCATCTGCACTCTTTCGTCTTCATGTGGAATAACACACCTTTATATTCCTCCCACGGAACAGACTCTCGTTCAGCACTAGAGCTTGCGCCACAAGGCTGGGTTCGCTGAACTCGACATACGCATACCTGCAGCGCTCCATTAGTCTCCTTCTCTTGCCAGGCAGCAGACCGCTCAGGTATATCTCAAAAGACAAGAAAGGTCAAAATATCTAGGGGGGGAGACAAACCCCTTTGGATGGCCAGTGAATTTATCCAATAAGATGGTGACTCTGTTTATCGACCCGCAGCTCTGGAAGTGTGCCTGTATCTCCTCTGGCGAGGCCGCGTAGTCGACGTTGCCGACGAAGATACTCCTCGCGTCGATGTCCTCCTTGTCTTCTCGTAGGTTCTCCGTCTGCTGGTCCAGGGAAGCTTGCATCTCATGCAGCTTGGCTGCTTCTGACTCCATCTTTGTCAGTCTCTCTCGCATCGCTGCAATTTCTTCCTACAGGAACATGGTTAGCTCTAGCTTTCCTAGTCTTGATAGGCATGGATAGCGAAAGGCGTACTTCATCATCTCCAGCTTTCTCCTGGTTGTCTATAGGCTCCGCGGGAACATCTTCTGCAGTGCTAGCCATGGCGAGGAGGATACGCTTGATTCACGTGGCCAAAAGCTATAGGATAGGCTACGCTATATAAAACAATGTCTCTGGAAGCAAGTTGATTGAACAAACGGGGCACAGAGGTAGCTGGTAGGTAGCGACAGAGCTGTCAGTCAAGAAAGTCAAGTTTGAGATCTTCACATAAAAGGGAAAAAAAAGGTGATGCTATAATAATGACTTTTAGTGGCAGATCACGTTACCTCCAAGCAACAAAGCTGGGTAAGTGACATGACAACGGCAGACAGGCAACAGTGATAGTCAATATACTAAGATGATGGTTTAGACAGATAGTAGAAGTATAGTTATATTCAAAAGTGCTTTTGTTCTACTGACTATATTAATTCCATGCCAGGGAGACTAGTTAGCTAAGTCCACATAGGGAGCAGGGAAGAAAATGCAAGAGATATCAAGGTACAACGGATGGCCAAACGGTCTTGAAATACTAGAAACAAGAGCGGTAGCCCCTTTTAGAACAGAATACTATTATACCTCCCTTGAGTAGTCTCATGAAGAAGCGTTGCCATGGGGCTGTTTCTCACTGCTGGAAGCGCCAGACACCACGAACGGGGCGGTTTTCGTCTCGGACGGCGGTAGTTTAGACGCTAGTGGAGGAGAGGTGACGCCAACAGGGCGATTGGAATTGGTAGCGTCAGAAGGATAGGGAGTTTCAGGAGGCGGTGGCTTGGGTGGTAGATGGGATGGAGTGCCCCATTTGGCGATCGAGTCATGAGTCTGGGTGTCAGTCTGTCTTCCGTAAGTTGGCTGCTGCTGAGGCTGGCCCACCATGTTGGGTGGAGTTCCTTTGGATTTAAAGTAGTGTGATGGAGGAGAAGGGTTCATCCCCGGTTTTGAATCCCTGGAATTTGAGCGCGGATGGTTATTGAAATGCGGACTGGCGTATTGAGAAGATGGGGAATCACCACCGAAATAACCAGCTTGTGAATTACTTGTTGGAGCAAGCGATCTACTTTGAGGACTGAACCGCGAACGAGAAAAGCTGCCTGGAGCCGGATGGGCAGGTTTGCTAGGAATGAAGGGCTGTGGGGAGCCCATACCCTGGTTGTATGGAGCCTGACCGGCTGCCATTGCATTGGGAGGCATGTTTGGCCAGTGGACTGGAGGGGAACGCGCCATAATCTGAGGAGGGTATCCGGGCTGGAAAGGGGTGGGTGTCCAGCCTGGAGTCGGTTGTGAGTACTGTGAGTGGTTAGGGGCGGAATACGCGGGTGCCCTTGGTGATGGGACAGTGGCTGAACGCTGGGCCATCATGGGTGATACCTGAGCTTGGTGGTGTGGATATTGATTGTACCCTTGGTGGCCGCCGCTTTGCTGCCAATTGTTCTGTCCTGAGTGCGTTTGCGGTCCAGAATAAGGAGGGAACCCATTCATACCACCGGATGAAGCATACATGGGTCCATGACCAGAAGGGCTCATCTGCTGGGGGTAATGATGCATCCCACCACCAGGAGGATTCTGAGCCATGACATAATAGTTTTGAGGCGGTATTGCGCCGTGGTGAGCACTGTTATGGTATACCGCCGGTCCGCCCGGAAGCTGAGGCGATGTATAGTACGCATTGAACTGTGATCTAGCCTCAAAGCCATCGTCCTTGGGGGACCTGGGCTTGGGTACCTTCTTGCGTCCTGTCCTAGAGCTTGATCTCGACACATCGGCACTTTGTTCCCCGCTGCCAGTATCAGTGGACTTGGATTCAGGGAAGTCCCTGAATATCCGCTCTCGTGCTTCCTGATACTTAGCTTCACGCTCTTCTCTCGTTAAACTGGCACGATCTCTGGATGGCGTAGCTCCAGTCGATGATGTGCCACCATTTCGGTCTTCATCATTGGTTCCATCTCCTCCTGATTCGGAAGCGGTTTTTGAAGGAACAGCCGAACTCGTTGCAGTGCTCCCTGCGGCTGAGCCCCTCTCCCCTGGCTGGCCCATACGGCGCATAATCTTCATAGTAGGCGCGTTTGCAGACGGGTTGTTTGAATTACCAGGATGTAACATCGTTAATGGAGTTGGCCTGTCCTCGGTTAGTTTTGAAGATACGCCATGAGTGATGTTTAGCATTACTCACAGTCTGCTCCATGGAGTCCGATGAAGGCGAACGGAAGTAACATTATTGTCGACAAAATGTGTGAGATGATAATAGTCACCCAGTTTGTGTGCAAGTAATCGTCCAAACGAGTTGCACGGTGGCAATTCCAGTGAAGCTTCACTGTAGCAATCAGTTAGCTTGATCGGTAAACAGCTAGGGTAGAATAAGGCTACTTACCTTGAGTTCTTGATGAAAGAAATAATCTTCTCCTCTAGCTGAAGGAGTAGCAGACGGTCCTTTGGAGATCCCATGGCCTCTACGAGCTTCTCATCCGGCTCACTTGGAAAACCATGCAGGACTTGCTCACCCTCCGGTGCTGGGAGTACTCCATTTCTACGTAAAGCATCTTCGTTGAATGGTAATGTGCTTTTCTTCAACAGCTCTGATTCACGTAGTAATGCATTCTTGTGCTGCTGTGAGTCACCACGGTTTGATGTAGATGGATCCGAATTAGCCTGGGAGTTCATCACATCCGTGGTAGGAGCGAGAAATTCATCTTCTTCTACGGCCTGAACACTGGCACTGTCATCCGGTCGTAAAGACTCTTTCTCATCCATGGCAAAGGTAGTGACAGAAGCCATGCTTTTAGAATCGAAGCTGGTGGGTTTTGTGGATGAATTAGAGAGATGGGTTTGATCATCGTCAAACAAACTGTCCGTTCGTGGCTGCCCATCCTCTTGGGCACCACCGGCAGTCTCCGGTATAGGCCTCCCTTCTTCGTCCTTGGACAAATGGAGATTATCCAATGATCCAATCAGGCCATCACCATCTTTGTCTGGTTTAATTTCGTGCGTAGCTGTACTCTGGTCATCTTGAGCCGGAAGGGTATTGGAGTTCGCGTTCAACTGGGCCAACGAGCAGTTATCAGAATTTTCATCACGGCCTTGCGTCTTGGGGGGCTCTGATTCAGTACAAGAATGCATGGCAGCAATCTAACGAGCAAAGGAATGACGTTAGCATTAACAGAAACAGCTGCAATCAACCTCCCCTAGTACTAAAAAACCTACCTTTGCAAACGATGGTCGACTACAGGGTTCACCTGGCCTTGTTGTCATTGCAATAAAAAAAGGCCGGCGGCCATGTGAAAGGCAGATATTGATAGAAGGCCGAGCAATCGTATCACCGACGTAGATGGATATCAACTGATAGAGAATCAGGGGATAGAAACAATATCTCTAAGAAAAGCTAGGATGCACAAGCCCAGATACGGTGACGACATATCTCTGAGCTTCAAGACCCTGCATGAATAATGAGTTCATAGATAATCCACAGCCGTTATTCCAACCATCCAACGGGTCTCGACTGGGGTCCTTCGCGCAGAGGCTTCCGTCCTAGTTATGGGGAACCGGGGGGGCTGAGTGGGCGTGGATGTAGAGTCGCGGACGTAGAGTGCAGCAAAAGTGGCCCAAGTCCGACAAACACCACGCCAGGCGTACGCAGAGGGTCGGCTGAGCGAGTAGTTCCGTGTACAGGCTGAGGCAGCGCAGGGAAGACGATGGGCGACGGCGACGCTGAAGTTCTTCGACTTGGAGAATCGCAAGTGAAGAAGAAGAGAACGAAAGGCGGCTTTTTTGGCTGTGGGCTCCTGCTGAGTCATCATGGCCTTTGCACGACATCAAAAAATAGAGACGGCGACGGCGGAATTGATGGAGACCGAACAAACGCCAGAGGACGAAGAAGCAGCGCAGCACGGCGGGCGAGAGGAGATGAACAGGTACAGGAATATACCCGGGCGGGCTGCTCCGTCAAAGGCGACCCCGACGACCGTCTGCCAGAAGTGCCTGAAGAAAGATAGGTTGCCCCCGGCCCAGCTCTGAGAGCTTTGGAATATGCAGCCTGAGCTGACAGTCTTTTAAGCCATTACAGCTACGAATGCACTACACAACTGCAGGAGAGGCCGTACGGTGCTCGTCCGTCGAGGACGCAGCAGCTTTCGAACCCACGGCTGCGGCCACAGTTGTCGACGGAGGTGCCAAATGATTTACTAAGGACGTATGTCACAGCACACGACAGCTAGAATCTGTTTCTATTGGGTGCTTCAGCTAACTGATATTACATAGTAAAGGGGTTGCTGATGAGCAGCTGCGTCGAGCAAAGGAGGAACGGGCAAGGCTGAGCTCCAGTCGGAGCCCACATAGAGAGAGTGACTACGAAGATGCTCTCCGAAGCTCACGGAAGAGAGCTAGGTCGGTATCCTCGTACTCGTCAGTATCAACGATATCAACCAACCGTTCGCCTTCGCCCCCGCCTCCCAGACGTGCAAGACAGGATCCACAGCCTTCACGGCCCAGCGTTCGTTCCCTTTCCAGAAGACAGAGGTCAGGGACGGATGGACTAGGTGAAGAGTCCGATACTTCTAATAGGCGATCAAGAGGTAGTAGACATCAACATGATGATCACAACGCTCGTCGGCATCGACGCTCTCGTTATTCACATTCTCCTGAGCCATACAGACGCCACGACAGGTCTAGATCCAGAGACGACGTATCACGCAGTAGCAGGCGCGCATACCGGGGACGAGAAAGATCTATTGACGATGATAGCAGGCATGGTACGCCAGGTTCGCGTGATAGGGCACAAAGTCGTCCCCATGTCCCAAGGCCGCCTGTGCGGAATAATTCTCCCCCCAGGCAGAGAAGCCTAAGCCCATATAGCAAACGCCTTGCTCTCACACAGGCCATGAATGCGCAGGGTAGATAGTCCTCAAATATTTCATTTCAATGATCAAAGGCCTCCGGTCAAGTATTCTTCGTAATCACTACCAAATCCCCCAATGTTTGTGGTATCACAATGAAATCTTGTCCAGAGGTAATCCATTCAGCGCGAGTTAACTATTAACTCCAGTCTTCCCCCTTATCTTGCTCTGCCTCCTCCCGTTCGCGGGTATGTATTCTCTGCACAAGCATTTCACCGTCGATTCCAGCGGACTCTCCGTCTACGTCACCCCCACGCGTACCCGCCGCCGTAGCTGCGGCCTGGGAATTCTGTATCCGTTGTCTCACAAGCTTAGCTATTGCATTATCCGTCCTGACATCCAGAATCTTCATCTTTTGTTCAAGGTCTCGTTTAAGGTCCCAGTTAGGTTTCTTTGGTTGTAGATTGAATAGGTCAATGGGTTTCTCTGCGTCTTCGTTCTCCTGAGCTGCCTGCGCTGTTGCTGCTGCTATCTCAGCTGCCTTGTCTTCCAACGTTGTTGCACCTTGAGAAGGGTCATTTTCGAATCCAAGCTTCGCTCCCTTAGTCTCCCAGTCGTAGTTTCGTCCAGACAGGTATTTGGACGTTGAGGTGCCAGCCGAATCCTTCTGGTCCGTTGGCTCGCTTTCTGTCTCACTTCGTTGTCTCTTCAGAGATGCTAATTTCGCAAGACGAGCTTTGCGGTCCGCAGCAGCCGCGTCTAGCGTCGTATGAGAGGATGACATGATATCCAGACGTCTGTTTGTGCCTGGAAGAAAGTATTCGTCCTGGGTATGGCTGGTTGGATTTTTTGTTTCTCCTTGAAAGTTCGCGAAAGGTTGGAGATTGTTTGATGTTTGCATCGCTGCTAAAGAGACGTCGGATGCAAACTTTCCTCTTTTAGCATCTTTGACATCGCAGCTTTTTTTGTCCCGAAGATCGCAGAAACATCTTGACATGAAGTGATTCACTCACGGACGAGAGTCCTTGCGATACAAACTTGTCTACACACTTATACATCGATATTCTGGATCGGACTTGACTACCAGAGCTCTCCGGACACTCCTACCCTATATATGCCCACAAATCCCATCTCTCAAGTTATGGGCAGCAGCTCCATAAGAGGCCTGACAGAGTTATGAGCCCTCTGGGCGGCGGGAAAGCAGGCCTACGCTTGCAGCTATTCGGTATTCTGTCGACTGTTGCCCATGCTGATTCTGCCTGGATACTGTCGAATGCATTAATTGTGCGGAAACAGTTCACTTCTCTTTCACCCTCGTCGAGATATGCTACCAGTCTCAGAAGCACCTACGACGAGCCAGACTCCGGGCTGCCGCCTCCGGAACGGATCGTTAATAGAACCCATCGAGACTCGGAATCACCCTCCATGCGGAAAGGCTTAGCAAGACGGCGAAAGTCAGAGGAAACTGGTCATCACGAACAGAATGGGCAGCCACAGCACCGGCATATTGATATACCCCAAAGCAAGCGAACACCTATGTCCCGTGTGAACGAACAATCTAAACCCGCCCATAGCGTTGCTCCTCCCATAAGTGCTCCTTTGAGGTATTTAAAGGGCTATAACCTGTCACAACCAAAACGACGGCAGCTTCGTGGGGAGATCGAAAGTGAGTGTGCGAGTATCCAATCCTATGGAGACCTTGCCGTTCATCCTAGTGAATATTTGGTTAGAGAAATGTCTCTCTATCCGCTCACACACATTCATCCAAGTTGGAAGAAGAACTTGAAAACACTATATGATCATAAGCGCCGAAATGTACCAGTATCAGAAACTTGGAGATTGTTGAGTACAGAAGACTCTGAAGTCGTGCGTCGATGGATCAAGAGTATACTAAGTTCTCCTCGCACCGACCCCCCTCCTTCTGCACGATGGCGGCGTCTTTGCCGAACTGAAGCTGCAAGGCGATGGCCGATTATGATATTATGGCTTCTTCTACATTCCCCGACACAAGCCTTGCGCTTTTTAGAGGCGACGACAACCCGGTTTTCTCCTTCCTTTCCCATGGTTGCAGACTGTTTTATCTTTCTTGAAAGATTTCATGTTGCGGAATTCCAGGACTCCCCAAAACTGAAAAGCAGATATACTCGTACTCTACAGCACTGCCTCCGCCCTGAAGTTTTCCCTTACTTGTCGAGAGACTCACAGACCGGGTTTCGGCTCTACCTCAAATACTGCGAACACCATAACCTCGTGAAGTGCTTCAACTATGTTGTCAGAAACCAGAAGTTTCTCTCCCTGGAGACTTTGTTTTACTTCACTGACCTTTTTACTAAGAATGGGGACATTCCAGCAGCGTTAACTTCGCTACGCCTTCTTATAACGCGATTTGAATCCCAAAAGCCTGTCAGGTATCAGAAGATTTCGGATCGCTGCTGCAACCTTCTAAAGTTAGATCGCTACACTCGTCAAGATGATGGTACCATTTCCTTTGATATCTTGCCAAGGATACTACGGATGGGAGTGCAGCCTGATTTGTCTATTTTCAATATCGTGGTGTCTAATGCTTTGAGAGCGGATGACCTGGACACTGCGCTGCAGATAGTTCAATTGATGGAAAACCAGGGGGTAACGCCCGACTCGTATACTCACCTTTCAATATTGCACCATGCTGTTCGCCTCAGGGACCACGAAAAGGTGGACCATGTACTCAGCAAAATTGCCAAAGTCGACTCTCTATCCACACAACCACACCTTGTCAGCAAAACATTGCACGCAATGCTTCTGTTTCCCCATAATTCAAGCCCTGGCCGGAAAGGATCAATGGAATCATTTCATAAAATGCTTGACGTTTATAAGAAGTCGCATCAAATACAACCACTAGTTGATCTAGGGCTTATACCACGCAGCCAGAATGATGAACTGCTTTCAGCAAGCAAATCTCCACCTTCGAGTCAGGCTCTTAATATTATGATCACCGCACACCTAAGGACGCGGCCTCGCGCTGACGAAATTTGGAGATACTTTACACGATTCCAAGCATTGGTGGCCAGCGGACACGCCATGATCACGCCTCTAATTTCAACAGATTACGTCTTTAACAGCTTTCTCATGGCACTTCGCTTTGAACCTCAAATGATATATAAATGTTTCAAGATTCTGAATTACATGCTTCAGCCTCTACCTGAAGTAGCTGTTCAAACGATGAAAGCCCATCACAGCGGTCCAGTTCCGGTCCGGCCCGCTCAACCATCGCAACGAACATGGACAATCTTACTGAACACGTTAATTTCTCATAATCAAATGCAGGCTGCGGAGAGTCTTTACAAAACGATGAAAGAGCGCGGGGTGGAGATTAATGATGTTGCCTGGAACATACTAATCCGAGGATATGCTTGTAACCAAATGGTCGAAGCAGCGGCTAAAGCACTCAAAGAGATGGAGAGGCAGTCCTGGAGCCCCGATGGCCATACCGTTAAGGCTTTAGGTTTCATTGAGAACCAAGAGTTGCTACGGACTCTCCTTGATCGTTTAGACGCCAACGAGTCTGAGTTGGAGAAATCTAAGCTTGCCACCAAGAAGTGAGAGATGCTGATGTATAGATAGCGCTTTTTGAATAGTACCCGGATCTAGTCAATATTGTACTATAGACATATTGCATTATACGACGCAATAAATAATTGAAACGAATAGATGATCAATATACAACGGGGCGTTCTTTGTAGTATTCTCCTTTACCGTTTGCGCGAGTCAAAGTTTCGTAGAGATTTAAGCAGGTTTCATGATTTGTCTAAAAGTTGCAGTTACTCCTTTTTCCTCGAACGCGCCAATTACAAAATAAGAGAACATAAAAACATAACCCCATAAGAAGATGCAAAAGTTGACTAGTTTCCGAAAAAGAGGGATATCTAAACCACAATGGTCAGAAATACCATGTAACCTCGATTCAAGGAAACACTTACAGCCATGATGATGCAGCAAATGCTAACATATGGACTTAATCTCTCGCCCACCCTGGCGCATTTCCAGAATATACCAAAGAACCTGTGGAAGTTAGCAAGATCATTACTATTAGGAGTAAGCATTCATATTACCCATTCTGATGGCGGTCCATGATTCCAGGCATTATGCTGTGCGCATAAGTACTTGTACAGATAATCAGGAGAATCACTAGTAGAAGTGATTGGAAATTGAAGAGGGCAGCCTGGGGGATATTGTCAGATAAAAACGCCTTTTAAACTAGTATAGATTATCCCGAAGGTTCCAGCATACCATGACTGTCCGGTAGAGCCTCTATGTTCTAAGAATTAAACTGCGTGCCGGCGATGCATTACTTGTCTGCGCCTGCTGCGCTCAACAAGAAAGTCGACAGTGGCTGAAGTGGTGGTCACGTGGCAAACATTAGACGCGCGCTTGTCGAGCAAGCGCTTTGTCGCTTCTCGACTTCGTCTTGATCACTCACCATCGGCAACATCAACAACACAGAGAGCAGCTTTGCTCGGAAGACTTCGGGCGAAGGGAATATTGTATTTACTTCCTGCTTCAAAAACGGTGTACTAACCGACGGACAATCCGACCGAAGACTAGAAACGGGGAGCAGAGGCGAGCAACAATGTCAGAACCGAGGGTTCGCTTGACACGGCATCAAGGCCAACTGAGCTTCGGGCCTGAGAGTATGGCATTACTGAGACGATTTCTTTTTTGTTTTCGCTGCTAACAGTCGTACTGTACAGTTCGTCAATTCCTTTACGCCTACGGCGACACTACTCCTCATTCTAGCTACCCTCAGGAACCCAACCCTGAGACGGTTCGCGTCCTCGATGAGATTGTAACAGACTTCGTTATTGAGACTTGCCACGAAGCAGCCCAGGTCGCCAACTATTCAAACCGCCAGAAAGTTAAATCAGATGACTTTCGCTTCATTCTACGTCGAGATCCTATTAAGCTTGGCCGTGTTCAGGAGTTGTTCCGGTTAGAACGCGAGCTTAAAGAGGCTCGAAAGGCCTTTGATCAGAATGATGATCGCTTGGGTGGAAACTTAAAGGAGTCATCTAAAGCAGAACTGGCGGATCTAGCAGGCGAAGCTGGCGCACAAGATGACAGCTTCGCGAAAGACGGCACCACTGGACCGAAGCCCAGAGGCAAGCGAGGAAAGTATAAGAAGAGACAACCCCCGGCTGACCAGGCTGGTAATGGCACAGGAAAGAAGCGCAAGGTAGCCTCTTTTGATGGTTTCTTTACATAAACGTGCCTTCCTTGGTCAATATGCCTCCGACTATTGTTAAGTCTTTCATATGGCCTGCGGAACTGCTCAGCTGGATCAACGAGCATGCAAACAAATACATGCCAGGACAAAAATCTGCTACCTATGATGCATACTACCTAACTGCATCTCATACCCTGGCTTACCATCCTCTAGAAAAGAGGGATGAATTAACATCTCGGAACTATTCCAGGAATGCATTATACCGGATATAATCGTGCCGGCAGATTGAGCATACACGCCACGCGATCAGCGCTGGTTACTGATCGGCCCCTCGAACACCAAGTATATGACAGAAACAGGAATTCGTTTCATTCGTCTACCTGATTAAAAAGCCCCATTAATCATGGACATAATGCAATCATAACTCCAAAGACGCCTTCGTTTTCCCACAACCGACGTGAAGCACGACTCCAAAAGTAAATTTATCGAACGGCCTGCCAGTTCCATAACTACAGTTAAGACTGGGGAAACCTGGTAAAGGTGAAGAACATTCTGGCGACTGTCTCGTTTCTCTTTAAGCTCGCAGCTCCTCGGCTTGAGCACCACCTCGTTGGCCACCTCGACCTCTGTTGGATCGGTGACCGCGCTGACCACCGGATTCTCCAGCGTTGCCTCCAGTCGCATTACCCTCACCGCCTCCTCCAAGGGTAAGCTGGGCAGTTGCAAGCCGGTTGGAAAGCTCCATTTGTGTACGAATGGAGTTAGCAAGGTATGAGACCACAAGGACGTCCTGGATGTGTTTGTTACTGTCAAGGGGTTAGTTTTTATAGTTCGACTTTGTAGGTAAAATAGAAGAATAAAGAACTTGAGCACATACAAGTCACTTTCAATCTCGGCAGCATCCACCTTTGGTGCGAGTGCAAGGGCGTTGAGCAAAAACTGGCCAAGAGCTGTGGAAGCTGGCGCCTCCTCGTCCATAACCGACTCCACGTATCTGGAAACACGGTCAATCATACCAATAACCTCCTCAATAGATCTCTCTAAGCTGTCGATATCTGTGAAGAGATTTGTCGCCCGGTCTTCCCTATCCCGAGCTGCCGCAATTGCCTCCAAACCGTTCTTCTCTGCATCTCCATATCTGATCTCGTATGGCACGGGTATAAATGCTGCACTATCTGCTGCACGTTCCGTTGTGACACCAACCGGCGCAGAGATGTATGTCCTAGTCACAATATCCTTTCCGGGTTCGGTGGAAACCGTCAAATGGACAGCTGGGTGAGGCCATGTTCCATCACCGTGTCCGCCGTAAAAATTCTGAATCAAAGCGGAAAATGTGTTGAGCTCCGACGAGGTGGCATACCATCCCACGAGAACCTCCTTGGGGTTGGCCTTCAGGTGAAGAGAGAGCATCTGTTTCTGGTATTCCATATCAACTTCGACCTGGTCAGTCGTCTCTGTGTGGCCAACAGCGAAACAGGTCCGGATCTCGACTTCAGTCCCGTCTTCAGATCGAGTGCCAAGTAGGGTGCCGATAACTCGTTCCTGGTCGGCATTGCGTCGGAGAGAGTGGTCGAGGATAGAGAAGATAGCCTATAAACCGCTTCCCATCAGCATATGTGCCTTGTATCCTGTGTCTGCTTGCTGTGCTGTTTTCCGCTTACCTGGGGCTGTATGATAACGCTGAGAGGGGCAGTGGTGGGCGCAACTCCTACGGTGGCTGGTCCCAGAGGCCGCGCAATATGGATAAATGAGCCGGTGTCAGCCATGATTGCAAGAGGAACAGGTAGTATCGTCCTTAGTCGGTGTTTCTGGTTGGCGGCGATGCGATTCAACCAAGGTTCGTCTTCTGCGTCGTCTTCGTTCTTCGACATGTTCGTTATTTGTGTGTGGCGGAAATTTTCTACGCTTAGATAAGATAAGATCGAGATCAGAAAAGTAAACTTAAAAAATATTTAAAAAAAAAAGCTGTAAAAGTCAACAAGAAGACAGCTGTCAATTGAAGAGCATCTCTGCACTGAGCTACTAAAGTTGGCTTGCTAGTTGATTCAGAGGCCTGGCACTATGGCGATTCAGCATAAAAGAGGCGGAGGCCATCGAGGCAGAGGATCTAAAATTGGCCGGGGTAGAGGGCGCAAGTTTGAGACCTCCCGGCTCAAGAATGTCCGGTAGGAAATCGAGCTACTGTGTACTGTCTGGACACTATACTAACTGATATAATAGTGAAGATGAGTCTTCAGAAGGGGAAGAAGTTGTAAATATTGAGCCGGCCGAAGATATGAACGATAGCGAAGGGTCTGATGTGTCCTCCGAGAGTGGCCTCGACGAACCACCGAAGGAGAACTCGTATAGCACTCTGCTGAAACTACTGAATACCGGTGCAAATTCCAATGAGCCGGCTCGAAAGAAACGAAAGATAAAGGCCAATGAACCAGATACAAACTCGGTGGAGGTCTCGATACCTACGGCAGATGATATTGAACAAGTGGATGAAGTTGCTGACACAGAGGCTTCGGCATCTGAGGACGAAAATATGGATGATGAAGGCTTACCTGATGAAGATGATGCTGAAGGTCTTGGAACAGATGGTTGGTGAATCTTGAATATTGCTTGCCCAGCGCTTTGGCTGATGATATTCGATAGGTAGAAACGACATGTTTGAGCTGCACTTCGGCAACCCTGACGAAACGGAATTATCTCAGAAGATTCAAGCATGCTCACAAGCATGGAGATCTACAAAAGGCGACCTTATTGATGGGCTGTATTCTGTGGTGTCTATGCCGAATGCAGGAGGAATTTCAAGTGCCAGTCTGCCTACGACACCCTCGCCTGCCGACCTCAAGGTAACTAGTCCCGGAAGCTTGTTGGTCCATTCGATTGCTAACATACTGCTAGCTCAAACAAAAACTAGCAAGGAATGCTGTATCATTTGATCGTCTCAATAGCTGCTTGACCCCTTACATATTTGGATACCATGACACCCTCTTTTGCTCTCGAACAACTCAAAACTCAGCCAAGCTACGGGATCTATACTGTTTGCATGCTTTGAACCATGTTTTGAAAACAAGGGACCGTGTGATTAAGAATAGTGCTATCTTATCAAGGGAAGATAACGATGATATTGAGCTCAGAGATCAAGGCTTCACACGCCCCAAGGTTCTGATAATACTGCCAACTCGACAGTCATGCGTTCGAGTTATCAATTCATTCACCAAGATTTATCCCATGGAACAACAAGAGAACAAGAAAAGGTTCATGGACAGTTTTTCTGCAGCGGATAGTGACGAGTGGGCTCACAAACCAGACGACTTCAAGGAGCTGTTTGGAGGTAATGACGACGACATGTTCCGGCTAGGCTTGAAATTCACGCGGAAATCACTTAAATTCTTTTCGAAATTTTATAGCTCTGATATTATTCTCGCGAGTCCTCTTGGCTTGCGAACGGCCATAGAAAAGGAAGGGTGTGTATCCATTTCAGCTCTGTGTGACTGGCAATAGCTAACTGTGTTCAATATAGAGGGAAGAAAAACGAGAATGACTTCTTGTCTTCCATTGAGATGGTGATTATCGATCATGCAGATGCGCTCATTATGCAAAACTGGGACCATGTCGAGTACATTTTCTCCAATCTCAATCTTCAGCCAAAAGAAGCACATGGCTGTGACTTTAGCAGAGTGAGACAATGGTACCTGGATGGACACGGCAAGTTCCTCCGCCAAACGCTGGTATTCTCAGCTTTTAATACCCCTGAGCTGAACGCACTCTACAATACACAGATGCAAAATGTTTTTGGAAAGGCGAAAATTATGCAAAAGTATGAGGGTGCCATGTTGAATCTTCGGCTCCCAATATCCGTCAAGCAGACCTTTTCCCGCTTTGATTCTGCTTCACCGCTTAAGGACCCCGAAGCTCGGTTCCAGTACTTCACTCGAACTGTTCTTGCTAGCCTTGCCCGAGGCTCGACAGAATCAAGATCCCGAAAGAAGTCAGGGGGCACACTGATCTTCATTCCGTCCTATCTTGATTTCGTCCGCGTTCGGAACCACTTTGCTAATTCCTCGCAAACGGAGAATATATCCTTCGGCTTGATATCAGAGTATACATCTGTACGTGACTCTTCAAGGGCCAGAAGTCATTTTATGAATGGTCGACATTCAGTGCTTCTATATACGGAGCGAGCACATCATTTCCGCCGGTATAACATCCGAGGCGTCACGAACATTGTGATGTATGGGCTACCTGATAACCCATTATTCTGGGGAGATCTGATTGAGTATTTGGGGTCTGCCGCTGGCGGTGCGACTACTCCAAGTGTCAGGGTGCTTTTCTCCAAGTGGGATGCTCTGAAGCTAGAGAGGATAGTTGGAACTGCTAGGGTTCGAAGTATGCTGTTGGAAAAAGGGGGAGATACCTTTACCTTTGTATAACCACACCCGTGTATAGATACTATAAAGAGTATAATCTCACCAAAACCAGGTAAATATCATATTTTAAATCCATCTAAATGGATGGATTATCTATTCAGTAGGCCCTTTTTCTTTCCTTTTTCGCTTGTCTATATAGCAGTCATAAGATCTAGTATCAATCATTTCTGTGTTGACCCAGCAAGGCTTCTGTTTCACCTTCACTGGCCGAAGCACGATCCCGAGCTTTCCATGGTTTAGGCAAAGCCTGGTGGTCCTCAATATCATGGTTCCCATTGGTATTCTGCGTTTCTGCCGGCTTCGTCTGGCTGCTCGTGTCCTTCTTTTTACTTTTTCCCGCCGCAAGAGCCACATACAATGCACTCAGCAGAATGACGGTAGAGCCTAGCAAACTAGTAGACGACGGGGTAGTGTTCCATACCACCTTGTCATAAAAGAGAGCAAAGACAATCTGCAGGTAAAGCATGGACGTAGCACTAGATCCATGTGTAGATGGTTTCCCGTCAATCTTTGGCGGTACGTACGAAAGACCCGCGGTAACCAGGTACTGGAAGAGAAAGCCACAGAGACCCAAGGCAAGGAGCAAAAGCAGCTCGTTGATGTTTGCTGGCATTCTCAGCTCGGCACCTGGGATAACTAGAACGGCCAGGAGACACATCACCGAGGTCAAGAGGGCGAAGTAGTTGACGCTGACGAGCGGGTGGGCACGCGGACCAATTTTGCGTATTATGGTATATGCCGATGTAGCTCCCATGACTCCCACCAGGCCGGCTCCAACAGCAATCAGATGCTGTTTGGTACTGGGATCTTTGACAGTATTGTCGAATAGAAGGGTTGAGGCATGAAGATCCGTGGTCTCCTTTGCGTGAGGGTCTTTGGGGAAAAGAGCCGCCGGCCGGGCAATGAGGATGACTCCTAGGATCGAGATGACGCCCGCGAGTTGCTGGCTTCTTGTGAATTTCTCGTTTGGCATGATGAACGAGGCGACGTAGCAGGAGGCAATGGGGCAGAGGAAGGTTAGGACGGTAGCCTCTGATAGCGGCAGGTATATGAGAGAGTAGTACAGGCTGAGCACGCCTATGAAGCCGCTGATTCCTCGCAGTATCAGGAGCGGCCGTACGGCTCTGGCGCCGAAGGGTTCGGGTACTTTCATATACCACATGTAGATGAAGCTGAACAGGGCGGTTGCGGGCATGCGTGCAAGGAGGATCTGGGTGCCGTTAGCTATGCAGGAAGACAGCAAGAGAGTAAGAGAAGTAGAATAAGGAAGAGACCGACGTGGAACGGCGTCATGCCTTTGCCGTGAGGTCCGTCTTGCTCGAGCAGTCTTGCCACAACATTCATCGTGGCACCGAAGAACTGCGCGAGAAGGACGAGCAACATGCCTTTTCCCTGCAGCCACATCTGATGCGTCCTTTGCAGCCATCCTGACAATTTGCTAGAGGTTTCCGAGCTGGTACTGTCTTCATGGCTTTGGCTGGAGCTGCCGGGAGTGTCTTTGGCGGCGTTTAAAGGCTCTTCCGGCGGTGCGGGTGAGCTCGAAGCTCCCGCGGCGGACATGGCAGTCAGCTAGTTATTAGTGCAGCAACAGTTTAATACGGCTATTGAACAATCCTGCTGCTGTATAATAGGTAGAATTGGAGACTTGGTCCTGTTGGTCACAGGTCGCTTTGGCATTCAAATATTGATATTGATAGTTGAAGGCGGGAAAATTATTTATTTGGTGATTCTCGGCAAAGGATTTGTTTACCCGAGGGCGCATCTAGATGCAGCAGACCGCTATATTGGTTATTTAAGATTGTTAGATATTGAAACTAATCTTTTATATTGGTAGACACTAAGAAGATGATGCTATTGATCTTGCTAGTCATGATGGTAAGGTATTATGTTTACACAAATAAAGAAGGAAAAAGAGCTTAACCAACTGCCGGCAACAGTCTTCGAAAAGGAACAGCATATAGAGCTCCGAGCCGTAGAGCAGCGTATACATCAGTGTTATTAGTTAGTATAGAACGGCCCCGGCCACAGTCACTCCATTGCTGCGGCGCTCGAGGCATGCCGGTCAGTCTCCTCGTCGCTGCCGGACGGTGACACAGGCTGGCTGGCCGTGTTATGCAGTGATGTCCTGCTCCTCATCATCTAAGACGTGTCAGCCAAAGAAAGACGTTATGACGGATCAAATAGCTTGTTTGATTGATAGAGAAAAGAAAGAAAAGTCAAACATACCCACGAACGAACACCTCCAATCAGCCCAAGCGAGTAGCCCGTAGCAAAGTCCTCACTCCGGCCAGCTACGCCGGGACTCTCAGGCCTGCTGGGCGGATCAGCATGTAGATGAGCCCTGGAGGCCGCAGCAGATCCCCAGTTTGGGCCGGCCTCTCGACTCGGGCTGGTAGGACGGCTGTTCTGCCAGAGGTGGCGGAGCTCCTTGCTCAGCTCCTGGCCCGTAGTAGACCAGTTGTTCTTGATAGCGTTACGCAGCTCGGTGACATGTCGTTTGATTTCGAGCTCATTCTTCTTGACCCATGAAACGTTCAGTTCCTGCCGTGAAGCCCCCCGCTTGAACTGGCGAGCTATATACTTGTCATAGTCCCGAACAACTCTATACAACCCAACCGTTAGTAGGGGGGTTCAATATCTTTGATGTGGGAAGGGTAGGGGGGGGGAATACTTTGTGATGATGCCGGTGGTGCTCACGCCCTCTGTACGTTGCGTGACGAGGAACTTGCCCATCTGCTTGATGGGGGCGTAGATGTCGTCTCCCTCGTCCGCGCCGTACGGCAGGTCGTCGTGAGCCACGTAGTCGATCTGGTGTTCCTCCAGGAACTCTGGCGTGACTATCCAGGGGCAATTGGGAATAACCTCGTCCACCCACTTGCAGTGGCGGATAGTCTCTGCCCGCTCCGTCTCGTTCAGCACCGTCAGGCCCTTCCGTTTGTGCGTTTCTACGTCGCCCGTCACCCCGACTATGAGATATGTGTTTGGAATCAGCGTCTTTGCCTGCTCCAGCTGTCTCATGTGTCTGTATGCCGGTTAGCACATTGAAGGAATAGCAGTAGTAGCAGTAGTAGAAGCTGTAACGCACCCCAGATGGAACAAATCAAACACTCCATCGGCATAGACCCTCACCGGCCTGTCTGTCGGCGGCGGATTGGTATGGTACCCCTTTGGATCCTGGATTCCGGCATGCGTAGCTGGCTTCATCTGAGCTTGTGCCTGAGCCTGCGCCTGTCTCGCTTCCACCCTCCGCTTGGCCCTGTTCTCGATGTCGACGCTCGCCTCCGTCGTCTCGGACGGCTCGCCGGGGTCGATGTTGCTTGTCCTTGCCCTCGAGCTGCTGGTGCTGGTCGACGCGCCGTCTGCCACTGACCGTCTTCGAGCCCGCTTGCTCGGCGGCACTTCCGCAGCCGCAGCCGCAGCAGCAACGGCCGCAATGCCGGTGCCTTTCTCCTTCTTCGGCGTACATGTAGCTGTTTCTTCGCCCGAGGCGTCGCGGGAGGTCAGCTGGAGCTCTGCTGGCTGCTGCTGTTGCTGCTGGTGTTGGGGCTGCGGGTGTAGATGCGAGGAGCTCCGCTTGCGTTTGGACGCAGCCGGCGACGACATGGCGGTGGAGGAAGCGAGCGGGAATAGCTAGCGGCTTCTCCTGGCCTAGACGAGCATTGAAGGCAGGCTGCCGGTGATGATGGGTGGTGCAGCCGTATTTATTATTTGTGTGCTGGCTGTCTGGACGAAAGGCGAGCTGTTGTTTGAGCTGCAGAAACAAGTTTGAAAATGTTTTTCTTGTTCAGGGGGCGCGACGGTGGATCAGCTTTTATGTTCCATGCAATTAGTATTTAATATCCATGTAGGTTTTTTTTTTTTTTTTTTTTTTTTTTTTTTTTTTTTAAATCTCTCGAGTCTTGAACTAGTTGTAGATCTACGGCCGGGGGAGATTTGCTGGTTACTGGCTGGTTTGCTGCTGGCGGATAGCTGCCAAATTGCAGTGACAGGACGCAGACAAGCCATGTTTAATGGATAGATCTACGTGAAGAATAGAGGTATTTGCCTGTTGACGGAAGAAACAAAAAGTAACTAGAGTACGTTAAGGTAATTAAACACATTTGCGTGCAGCTGGAGCCGGAGCCGGAGCCAGACGTAGCCGGCGGTGGTCATTGTGATAGCGATAGATAGAGATAGCATGGGATTCCCTTTCCTCAGCCATTCATAGCATGGCATAGCGTAGCATAGCATAGCATAGCATATCATGGCGGGCATAGCATGGCATGACGTAGCAGGCAAACTCGGGCAATCGTGAGGAGAGAGAGAGAGAGAGAGAGATGGGATAGATAGGGTAGGAGAAGGGGGAGAGGGGGAGGGAAATGGGAGAGTGAAGGTAAGGGGGAGGCGGCAGAGATGGGGGCTGGGGGTTAGTGACTACGACGACCGCCTGGTATCTGAAACGGAGTTCGGGGATGAGTCGGCGGTTGGTAAGGGGGAGGCTGAGATGACACGCGGGGATTCGGTCAGGGCAGCAATGGGGGCAGAGGTAGCGGACGTCGAAACCGAAGCCGAGTCAGCGGAATTGGCGTTTGATGAAGCCGCTCGAGGACCTGGCGTGCCTTCTCGCTGCTGCCTCCGTTCAGTCTCGGCGGCGTCGTTGGTCTCGCCGGCCTCGTCAGCATCAGCATCGACATCAGCATCGGCGTCGGTGGTTCTCCGGACCTGGCTCTCTAGGTCCTTGTCTTCGTCTGCGCTGTCAAACATCTCCTCGTCACCCATGTCGGTGAGCACCTCGGTGCCGTCTCCAAGCAGGATGATTCTGCCTGACCGGCCGGCCGGGCCAGCCGAGTCATAGTCTGAGCCTTCGTTGAATTGAGGACGCACGCCTGGGCCACGGAAGCTGGCTGTTGTATCATAGAGAAAAAGAAGAAGAGAAAGCAGTTAGGATATGTATTTTGGGAAAAAAAAGCTATGAAAGAGAAGAAGACAACGACGCGGTCTCACCGTATTCTGGGGGAGCACAGGGCCCGTCGCCGTTGGCCACGCGCTCTGCAATGGTGTTGTACCACTCCTCCTTGGTCTTGCCGTGCAGCAGGCCGACGATGACCATGGTCATGTTGTCGCAGCCGAGGCCGCCGGTCTCTGGGTCTGAGGAGAGACAGTTGTCCATCATGTTCTCGCAGATGCGATGTAGCTCCTGCTTGGCCGCAATGCCTCTCCTGACGAACTCTACCACAGCCTGCGACGACTGGCAGTCCCATATGCCTATGCATTGTTAGCCGAAGTGGTAGCAAAAAGCTATGGTAGAAGTGATGATGCGTACCGTCACATGCAATGACGAGAAACTCGTCGTCTTCGGTGACTTCATGGGTTGTAACGTCCGGGTTTGCGGTGACAATCTGCTGTTCGGGGGAGAGGTCTGCGGCGCGCTTGAATTCAAAGTCGCCCAGGGCCCGGGAGAGGGCGAGGTTGCCATTGACTCTGCCAAAGTCGACGAACCCTCCTGCAGCACTTATCCGCGCTTTTTCTCCTGCAGACAGACAGTTAGACGAGGGAGTGCAGCCAAAGTAGGACTAGAATGTAGAAATAGAGGCGTACCCTCGTTCTGTGGTTTGTGGTCAAAGGAGAGCGGTTTGGCCCGCCCCTTGACACCGAGGACAGACCTCGAGTCTCCCGCGTTGGCCTACCAGATGTAAGTAGAAGTATAATACAAGTCAAAGAAGAAAGATGGCGCACCACTCTGATCTTGTCTCTTGACACTATGGCCACAGATGCCGTGCAGCCAGAGATTTCATTCTCATACTGGGGGTCTATAAAGCGTCAGCATACCAAGTAAAGTAGTAAGGAGAGAGAGAGAGTGTGTGTGTCAGAGTGAAAGAAAAAGACAGACCCTCCAAGATGGCCCGGTCAGTAGCGAGAAAGCCGTCCCGTAGAGCCTGCTCGATGTCCCCCCTGGCAAACGACTCCTGCCGGGCCACGATGCGGTGGACGTTCTCGCCCGCATACAGGGCCATCTGCTCCCCGCCATGGCCATCGTACACGCCAAAGAAGGACAACCGCTTGTCCGCCGGCGTCGGGCCACCTGCTCCGTGGCTGCTGCTGCTGCTGCTGCTGTTCCTGTCGAGGTCTGTGTATTTGGCCTGGAGGTCTAGCACGGCAGCATGGGCGTCTTCCATGGCGATTCTCCATCCCTGCATCGCGGAGAGGCCGTACACCACGCACTCATCTTCGCCTTCGTCGGACTCCTAGCGGCGGGTTGTCAGCAGCAATTCTCTCGAGATCCCGTGGCTATTGCCCCCGGGAGAGCAGCGAGAGGCACCGTACCTTCTTGACTATCGGCTGAGACAGCGTCTGTCCCATGGTTCCGGCAGCGAGTCGTGTCTATCCAGGCTGTATGGCAGGGTGCGCAAACTCTCATGCAGCGGCGGAGCGGCGGGGGGGAGGGAGGTCTTCGGATAGGCAGAGCAAAGGGTAAGCAGCGGCTCGGTCTGTCGGTCTGCTGTCTGTCTGTCGGTCTGTCTGCTGTCTCTCTGTGGTCTCTCTGTGGTCTGTCTGGCCGTCGTGTTTGTTCTGGCTGCAGGTTCGCCTGCTGGGTCGAGGGAGGTTAGTTTCGTTAGGGCTGAAGGAGGCTTTCAGGCAGCGAGCGACAGGGGCCAGACAACTTAGCTGCTCTCGCTCTCGCTCTCGACCTGGCTTGCTCGTCGGGCCGTCGAGTTCTGCTGTCGCTGGCGGCGTCTTCTTGCTGGCGTCGTTCCCGGTTCTTCTCGCTGCTGGTCGCTGCTGGTGGTTGTTGCTGGCTTGCTTGGTTGTTCTTCGTCGGCTTTGCGGGGCGAAAAGTTGCAGGTCGAAGTTTTGGTGCGCCGTGAAAAGTTTGTTTTAGTTGGCAGCAGCAGCAGAGTCGAGGCAGCGAAGTAGACAGCGAGGTAGACAGCGAGGTAGACAGCGATAGTCATTGACAGATGGACGGAAGAATATAGATGGTCATGGAGTGTGATAGTAGATGTCATTGAGAGGTAGTAGTTAGATGTAGTATAGTCTAGATTTACAGCCGACAGGGAGCCGGCAAAGACAGTACAGTAGACAGTACAGTAGACAGACAGTATAGACAGTATGTATAGTTGGAAGTAGACTACAGATCCAAAGACAAGACCATGTTGATGCCTGTCCTGCCGGGCCCGTAGTAGTCCTGCACCGTCCGGGTCTCCTCGAAGCCGCGCCGCTGATACAGCCGCCTCGCCGCCGCCCGCCCAGCGTCGACCCAGAGATGCACCGTCCGGCAGCCCTCGCGCCGCAGCTGCTCCTCGACGGCGGCCAGCAGCGAGCCTCCGATCCCCTGTCCGCGGTGGCCGGCCTCGACGCAGAGCTTGTGCAGCAGCGCCTTTTCCTTCATCCGGACGTAGAAGACGTATCCAGTGACCGTCGAAGCGGAAGAAGCATCAGACGCATCAGACGCAGCAGGAGAAGAAGTGTGAGAGAAGAAGAGGCGCGAGTTGGGCTTCCGGCAGAGGCTGAGGTCGAGCGTCAGGGCCTCCGAGGGGGGGAAAGTGCGGCGTTCGATGCGGGCGACCTGGGCGAGGACGGCGGCGGCGGCATCCTGGCTGAGGCTGCGCAGGTCGAGGATCTTTGCCTCGTGGTCTCCGTCTTCTCTTTCTCTTGCTTGGCGTCGTCGG